>NC_060087.1:4892651-5195681 GCF_922984935.1 Meles meles
CGTCCTTGCTGCAGCTCTCAGGCTGCAAACAGGTGTCGTCTTCGGGGACATCTCGGTGCCGTGTTTTCCACATTTCTGTGCCCTGAGTTTGCGATGTCACTGTTGAACATGACCCGCAAGCCGAGGTCTCACGTGCTGTCTGGTGTGCGTAAGAGCAAGAAGCCGGTGATGGGTCTTACGGAGAAAATCACGAGGGACGTCTGCGTCTTGTAGGCGTGACTTGTCTGCCTTGCGTCCCACGCAAGTGACCAAAGAATCGGTTGAAATGTGCTGTCTTTAAGAGAAACAGTTCAAATAAGGTTACGTATTGGTCAGTGGGTAGACATGTGGTGACCAAAGGCTCCCAGAACCCTAGCTGGATATTCCGACCCCTGGGGATGGTTCCATGTTTGCTAATTTCGTGTTGCCGGCTCTGTGGCGGACAGCCTACGGAGAATCGACTGGTGTCACTAGGTTCACGGAGCTTGTGGGGGTGCGAGCTGTTGAGTTCGGCCCGATGATGAGGATTGAGATTGATGCAGGTGTCCGGCATGAGAACCCCAACACTAGTCCCCGGTTCTGATGTTCAGTGGACGCTCGGAAAGATCCAGCTGAGGAGAAGAGAGTCACACATGGGCCTATAGAGACGGCGACGTGTGAGCCTTGAAAGAAGAAGCTAATGGGTAAGAAATGTATTAATTGCGGGCGCCTGGGTGGCTCAGTGGGTTAAGCGTCTCCCTTCGCCTCAGGTCATGATCCCGGGGTCCTGGGATCGAGCCCCAAGTCGGGCTCTCTGCTCAGCAAGGAGCCTGCTTCTCCTTCCCCCTCTGCCTCTCTCCCTGCTCATTCTCGCTCTCAAATAATTAAAAATCTTTAAAAAAAAGAGATTTATTGATTGATCTCATATATGCGTATAATTTTCTGGGAACTGTGATCCCACAGGGAATAGGAAGTTCGACTCCGAAAACTTACAAGCCGGTTAGGGTCATGGCCTCCAGTATTTTGAAGGGATATATATATATATATATATTTTTGTACGTATCAAGGACCTCAACCCTTATCCACAGCAGCAAGCTTATGAACTCAAAGGAATCACGGGTACGTGTAACAAAATCTGCCCTCGGAGTTAAGAAAAAATACTGTAGCTACAGTAATAAATGTTTTTCTTTTTGTAAAACTAGAACGTCGCTATGGAGGCTCTAACAGGGGAGCAGAGCCCGACCTTCCAGACACTAACGTGCTTTATGCGATCAATCACATGAGACAACCCAGATACGGGAATCCAATCACTGTACAAATAATACCCTCCCTTGCCACCCGCCCTCCTTCCTTCTCTCCTTCCCTCTCTCCTTCCCTCCGGGGTTTTGTTTTTCAGGATTCAGTGTACCCTCGTGCGTCCTCACAGACTGCCCCAGAATCTAGGAATACAGGAGGACTTACATTCTCTTGGGGGGAGAGGCAGAAAATTATCAAGGAAAAATATATTTCCCAAGGTTATTGCTGTATATGGAATAAAATGCCACAAAGAAAATAGAGTTCCATGGTACGGGGTTGGAGTGGGCGTGGTTCAGTTCATAGGAGACGGTGAAGAGAGCAAAGCCAGAATAATGCTATGTATGGCTAGACAAATAAAAATGGAAATAATCGTTCTCTACTACACGGTGTGTTTCTGGACACGTTCTCTCTTTGCATGCAGTGTGATGGGAGACCTTCGTTACAAACCACGGCATCTCTGGGTGACGGGAGACACACGGCTTCGCCCGCGGCCAGACTCGGTGGTGTTTCGGTTGGTGTGCGCAGGTCCTCCCAGTCAGAACCACTGGGACACCTTATGGAAAAGGCAGGTTCCAGAGAGGTCCTGGAACATGACGGTTCCAGACTTGCTGTGGACAAGGACATGGTGTGGTTATCTCGCACCTTAACGCTTGAGAAAGTCCACATGTCTGGTCTAAGATCGTTTGCTTATAGGGACAGCGGACATATCCTTGTGGCGTTGAGTCACATTGGACCTTGTCTCTTCATCGGAGAACTTTCTCGGCCTTCCTACACACTCCCACGTGCTTGTCTTTCTGGGGGGACTCAGGCACCTGAAGGGGAGAGCGTACGGCCAGAAGTTACAGCCGGTTTAAGTTCTGCTCCTGGACAGACAGGCTCTGTACTCCCCAGAGTCCCGGCAGAGCAGAGGATGGGGGTAAGGTAAATGCAAAACCAGCTCCAACGGGGTTCTGACTGGAGACTTCCAGGCTCAGAGATGCGCCACAGGGGACCGAGATCCGACTCTGTGCCAAGACCGTTCCCGGTATCTCCGTGAAAATAAACTGGTGGCCTCCTCGCAAGCACAGTTTAGGGACAGCCCTGTTTTCTCCGTCCCCTACGGAGGCATCCCTTGCCGAGCGGGAGAAGAGAAGTCCACAATCCCTGTCTGCTTTTGCCACAGTTCCTGGTGATCTCCGAAAAGGTTTATTTCATTATTTGATTCCAAAACCCTTTTTTAAAAAACAAAATTAGGAGTATCTTCTGTAGTCCCTACTGGCATCAGCCATAAAAGGTTTCCATCTGGCTTTCCTTACGCAATCAGCCCTCCTTCTCCTACTGTTTGGCACCGTGTTCGAACACGAAACCGTGGCCGAGATCCAAAAATGCTCTTCATAACTCACGGTGGCACAGAAACGGCGGCCGGCTTGCAGTGAGCGACAGGTCCAGGAACTTGTTGCAGAAATTTATATATATGTGTGTATTTTCTTCTACTATTGATGACCTTCATACCTAGTCATATTTCAAGCATGGTGTTCAATTACAACGTGTATATTAAGTGTTTAATATACTTGTTGCTTTGGATAAAGGTTGAGGTTCTTGTTCTTGTTCTTCCTTTCCTTTCCTCCCTCCCCATCTCATTCCTTTCCTTCTTGCCTTTTTTTCCTTCCTTGCCTCCCTGTCTCCCTCCCTCCCTTGCTTCCTTCCTTTTTTTTTTTTTTTCTTTCCTTCCTGGCTCCCTCCTTCCCTATTCCTTCCTAACCTATGGAAACATCAGTGCCTCAGAAAAGCACCTGTGAGTAAAGCTGCCCATGTTGTCGGTCCAGGGAACACACTACGGCACCCTCTGTCCTGCTGTGTCTCTCTGCTCCAGACTCAGGCTGCAAATCTCCAACCAATGACCATTTAGGCGGCTTCATCGTGTACTTTCCAATAGGCCTGTCAAAGCATTGCTCTAATTATAAATATAATTATTATATTTATAACATATCAATCACTTATTTATAGATATTTTATATATATTCTACATATATAACATGCATATTCTAATCTGTCCATTGACTTATATTCTGATTGCTTTTTTTTTTTAAGATTTTTTTTTATTTATTTATTTGACAGACAGAGATCACAAGTAGGCAGAGAGGCAGACAGAGAGAGAGAGAGGAGGAAGCGGGCTCCCTGCTGAGCAGAGAGCCCGATGTGGGGCTCAATTCCAGGACCCTGAGATCATGACCTGAGCCGAAGGCAGAGGCTTTAACCCACTGAACCACCCAGGTGCCCCTGTGATTGGTTTTTTTTTAAATTTTATTTATTTATTTGAGAGAGAGACAGAGCGAGAGAGCATGAGAGGGGAGGTCAGAGGGAGAAGCAGACTCCCTATGCAGCTGGGAGCCCAATGCAGGACTCAATCCCCAGACTCTGGGATCATGACCCGAGCTGAAGGCAGTCGCCACCCAGGTGGCCCCTCCAGTTGCTTATTATTAAAACAACTTGCTTATTATTAAAACATTTGTCCTGTGCCCTGAAGCAAGGTATCTGGCCAAATTTTATTAATTCATTTTAGTGCATATTGTGAAAATCACTATATTTAATATACCTATATTGAATATTTACCAAATTGTAATAAAGGCATATTTAAATGTCTCTAAATGTGTGTAAAAGCACTCTGTATAGAGTATATTAATGATTTGCACGCATCTGCTCGTAGGTGTGTAAGTGTACATACTTATAAACCAGACACACATATATGCAAACACCTATATGTATACATATATATGTATATACAGAATTTTAAAAATCCTGTATGATTTTATAAAACCCACACTCCAGCAGGAAGCTCTTACCAGTAGTTGTACGAGTTCGAAAGGATGAAATTCATTTATTCTCTAGACATAATTAACTAAAATACTCAGCACACAGCAATCACAGAATTTAGTTTTCCATCATTTTATACATCACTTCCCTTTCTATACCGCCAACATTCCACCGGAGAATGTCTGCTACTCCTGTGGCTGACTGTTGAGTTTTTTCAACCCAGTGAAATTTAATAAAATAATATTTTACAAACAAGAGAATTAATTTCTATTAACTATTTATCTGTTTGTACAGTCCGCGGCTCATCATAAATCAAATAAGACGTGATACCCTAGAGCAGAGGAGGACACGTAATACACCCGTCTCAACACGATGTTTATTACCTGCCCTTCCCTCCAGAGGAATACGGGGAGTGAATTAATGAAATCTGCTTTTATTACTGATTCATTGCATTTGAAATCAAGAAGCTGCTTTGGATACTCAAGGATTTAAATTGGTTGGAGACGGGGAATTCTGAAATGCGTTGTAGGGAAGGGAAAGGGGAAGACAAAGAGGGGGTTTCTGACGGGGGTCGATTTCCAACGTGGGAGGCGGTGCATGCCTGGGCCAAAGGGGCGAGGGGGTGGTTTGTAGCCAAAGCATTAAAAACCCTCGGCCTGATCCTTTTAGCATGACGTCCAGTCGTGTCTACTGCTAAATGCAGACTTGCCTATGGAAGGATCCCGTGACGGCTTCAGCCCCTACGTGAACCCACCAAACCGAGGCAGCAGTCTAGACCTTCCAGAAGCTGCATACACCATCTAGCTTGTGTCCCTTTCTTCCCTGTGATACTTGTCGGCTAGGGACAAGTAGGCATGGACAAAGGCAAGACCGATTCTTACTGAAAACTTTGTTGCGTGCGCGGAGAGAAGGTAGACGGGGACTGGAGGTTCTAGAGCGTCGTTCGCGTCGTCTGGGTTTCCTCCAGGTTTCTTGTTACTTCTGAGTGCAATGTCATTCTGTCCTCTCAACAGTCCGCACCGGGAGGACTTGATGACACGGATTTGAGGTTTTCAAGAACACGTGTGAAACAGGGTGGTCCCTTCTGAGAAATACTGGGTTGGACAAAGCCTTTGGTATTAGGTCTGGGGCTCTGTGATGCTTTGAACGTGCTGCTGGACAAGAACTTTGCTCCCCATATACATACAGAAAAGACAAGCTCTAGATGACTTCGTATCTGTCTCCCGGTGAGCGGAAGCCCAGCAAAGCCCTCCCAGCTTCCGGCTGAGTGCCTCCCCTGTTCCAAATTGACCCCCTGTCTCGCTTTCTCTTCTTGTTTAGAAATTATGGGCTTCTAGGGACGTCTGTGTGGTTTAGTCGGTGAAACGTCAATTCTTGGTTTGGGCTCAGGTCATGATCTCAGCGGCGTGAGGTTGAGCCCTGCATTGGGCTCAGTGTGTGCTCAGTGTGGAGTCTGCTTGAGAATCGTCCCCTTTCTCGCCCCCTCTTCCCCTCTGTTGGCCCTGCTCATGTTCTCTCACTCTAAATGAAATAAACTCTATTAAAAAAAGTGATGCACATCTCCAAATTTAGGCAAGAATGGGCTTGGTTAAATTGCAAATGTTATAAACCCTTGTCTTATGTTGTTTCATTTTGCTGTTGCTACCCAATAGGGCACCTACCACCATCTGTCTGACCGCGGAATCAGAGAAAATTCTAAATGTTGCCCAGGAAAAGGTCCCCAAGGCATTGGAACTTTATGAAGGCATCAGGGACACAGATAGTGGGCAGCTCCAAGCAGGGAGGTCAGAAAAGCTGATGGAGATTCTGTAAACTTGGACATGTATCATTCTGCTAAGACCATCCCCGTAATGGTAAAAGTCATCAAAATTAATTCCACTTCAAAAGAAGGCGATTGTACAGATGGGAACGTGAGCGTCCCAGGCCGGCGTGGACAAGGACCGTCCCACTTACAGCGGTGAGGGCACGAGGAGCGATCCAGTGAAACCAGAGGTGCACGTCGAGGGATCCGAGAGGATGTGTAAAGGACGTGTTTCAGCATGAAAATGTAAAACACTGAACAAAGGCACGATGTTCGATCGCAGCTTCTAAACAGATGCCAGGAAGTGACCTAAACCTAAAATGCTCATTCCTGGTCTTCAACCACAAACTCCAGCCAGTGCCCCAGATGGCAATGCCCCGACGACCGTCTACAGACAGGGCACACTGAGGGTTTAAAATGTCTTCATGTACCTCTACTCATTTAAACACCCACACTGTTCTCCGCAGCTGGTCCCAGGCTCATTTCCTGACAAGAAAACGGACA
This sequence comes from Meles meles, assembly GCF_922984935.1. Lineage (NCBI taxonomy): Eukaryota > Metazoa > Chordata > Mammalia > Carnivora > Mustelidae > Meles > Meles meles. The sequence continues at coordinate 4,899,004 of NC_060087.1, forward strand.
GGCTAAGGGAGGTTTCCCCAGAATGTCAGAGTTGTGTTTGTTTTAACCATGTCCAGGTTTTCTCTGGTTTTCACTATCTGTGGGACGATGGCGGGCACATCCCCAAACATCCACGACAAACTCAGTCCTGGGACCTCCCTGCTTCCAGATCTCAGAAGTTCATATGCGACATTGGAAATGAACTCATGTTCTTCAACAGTCCCACCTGCAAAAGGCTCGTGACAGAAATACCTAAGCCACGGAGTGCTATGAGAACTAAGTGCTTTAACACCCGTGACCTTCCTACGAGGGGGCTTGGCGTACATCTACCACTAAGACTATTGTTGATACCATATTAGTATGGTGGACATGAAAAGTATGCATTGTCTTTGGGGAAGCCGAGGTCTTTCCAATCGGTAATAAAGAGGGTTTTTTGGCTCCCACACACAGCATCTCATAGACACTGTCCTTCGTGCGCGGGGAGTGCTACGTCCTGCCACCAGGGACACCGACCTGCTGCTAACACCACAGAGGAAGCAGGAGGTGCTCTGAGCACCATCAGGAATGGTCCTTCAGTACAGCCCTTTAGCACCGCCGTCTTGGACACTTGCCTTGCTAGGCCACAGCAGCGGCATCACAGTAACCGCTGACCTCACAGAGGAGGCAGGCCCAGCAGCGGTGACATAACAACAGAGCAGCTTCAGGACGTCCGCTCCCACGATGCAGCCCTGCTCCTTCCCACGCACCTGCCCCTCAAAGGCTCCACGGACTGGATTCATGCCTTCACTCGATGAACCCCAACTGAATGTCTCTCGGTTGCGGAACCACTGCAGGTGGCAGAAAGAGAAGAGTGAGGAGGAGCCATCCAGCGTCTGGAGCTGATGTTCGCACGGTTGGGGACGGGAGCCACACACGTGGGAAGACAAATGACAGGGTTGAAATGAGGGACAGTGTACAGAAGGAACACATCACATCCCACCATGTGAGGAAGTACATCGGATTAGAGCAGGCTGCTCTAGTCCAGAATGCGAGAGCGATGGGCTGGACAGTAACGGGGGGGTGGGGGCGGGCATGGCCACGTCTGCTGGACGGGAGCCCCGAGCTGAAGAACGGAATGCTGGGAGGTTAGCAAGCACGAAGGGTGTGGGCGTATCTGAACTCTGGGGAGGAGGGCTGAGCGCTGTCCAGGGTGCTGAGACCCAGCTTACGAGGTTGGGGACAGGTCCATGGTGTGGACACCACAGTGAGCACAAGGAAAGGAAAGACGTAGGAGAGGGAGGGTCACACAGGTAGAGACATGTGGGGTCCTGGAGCTGAGCACCGCAGGAGAAGGTGGGTCTTGTCCACATCGGAACAGAGAGCCAGTGGAGGGTCAGGAGCAGCCCCCTGAACGGAGCCGATGGATAGGATCGCCCCAGTGCGGAGTGAGAGGTGGGCTGGAGTGATTGGAGGGGCGAAGCAGGACGGCACAGGGTCTCCCACTCCTGATGCATTTACGGGATGGAGAACGTCTGGACCACGTGGTCTGGCATGGGATGTAGGATGTTAGGTTGCGGACGGAAATGCTCTTCCCGTAGAAGTACGAAATACAGTCGTCCTAGCTGAACGCCTTATAAAGTCCCAGCTTCACCCCGCTGCCAGCATCAAGGTGACCAATTCCCCTGTGAGTCACGACCGCCCCACAGAAGGTCGGACCAGCAGTGCCCTAAGCCTCACGCAGCATTATTGAGCAGGACGAGGCAGGGGGCTGTGTAAAGGGGAAACGTAGCCTGGGGATGATTCACAGCTCGCTTGGCGAAAAGTTGCCTCTTTTATTGTCTACTGTAAAACGATTTCTTGTTGCCTACTCTGGGGGCATAGGTTGTCACCATTTTGCTTTTGTTTTTTTTTTTTCCTTTTCCTAATCGGTTCTTCCCAGAAGGCCGTTTGCTGACGTTTGTAGAGTTTGGTCATTGTTCTCGAAGGTAATGCTGTGTGGGCTCCTGTGTCCAACCCAAAATGGTCTGTGGGTCATGCATCATTTCCACTTTGATTTTTTTTTCAATGTACCTAGAAGGGACAAGGCTGTATTGTTGTGCTGCTGAAAAATGCAAAACTTTTTTTTTTCCCCCAAATGATGCTGAGGAGGAGAATGCCCTAACTGTGTGTTGCATTCAGAGAAGGGACGTTTTCAGGCAAACAACATGAAGTCTGTGGTCTGTCAGGGAATATGAGATTGGGCAAGGGCAGCCTGGGAGGAAGGCAAGAAGGGCCTCTTGCCATCATATGCGCTTGTCAGGAATGAATCACCCATTACCTCTTCATATGGAGGCCCTCCATGGGGGTATAAAAATAGAAGGAGACATTCAGAATCCACTCTGTCATTCTTTCTCCCCGGCAAACTGCTTCACCGAAGACCAGAGACAGAAAACTTTGATGACAGTGGCGAGATCAAGGTCTATTGTTGCAAAGGAAATCTTCCTGCATGGAAATGTCTGGAGACTGGAGAACAAGACAGGCAAAGTCCCTCCCTTGAGACTGTTGATGCTTGACCTAAGCCCGTGAGACATCTTTCTGAGTCAACAAGGTCTTTTGGGGTGTTACAGACACAGACGTTCTGGACCTTCCAGAATGTGCTAATTGAGAGACTGTGGCATGTTATATGCCTGCCTTCTCTCGAGAATATATGACAGAGATTCCCATTTGAGTTCAGCTTTTGCACTTTGAAGAATGAATTATGATTCATCTCCTCTACTGTCAGGCATCAAAGCCCACACAATAAGACATTCCCTGAATTTTAGTTTGGCGGATGTGACAGTGAGTGTAAGAGAAGGGAGAAATAGGGTTTCTACAAATAAATGTGTGGTGTTTTCTTTTATGAGCCAAGGATGATAATAGACACAGGCGTCTCTCTTGGGCGTATCTCTCAACAAATGTCGACCTAAATCTTCAACCCGAGTTTCTCAAGCGACTGAGTACGGGTGCATAGGAGCACCGGATTCCCGAGTTTTCTGATCGATTGCATCCTGATTCATCTTTATGTTTTTATTCTGTACTTTGTCTTCATTGAGGAGTTGACTCCTGACCGTACGGTTGTTCAGCAGATCCAGACTTCAGATGAGTAAACAGGCTTATCTTTCCTTGACGCTGTGGATGCCTCATTTTCCGGAGAGTCTCCATTTTCGTGAGGTGTCTAGAAATATTTTTCTCAGTTATGTTGTAGACAATTCTAAGACGAGGCAGCTAATGGTTCAAGGCATCTTTGGGCATCCCGCTTTGGTCTGTGTTTTCTAGATGGTTCATCAAAAGGAAGACATCTCCATAATCCACTATCACATAAGTCAGTGACGCAATATACCATATATATTATATATGAAGAAAAACGGAACAAAAGTAAAAACAGTGTAAGTGCAAATTCGATCTGCCGAACCATTTGGATGGTAGAAGTTGATTGTTATAGGATTCGCTTGCTTAATGACTTGGAAGGGATAGATGTTCCTCCGTCCTGCATAGATGACTCAGAAATCGCTAGTAGCCATCAGAACTGCCAGGCTCTGGACACCTTGTCTTCCCAATTGTCAACAAACCCTGCCAGTTTCTCACGTGCTAAATGTTCCTCTTCGTCATAGACCATTGTCCTGACTACTGCCGTCTATACTGGGTTGAGAAGGTCAGAGTTCTTCAAGCTGGTTTTTATTTTTGAGAGTAGATATTACTGCGCAAACATCATGCAGAACTGTCTGAACACATATTTGGACTTGAGCTACGTAATATATCTGATGAGGTGTGATTCGTTCTTCAGTCTTGGTCATGAAGACAATGAAAATATCACTATCTTGTGGTTTTCTGTCTTTTGGCAGGTTGTCATGAAGCTAATGTGCCTCCCACAAGTGCACGTCGGGGACTCTGGCTAACCAGCATGTGGGAGCACCGCCAACCCCAGAAGGGTCTTCAGCACCACGTGGGACAATGAAAGAGATCCGAGAGTCCAGGATAAAACAGGTTAGACCCTCATGGCACTGATGTAATAGGAAATTATTACGCAGCTGTTACGAATTATGTTTCTAATGCGTGGCTTCATGGGTGAAGTTCAATAATAGATTAATTCAGAAATGCAGCCCATAACCCTAGATGGAATTACATTTTGAAAGATAGATACATATGTATCTACATGACCTATGTATACACCTCTTTACGCTCCCTAAAGCACTTACCAGAGATCACACTTAACAGAGAGAGAAGAGGGGGTTGGTGGGCAGGGGAGGATGGAAGGAAACATATTCAGAATCTGGAGAGAGGGGAACAAATCCCTATCTCAGCTAACGACATCATACCTTACTTTTCCTTTCTTCTTTGCCTTTGAGCATTTATAAAATAAAATTAAATAGTATCCCAACTTGTTATTTTGTAAAAATCAAAAGTATATGAGCGTGATGAACGTGCAGATTGTGTGAGAAGCATGACCTATAGGCATGCAGGCCTGCCTAGGAAGAAGGAGCTCTGTCCTATGTGGGACCCGGCGATACTGTGCGGATTTTTGGAGACATGCAGCCCTGGAGACTTCTGGGCATCAGATGCGAGGGGCAGCCTTTGCTCTTGGTAACAGAGGGCAGGATAAGGCATGCATCTCAAACTTGAGATCAGGGATCCGAGGTTTCCTCTTAGGCACGCCAATGGGCCTTGTGGAATCCTGCCTCCCCAGCAAGTTGCCCCTAATTGGCGTGGAGGCATGCAAGTGAGACCATGTCACTTAGCTGTGGAACGACACCAGCGTCCCTCAGCTGAGCCCAGGAAGTCGGGTGTATCAGAAGCAAGCGAGCCTTGGTCTCCAGTGGTGGTGATTCTCCGTGGTGTTCTGCTACCCTGGTCTCCCCCAGAAGCTCCTCTTGAGAAGTTGGGGAGGGTGAGGCGCAATCTTCACTCTGGATGTGTACAAAGGAAATGCAGAGTGTTTCATCCGTAGCTGAAATACACAACCCAGGAGCTCCTCTGTTACACAGCTAATGCTGTGAAACGCAACATGCTCGTTCCAACGTGGCCACAAAGCAGGAAACGTCGATGACCTAGATTTACTTGCACAAAGGCCTAAGAGCCAAGCAGCTGCCATCCCGCCTACCTGTGCGGACCAGTGGTCGAGTTGGCCTATGTCGTTCGTGTGAGACGTTCGCCTGGGAAAGCGCAGTGAACAAAACATCCGTGTGTCACGTAATCAGCGACCATCGTGTATCAGCGACCGATGTCAGAAGGGTTAGAGATGCTGGTTGTGAGATTTAAGGAAAAATGTTGCCGTCGGTCTACGTCCGTCAGCTGCAGAAAGCAAAGATACTCATTTTGTAACTTCGAGCTCTCCTGGGAGAAGCTTTTTTTTTTTAAAGATTTAAGATTTTTTTAAGATTTTTTTAAATCTTGATATGTGATAGTTTTTTTTTTCAATTTTTCATAATAAAGATTTTTTTCTATTTTTTTGAACAGCTGAGATGCTTTTCTTTCACACATACAAGTCTACTGGAATTTTGCATATATTTTAATGTTCTTATTTTGATTGCTATTACGTTAAATCTGGGAACTTTGTGAAAACCATCTAAAATTATTTGGCTCTTGTCCCTAAATTTTAATCCTTCTTTTCCCATTAATTTCTATTGTAAATACATTTCCTTATCTGTGATGCCAGCAGCACCGGGTCAGTTTCTCATCGTCCTTACTATCTCTTCTGTCCTCCTTGTAAATGGGGGACTCTCCCAAGGCCTCATCCTTGACTTCCATGTTTTTTTCCAGCTGCCGCGTCTCCCCAGGCGATGTTATGTCTTCCCACTGTCATATATGCCCTTTGAATCAAGAAGACCTCCCAGAGGCACCTGGGTGGCTCAGTGGGTTAAAGCCTCTGCCTTCGGCTCAGGTCAAGATCTCAGTGTCCTGGGATCGAGCCCCGCATCAGGCTCTCTGCTCAGTGGGGAGCCTGCTTCCCCCTCTCGCTGCCTGCCTCTCTGGTCTATTTGTGATCTCTCTCTCTCTCTCTCTCTGTCAAATAAATAAATACAATCTTTAAAAAAAAAAACCAAAAAACCCCAGTTCTTGTCTGCAGCTCTGACCTCATCCCTAAAATCCCAAGTGCAACTACCAACTTGTTATCTACCCTCGGATGCCCATAAGCCAGCTGAAAGTAAACACACCCAACATAGAGCTGTTGATTCTGTACATGTCCTCTCTTCCCCAGCTTCTCCAGCCCAGTAAACAGCAGGCAACTCAGACTTACACACTGGATCCCTGTCTTTCTGTCCCGCCACACGCATTAATAGACCACATCAATAAGGCTGTCCAGGCCATTTTAAAATTATAGGGCAGGGGCTTCTGGCTGGCTCAGTCTGGATAGCTTGTCACTCTTGATCTTGTGGTTGTATGTCTCAGCCTCTTGGTGCATATCAAGATTATTTAATAATAAAATATCTTACGGGCGTCTGGGGGGCTTAGTCGGTTAAGCGGCTGCTTTTGGCTCAGGTCGTGATCCCAGGTCCTGGGAGTGAGTCCTGCATCAGGCTTCCTGTACAGGAGGAGCCTGCGTCTACCTGTTGCTCCGCCTGCTGCTCCCCCTGCTTGTGCTCTCTCTCTGTCCAACAAATAACCAAAATCTCAACAAAGCAATAAAACATTTAAAAAATTAATTAATTACTTCACCTGTCCAATTTCCCAGCACGGACACCTTACCCCAGCTGCGATCGTCTTTCATTGTTGCTGCTCTAAGACCTGCCTAGGGCTCTCCCAAGACCCTGTCGTCATCTTGGGCAATCAGTAATTATTAACCAAATAGTCCTCGTTATTGGTTTAAATTATCAAGTCCTCCCACCCAAGGCTTCCAATCATACTAACACGGAAGGATAACTCATAGCTTAGCCTAAAATGCCTTCTGTCCGTGACTTGCCTTTACTTCCCTCTGTGGGTTCGTCCCCCATCTCCCGCCCCCCACCGTGGTGTTCCACCACGGGCTGATGGTTTTCAGCTTCTCAGGCACAAGGCACAAAAAATATGTCATAAAGTTGTCTTTAGCAGTAAAGGAGTTAATATGCATCGAGTACTTAGAGCCATATTCACATGGGCGCTCAATAAATTTACTTTGGCACACGGCATTTGATGAATATTAGCCAGCTAATATTAAGTATCCTATTATCCGGGATATGAACTAACTTGTCTTAAACCACATGTAATCATGAGGCAATATTTCTGCCATGTGGTGACTGTATCCAATTTCTAAGTCATCATTGCTGTCTCCAAAGTCAAGCAGTCCGGTGGCCTTTTGTTTTCTAAAGTCTGTAGCTTAAAAATACTGCAGAGTGGGGCGCCTGGGGGGCTCAGTCTGTTAAGCGTCTGCCTTCAGGTCCGGTCATGGTCCCAGGGTCCTGAGATCAAGCCCCTGGTCAGGCTCCCTCTGCTTCTCTGCTCTCTGCCTACTCCTGCTCTCTCTCTCTTTCCTGTGTGCACCATCTCCCTAATAAATAAGTAAAAATCTTTTTTAAAACAGCCATAAGAAAGAGAAATTTTAAAAAAAATTCCTTCCGAGCGGCAGTATAACCGTTGTTGCCCGCATCAGTGAACGCACATACCTGTTCACACTGATATTTATCCGGGAGTGGCAATGTTGAGTCACACGGTAAGCATGAATTCACCTGTGTGGATAATATCAGATGGCTTCCCAGACTTCCTTTTTCCAAATTCCATGCATATGCTGGTTTTTTTAGGTCCAGTGGAATGCTTTTCAAATTAGCGATGTTGATAAATAATTCCTTCCAGATACAGTCCATATGACAAAATGTATCCATATTAGCTCAAAATCTAATTACAAAGAAATGGATCAGCCTCAAAATTATCTCGGAATTGCAAATTACATATCATTCTGTATTTGTAGCGTATGTGTCATTATTTGGGATATCTCATTATTTTAACTGCAACCTATTACCGCAGTTGGTGTAGTCACAGCAAACAGTATTCTATATTTTAGGAATAAATTAAATATATCATCTAAGTGTTCGTCCTCACATTCCGCCTTCACGTGCATTGAAGGATCAAAGTTTCTGTTAATGCTCCCAGGGATTTTGAATCCACATACATATATCATTAGGCTGAAAGTGAACATCTTTAAGGTAGATTCACCAGCAGGCTGGAATCTTAAAACGATGACTAATGTGCATTTCTGCTTTTAACTTATCACACGCAGTTGGTATAGGCTGAAATATGCATGTCGCCTGACCGGCTGTAAGGTTTCGGGACCACTGAGCTCCCTCGGGACCACTGCTGCTCCGTAGTTGTTTTATCGGGTTTTTAGGGTTGTGAATCCGTACTTCAGTATTGGGCCCCTACGTAAAGAAATTATATTCCAGTTTCTTAAAGTCGACGAATACGTTTATTCAGTGAGAGAAGTGACCATTATGGGAAAATGTGGAGTAATAATATGCTGAGTTTAATCAGGAGTTTCAGATTGTAGTAAAAAAGTTGAACTTCAGGGGCGCCTGGGTGGCTCAGTGGGGCAAGCTTCTGCCTTCGGCTCAGATCATGATCCCCGGGTCCTGGAATCGAGCCCCACGTCAGGCTCTCTGCTCAGTGGGGAGCCTGCTTCTCCATCTCCTACTCCCCTTGCTTGTACTCTCCCTCTGTCTGTCAAATAAATAAATAAAATCTTGAAAAAAAAAAAAAGTTGAACTAAATAGTGCCATTCTGTTGGACTTTCCTCTGCTTACCAAAATGAGGATCCTTACAGCTGGCCCTCTGTGGTTGGATGACTGTGTTACATAAATTTTGTGACTTTGTTTCTTTAGTGATACTTCTTTCTGCTCTACAATGTATTTCTTTTAATATTTTATTTATTTATTTGACAGAGAGAGACATAGAGAGGGAACACAAGCAGGGGGAATGGGAGAGGGAGAAGCAGGCTTCCCCCTGAGCAGGGACCCCGATCAGGGGCTCGATCCTAGGACCCTGGGACCATGACCTGAGCCAAAGGCAGATGCTTCCCGACCAAGCCTCCCAGGTGCCCGTAGTCTACAATGTATTTAATCTGAGCTGTCTGCAGTGTATGGCATGGTTCATTCCCTGGCCCAGCTAACGTGCAGATCTGATTGCGTTTTCACTTGGCATTTCTTGTTCACTGTTTAACCAGATTCTAATGACACAAACTGCCAACTTTTAGCAAAATTCCTTCTCTTCTGTCTTTTCCAACTGCTTTTTATTGGTTTCCTCTTTTGTTCGTATCATTTCTTGTGTGTCGTTCAGTTGGGGCTCACTGATTCACACAGATGAAGAAATAACTCCTACCAAGATACAAATCTCGTATAGGCTTAATGCTGGGGGAATGAGCCAATGTAGGTTCATCTGCTGAAATTTGTGCTTTTCTTTGCCCGTATGGATTTTGGAGTAGATGGAAAATAAAGTCCATTTGGAGCGGGCACTGATGCTAAGTTTGGTCTACACTTCTTCTTGTTTCTATCCTAATCCACCACAAACCCAAACCCACAGTCTTTATCCAGAGTACCATGGGCGAAGTCCCTTATACACAACAGGCTTTTATTTCTCATGGTTCTACGGCTAGAAGTCTAAGATTAAAGTGTGAGCAGGTGTCTGGTGATACCTCCCTTCCTGGTTTGTAGTCTTCATGACTCCTCTTTGGGTTCTCTTTGTAAGGTCAGTAACCCCATCTATGAGGGCTTCACCCTCATCACCTAGTCACCTGCCAGAGACCCGTCCTTCCAAACACCATCCCACTGTGGCTGAGTTCTGACTTGAGTTTTGGGAGCGGGGGGGCAGAAACATATAGTTATCACCAAATTTGGAAACATAAAACGTGACTACGAAGGGAACAGAACACCAAGGCTGTATTTATTTCTCTATAAGAATGTCATTTCTTAGATGGATACAAACAATGACATTTTATAAAAATTTGATATAAAACAGCTATTCCTAAAAGAGCCGTGAGTCACAGTATCGAGTCCTTAAGGTCCCATTTTTACATAAACGAAACTCAAGAACCCTAACACTGCGTTATCTGCGTTTATATCTTGGCTTCAGTGGGAGGCAGGGCAGGAGACGTAACAGGAGCTTCAGAGTCTGGCAAATGTGAGCTCAGAACCAAGCTCTGACAGGGGACTTGAAGCTTTACGTCTCTAAGCTGTCATTCCAGTCTCTGGAGGACAGAGATAATACCATCAACAAAATCTGTAAAGTGCTTAGAGGGTTAGACCAACGATCTTTCAAAATGGTTGTACCAATTTACCATCTTGTTGTGCCACACAAGAATTCCACTGATTTCTCTCAGTCTTGGCCCATGACCAACCAGCCGCTAAGCTCTTAGCATCTGGAACAGAGACATAAATGGCTATGTGGTGGAAGCTTTGGGTACCCACGTGGGACGGTGTGTGGCTGGTGAGATGCTGCCGAGAATGTGGGGGCACCCAATTCACGGAGAACCCAATGGTCATATTTTAACATTGGTCTTCACCCTAAAAGGTGAGGATCTTTCAACATCATCTCCTCTTTGGTCTTCTCATCTGTCTTTCCTCTCATGTCCCTTGCTTCCTGTCGGGATTGGCACTTGTCTACTGTTTCAAATCATATTCCCCAAAAAGGAACTTCCTTTTTTTTTTCCCCTCTCTCTCTCTCTACCCTACTTTAATCTAGTCCTTTGCAAGTTCTTGCATCATCCCAGATGTGACTTTCTCCAGGAAGCTTGACTTACACCTGTCATTGACTTAGGGGCATTCTGAGTAAAATCACATGTCCCTAAATGGAGACACCCATCCCTGCAATGGCTTTCAGGAAGGTGTCTGTTTCTCCCATATGCCTGGCATCCCAAAGGCAGGAAGGGCCTGCACTTTGCTCTCCATCCCTTACCAAATATTCTGTCATTCTCTTTGTTTAATTCCCGCCCTCCAACACCTTCCCCCTTCCAAGCCTCCTTTCGCACCAGCTTTGGAGGGTCCCCTGACTAACCCATGTGATTTGAGGCCCATGGACCATGCCTTGCAGAAACAAGCCCCCAAATCCTGATTGAGTGACAGAAGATGGTGAGATTTATAAAATACATGTCACATAAAGTACATTTGCCATGCCTCAACTGAACTGTGTTCACAACTTTGTCTGTACACTGTTGCTTAGAATTGGCTTCCTTTCTCTTCCTGTTTCTTTTTTCATGAGTTTCCTCATTTCCCCAGAGACTTATTTAATCATAGGTTTTGCGGCATTTAATTAATTTCTATCGAGTACGGTCTCAGCATATGTCACACGTAGAGGAAAGGTCTACTGATCTCTGTCAGCGACTTCCTGGCATGTACTGAGTTATCTACCCGCAGAGCGGGACACGTACAGCCTCATTAATCTCGCCTCAGTTATCCCAGAGTCCCGCTCCTCCCAGACCTCCGTGGGAAACGTACTGATACCCAGTTTCATATATTATTTAGAGAACCCTATTGATTTATACAACTTTTCCTGGGTCAGAAGTCTGGTGATTCACTGCCTCCACATTCCCTTGACTGCGGGAAGAGAAACCGTTGACCAGCATATGAGTTCTCTGTGCACAAGACCGTTGCAGTGGGTTTTATCTGCTTTCGGCAAAGAAGAGCTCTGTGTAGGTACAACCAACCCCGTGCGCCGTGGGGACCGCTTGGGGAAGACACGTTTCGCAGATAGGGAACAGCGAAAACGGCGGAAGCGATCACAGCGAAAAAGCTTTCCCCAAATCAGAGATTATCCTATCATAGCTCCCGTTTTTAATACCATTTCTGTATTAGACAAGTGCCCGTTCCTTACTAAGAAGTCTACAGTTGACTTGCGTTATGCTTTTCTTGTGCACGTCCTTGAATCCCGACCTTGGCTCATCCGACGTCCCGAAGTTAGACGAACAAGCAAATCATGCCTCACTCTCTGTATTTTCTGATGTTTGAGAATTTCAACATAATGATACAGTTAAGAGTTTAGAAAGAACCTGAATGCCAACATCTTAATACCTTTGGAAAAGACAGGGCCCCGGGGCAGTCCGGCAATCCATTCTTGCCTTTGGCTGGGGACACGGAGGAGAAGAAAGAAAGGCGTCAATTCTGGCTGGTCTCAGCAACGCTGTCTCCTAGTGGAAAGGGTGCCGTGCTATCTCCTGGTGTGTGTGTGGGGGTCCGTATCTGTGACCCGCTTCAGCAGAACATGGCTGGCGTACGTGGTATTCTTTGTGGGTTTAGGGACGCGGTTCCCCAGAAACTATTACAGGAGCTACGTAACTATCTGACCACAACAGGAGAAGTGTTGGAGACAATGTTCTTCGTAGAGACTGTCCCCACCAACAGTGCTTAGAGACTTGGAACGTTAAACAAGGGCCAGAGAGCATCCTCATGAAAGAAGAGAGAACTGGAACAGCGTGGTCGACCCCAGACCTTGTGTTCCTGTGTTGAATTATTAGTAAAGTTTGATCCTGGGTAGGATTTGAAAATCTCGTGGGATAACCCAGGGTAGCTGATCTCTATGCTGATTTTAATTTTCTTCACTGTTGCCTATAAACATACACATGTCACATGTTAAATATTTTATATCGAATCTTCACTTAATTCCGTCATATTTGTAAAGAAGAAGGGAAGCTGTTTCACAGTGTATTATATGGCGTGGCTCTGAATAATAGGTATCGAGCCTTAATAATATAAACGAATAAGCCTTTCGATTTAGCCAAAAATTGTGATTGTTACATGGGGTTACGGAGTAGATGTGTTGGGGTAGAAATGTAAGAGACAGAAATCCGTAAGTAACAGGTTGATAATCTCTAAAACTAAGAAATAAAAAGAGCACATCTTTGTTTAAAAAGAAAAAAAAGGAGGTTAATTCTCCAAGAAACAGCTAAAGTAGTTAAAAATGCATACCTCTCAAGTTCCAGAGATGGGGAAGAATGAGATAAAGGACTATTGGTTTTAATTATAGCACGAGTAAGGTAATTTTACTTTATATACACACACACATAGTGTCTTTAATACATCTTTTTTTTTTAATTTATTTATTTTTATTTGTTTATTTACAGCATAACAGTGTTCATTGTTTTGGCATCACACCCAGTGCTCCATGCAGTACGTGCCCTCCCTATTACCCACCACCTGGTTCCTCAACCTCCCAAGCCCCCACCCCCCCGCCGCCCCTTCATAACCCTCTGGTTGTTTTTCAGAGTCCATAGTCTCTCATGGTTCATCTCCCCTTCCAGTTTCCCTCAACTCCCTCTCCTCTCCGTCTCCCCATGTCCTCCATGTTATTTGTTATGCTCCACAAATAAGTGAGACCATATGATACTTGACTCTCTCTGCTTGACTTATTTCGCTCAGCATAATTTCTTCCAGTCCCATCCATGTTGCTACAAAAGTTGGGTATTCATCCTTTCTGATGGAGGCATAATACTCCATTGTGTATATGGACCACATCTTCCTTATCCATTCATCCGTTGAAGGGCATCTTGGTTCTTTCCACAGTTTGGCGACCGTAGCCATTGCTGCAATAAACATTGGGGTACAAATGGCCCTTCTTTTCACTACATCTGTATCTTTGGGGTAAATACCCAGCAGTGCAATTGCAGGGTCATAGGGAAGCTCTATTTTTAATTTCTTCAGGAATCTCCACACTGTTCTCCAAAGTGGCTGCACTAACTTGCATTCCCACCAATAGTGGAAGAGGGTTCCCCTTTCTCCACATCCTCTCCAGCACACGTTGTTTCCTGTCTTGCTAATTTTGACCATTCTAACTGGTGTCAGGTGGTATCTCAATGTTGTTTTAATTTGAATCTCCCTGATGGCTAGTGATGATGAACATTTTTTCATGTGTCTGATAGCCATTTGTATGTCTTCGTTGGAGAAGTGTCTGTTCATATCTTCTGCCCATTTGTTGATATGATTATCTGTTTTGTGTGTGTTGAGTTTGAGAAGTTCTTTATAGATCCTGGATATCAACCTTTTGTCTGTACTGTCATTTGCAAATATCTTCTCCCATTCCGTGGGTTGCCTCTTTGTTTTGTTGACTGTTTCCTTTGCTGTGCAGAAGCTTTTGATCTTGATGAAGTCCCAAAAGTTCATTTTTGCTTTTGTTTCCTTGGCCTTTGGAGACATATCTTGAAAAAAGTTGCTGTGGCTGATATCGAAGAGGTAACTGCCTATGTTCTCCTCTAGGATTCTGATAGATTCCTGTCTCACGTTGAGGTCTTTTATCCATTTCGAGTTTATCTTTGTGTACAGTGTAAGAGAATGGTCGAGTTTCATTCTTCTACATATCGCTGTCCAGTTTGACAGCGATATGTAGAAGAATGAAACTCGACCATTCTCTTAATACATCTTTAAACTACACACATTTACAGAATAAAAAGGTTGATGTAGCCCTGCTTTCCACAAACACCCTCGGTTTCCAGCTCCCGGCTTTTCTGTCCCAAGCATCCATACTGCACGCATAAGCCGCGGCCCACTGATCAGGGTCATCATTTTGGGGCCGACTGACGGTGAAGCAGACTCGTCACTGACTCTTTGTGAAGCAGCCTCAAAACTGAGATTTTTTTCTATTACTGCTAAAGAACTGCGTGTTTGGTCCTGTGTCAACGTAATAGTTTAATTTGCATCATCTTTAAAAATTTTGTCCCTCCTACATTTTGATGCCATCGGGCCAAGCTGTGTCCCTTCATTCTAGCTAACATCCTTCTTTAGGGGACAGAGCCCATCTGAATCTGGCCGTACTCCTTCTCACTTTTCATCTGTTCCATCCCATCCCAGTCTCCCACTGGGGGTGATGTTGAAGCTGTCCCCAAGCTTTTTCCACATGCTGGGTCACCTAACACTAACTTCTTTTACTCACTCTGAGAGAATCTTAGAATGCATTTCTTACGCTTTTAATTCTTTAGGACTTTCTAACATCAACACTCCATTCACACGCGTCTGGTCGATTTGTTGTCCCTTGTCTGCCCACAGGGCTACGTCTCCATTCTCTCTGCCCTGCCCTCGGGAATTAATACTCAACCACATACATGGTTTCCTGTCTGAACTGAGATCCTCCAAGGTAGGGAATTCATCTTGATCGTTTGGTTATAGGGTGAAGAAGTCAGTGGACTTCTCGTGGTGTAAGGGGACAGCGATCATTCTTTCTCTCCTACACGCAAACTCTGCTCGAAACATAGAAACACAAACCTCCGATGACACAAACCATTGTTCACAGACTGTTTTTATGAACAGAGAAATGAATTAGTTCCCTTTTCAATTCTCAGAGCATCCCATTTTATATGAAAACATAATGGCGTTTTAATAAGATGGTTGTCATTGTGGAAGTAATTGTGTCTATCCGCAGAGTACGCTCCGTTCTGTAATGGAAATGAAACCACATACCGCAGGACGCGCCTGTGTTTGCTCAGAGTGAACTTCCCCAAGTAATTTTCGTGAGATCTCATTGATGTGTGACTATTTATCTGTCTTTGCCGTATAATTACACATTATGCAGATGAGGCAGCCGTGATAGAAATCGTTTCTGCACGTTGAGGAGAAATTACGTGCACGCTCTCGGAGCTGATTGTGAGCTATTGTTAGTTTTCTTCTGGTCTGTAATGTGTGGAAGGGAACGCTGAGCATTTACTATTTGCTAAACAAAGTCAACACGTTGACATGGAGGTCGGTGTGTGTCCCCCGCTTAGCATCTGAAGCTGGATTGTTACCTTCTGTCTGTCCTTCATTTCTTCATGTTTATGCGAACGGATGCCTTGTTGACCCGACGTGCTGGGTTTCCACTTATTTTTACAAATTCAGCTTCCTGTACCTGCCTGTATACGAGTAATTATTATTATCATCATCATCATCATCATTATTATTATTATCATTATCATTATTATTTTTACGGAGTCAATGTAGGGAAGAGAAATGCCACCTCTGGTGAAGAGAGCACAGATAGACCAACATGTTGCCTGTGATCCATCAGGACCGGGAAGAACACAAAAGGATTTTTCTTCTTCCCACAATTTTATAGGTTTCAGTATTTCTAAAGGCCAAAATGTCTTCAAAGAGATATCTATTCACCTCGTGGCTCACAGACCTGCTGCCCTCTGGCCGTCACCTGGGAGCCTCTGAGAAATGCTAACCCTAGGTCCTTCCCCCAGAACTTCTGAATCTGACTTTGTATTTTGACAGGTTCCCCGGTGTTTCATGTGCACGTTGAAGTTTGGGAGGCACGAGTCTAAAAGATTTTACCTCGAGATTTGGCATAACATTTGTCTCCACACCCCAGCCCCAACTTTTTTTTTCTTTTTTTTTTTTTTTTAAAGTAGGCTTTCCATGCCCTGCTCGGAGCCCAGTATGGGGCTTGAACTCATGACAAGACCTGAGCTGAGATCAAGAGTCACATGCTTAACCGACTGAGCCACCAGGCACCCCCTCCCCATTTAAAAAATATACTTGATCGTGCCAATGATGCTTTTTGCTTTCTCAATATAAATTAAAATCTCTGAGAAATGTCGGGGCACCTGGTGGCTCGGTTACGTGTCCAATTCTTGATTTCAGCTCGGCATTACCTCAGGGTCATGAGATCGAGCCCCACATCGAAATACACACTCCGCGGAGAGTCGATTTTGTTCCTCCCCAGTGCTCGCTGTCTGTCTCAAAAAAGTAAATAATTCTTTAAAAAATATTGAAAAAGACTTGGTGAAAAATATGACTGGCGGCTTCATTAGATGCTGCAGAAGGTCCTGTCTCAGACAGCCTGGGACGTCATGAGGAAGGAAGCCGTGCTGCTATCGGAGGGAGATCCTCGTGAGGGAACGTGGGCATTGCTCGTGCCTTTGGGCAGGGTTATGGTGGAGAGGTGAACGTTGATGCCGTTTTGCTTCATGAGATCTTGGTGGCAGTTCCTGGAGACCAGCAGCTAGAAACCTGTGAAGACCGGGACAGTTGTGTACCCAAGAGGAACAGACCAAGGAGCTTGGAAATGAACTGCTATGGAAGGACGGAACAGGAAAGCGAGGTGTGCACATGAGGCAAGGTTTCCAAGGCGGAGACGTGAGGACTGTGTCCAATAACACACTGAGTCCAGGTGGGGGGATGGGTGAAGAAGGCGGGGAGATGGAGATGGATGTGTTGAGTCACTCTATCCTGTATCCGAACATATTATAACACTGTACGGTAACCGGAAATTAAAATTTTTATATGATGCAGTAAGTTCACGTGGCTGAGGAATGGGCTTGGCCTTGCGTGCCACAGCATGGTCACTGGTGACGTCCAGAAATGTACGATAGAGATCTGAAGACATCATCAACCAGGTTTTTTCCAAGGTGTTTTACCCTCAGGAGAGAAAAACTGCGCAGTTCCTGGAAAAGTAAATGGGGACATTCCGAATCATCCAAGAAGACTGTTTTTTCTGTTCCGTTTGGTGGGCGCAAGGTTTGATGGCAGAGAGAGCCCTGCTGCTGGTTGGATGGGGTTAGTCCCGTGCGGGCACCTCGTAATGACAGAGAAGGCAGGGAGGCCTGCAGAAGGCTCAGAGACATCCACGTTGCCAGGCCAGTGGAGGGGCGCCGCGGTGGACTGAGCTCACGGAGGGATGGCTGGATTGTGGGCATGACGGCGGGTCGGTGGGTAGACTCGAAGGCAGAGACAGTGGCTTCATACTTTTCCAGTGAACGAGGAAGGTCATGAACCACAAGTAAGGATGGGGAGAAGGTCCCGGACATCGGACACAAGCTGACATTGAGCTGGGAGAAGGTAGGATCCTCTTAGACCCCCCGCCGTTGAGAGTGTGGTCTGCGGACCAGGGGCATCGCCACGACCTGGAGATTATTGGCTTACCACCCACCTCTCCTGCATTAAACAAGTTAGAATCCACAACATGTCTTGTGGGTTTTTTCTTCTTTAAGATTTTATTTATTCACTTGAGAGAAAGAGAGAGACCATGCATGGCAGGAGGTGGGGAGAGGGAGAGAAAGTCTCAAGCAGGCTTCATGCCCAACATGTGGCCTGAGCTCACGACCCTGAGATCGTGCTCTGAGCCGAAATCAAGAATCGGATGCTTCACCCCACTGTGCCACCCAGGCACCCTGCTCAGCCGTTGATTTCTAAGTCACGGGTTTCCAGATTTGCACACTGGATCCAACTGGGACAATTTAAAAAATCTGGATGCCTGGGCCGTGCAGGAGACGAATTCCGTCAGAATACAAACATCAGCATTCTTTGAGACCACCCGGGGGTTCTAGTAGGAAATCCATTTTCCTGAGCGTGTTCTGGGTCTGGAGGTACGTGGATGAACTCAGGAAAGCCCCCTGGAGGTCCGTGGCCATCCTGTGCTTGAGGAGCCCGTTCTGCTGGGTTGCAAGTTTTTCTCCAGCTCTTGTCTGTGGCACAAGCGCGGTGTGGAATGCCCCATGAGGTGCATGTCAGGACCACTGGGGTTTTGCCAAGCGACGAGAACGGGAGCTGAGTTCCTCGGACTCTCCTGCCTTCCCTTCCCCGCTCTCTCCCTCTCGCTAACTACAGCAGCTGCTTTCGTAGCTCTCCTACGTTTTAGCTTTCTGCACAGGATTTAAAAGAACGTTTTTGAGAGCGGAATGTGCTTTCCCGGCCCCGTACTCTTGACCTGTTGGCTTTAGAACCTTGAGAGCGTGTGATAATACAATGCAGTCCCCTCCACTGTGTGTGTGAGCAAATGATAGGATTTTGTTGTTTCAACTTGAATAGACTCATCAGTAAATCTGTGTGACCCCAGAATCTTTTTTTTAAAGATTTTACTGATTTATTTGACAGACAGAGATCACGAGTAGGTAGAGAGGCAGGCAGAGAGAGAGAGGGGGAAACAGGCTCCCCGCCGAGCAGAGAGCCCGATGCGGGACTCGATCCCAGAACCCTGAGATCATGACCTCAGCCAAAGTTAGAGGGTTAACCCACTGAGTCACCCAAGTGCCCCTGTGACCCCAGAATCTTGACTATCATTTCCTGATTTTGTTTTTCTCTTTTGCTTTTTCATCTCTTTTATTGATTTACACAGATTTCCATGTCCCTCTCAAGGGCTTGATTTAATTTCGGTAATTTCTATTTTCCAAGGATGATTCCCAGCTTCTCTGCAATTTTCCGGTGTATCTGCACAGATTCGCACGAGGCATTGCCTTACAAATCCTTAACTTATTTTCCATGTCTCTTACATATTCTGTATCTCATGTCCAGTTTTGTTGATTTCCTTCATCTGCCTTTTCTTTTTTTTTTTTTTTTTTCTGACTCCTGCTTTTTCGTCATGTTACAGAGTTTTGTCTCTTTTACTGATTAAATCAAAGACTAATTTTTCTGGGGGCTTATTGGTATTCACTGTTTTCTTTTTATGAAATTATATGCGTGCGTATATATACACACACATATATTAGACAAACATTTCTAGTGGGGAAATTAGACTGCCCACGTAGGAAAGAGGAGGGAGGAACAGCCCTTGGAGAGAAAGCCCCTGGGACCATGGATGGTTGTCTGCAAAGACGTGTCATGTGCTTTTGTGAGCAGACGCCTGCTGCCTACGTCGACTTCAGCTGGTCTCACAGTATCCTCCTAACCCCGTGCTCTGTTTGCTGCTTCTTCCCAGTTTGACAGTCACAAAGTTGGAGACGCAGTCATGGAGCCCGGAATTCAAATGTTCTCAGCTTCTCACTTTGTACCAACAAGCACATTTCTGTGCCACCGTGCGAGCCTTCCTCCCCCAGAACCTTCTGTGGGAGGCAGAGACCGTCACACCTGCCCCAGGCGATTGTGAACGTGAGCGGTTTCCCCCACATTAAATATAGACAAGGTCAGTGCCTGTTGTATAAGCATCTCTTGTTCCATGTTCGCTGGTTTCAAGGTTTGTTTTATGATTGTAAACAAATTATTTCTGAATCTCCCAATTCGCATCTTGTATGGTGATCTGACTGTGTGTACGTTTTCCAGAAGTGCGACCGTTAGATAAAAGGACCGGAGAGGTTTTAGGTAAATAACCCTCCGGAAAACGCAGTCGTTGACGGTGACAAACTGTGCTTCACCATCGTATCATACGGCATTTTCAGAGATGAAAACTTCGGTTGCTTTAATATGACTTCATTTGAATACAGTGGGGTTAAACAGTATATGCACAAAAAGTGAGTCCCTATAGCCCTTTTCAACCCAGACTCTTTGAGAAAATGAGGCCCTAAAGTTCACGACTTTTTATTTTTAATTTTATTTTTAAGTAATCTCTGCACCCAACCTGGGGCTCACACCAACAACCTCCAAATCAAGAGTCATACGCTCTATAGACTGAGCCAGCCGCTGACCCCAGGAATGACTTTTCTTCTGTGCATCCGTTTCCATACTAGATTTAAGACAATGGTCACTAAAATCACTGTTTGTATTCTGTGGTTTAGATCAACAACCCTCACTGAGAAGGAATTAACAAGAAAAATGAATTCAGAATTCAAATTTGTGTTAAAAAAATGAATGCAAATTCATTTACTGTGCTTAAGATGAATTTTCCTTAAATCTGATTTTGGGAAATCTCATAAATTGGGTATGTTCCAAAGTTATCAATTGCCTTCGAAGAATTCATTTTTAATACTGTGACATTAGATTAATTAAATTGCAAGAAAGTGGTTATTTAGTAAATAGACCTGTGGCCATATTGTTTGATATGTAGCAGTTAGTTCAATCTTATTAATTATTCATTTTCCCCGTTTATTTTTGCCTTGTAATCTGTCAAAAGCAGGAAAAAAAAAACAGATTATGTCTTTGACTGTCCTCTTTCTGTTAGTTTGCCCATTATTTTTTTTTTTTTGGTAGAGTCACATTTTTCTGAACTCATTAGTTGCCATTTTCATCTGTATTTGGGTTGCTGTGGCGTTTTAAGGGTTGTTCACTTTCCTTTTTCCTTTTGTAACTAATTAAGTTGAATGACTCATGAATGTATAGTTGGTTTTCCTCATTAGTTCACTGCGGAAAACTTTTATGAGTATGAACTTGCCTCTAAGTACACCTTTGACCAATGCCCCTACGTTTCAGTATTCTGCTACTTCTGGTCACCAGCACCGCCAACGGCCACTGTCCTGCCTCTCCGTCTTGTCCCTGCCACCTTATGCTTCTAAATGAGATGAAGGAATGAATGTAGTTGACATTTTGTCTTCTTTAGCCCAACCTGTCCAATGTATGTATTTCAAAACATTTCATTATTGATGCGTTGTTGAGTAAGACAGCGCATTACTGTCTTACTCAGTAAGTAATGAGTACTTACTGAGGGGAAGAGCCAATATGTAAGCCAGTAAGCACATGAATAAAAAGGTCGTTCATCATTAGAACGGTGTGGCATGAGCAGAAGAAGAGACATACGGGCGAATGGAACAGAGCAGGCAACTGAGAAATAGACTCACACAGAGACAAGTGATCTTCAACAGAGGGACAAAGGAAATACAATGGAGAAGAGATCGTCTTTTCACCAAATGGCACTGGAACGACCGGACCTCCACATGCAAAGAATTAACCCTAGGGATGTTCAGTGGGCTCAGTCAGAGAGCTTAAGACGTTGATCTCAGGGTTGTGAGTTCGAGCCCCATGTTGGGTGTAGAAATTACTTAAAAATCCCAAAGGGAAGCCGGGTGATTCATTCTGTTAAGTGTCTGACTCTTGGTTTTGGCTCTGTCGTGATCTCATGGGTCATGATATTCAGCCCCAAGTTGGGCTCTGTGCTCAGCTGGGAGTTTGCTTGAGGTACTCCCTCTCCTTCTGCCCTTGCTTGCACTACCTTTCTAAAATAACTAAGTTTTTTTTTAATCTAGAATATACACCTTATACCCTTTATTTTTCAAAGATTTTAAGTAATTTCCGCACTTAACATGGGGCTCAAACTCACAACCCCTAGATCAAGAGTTGTATGTTCTACCATCGGAGACAGATGGACATCCCAGTCCTTACACCCTTTAAAAAAATTAACTCAACTCCATCATAGATGTAAAATGCAAAACCATAAACATCTAGAGGATAATGCAGCAGAAAATCAGGGCACCTGGGTGGCTCAGTGGGTTAAGCCTCTGCCTTCAGCTCAGGTCATGATCCCAGGGTCCTGGGATCGAGCCTCGCATTGGGCTCTCTGCTTGGCAGGGAGCCTGCTTCCCTCTGCCTGCCTCTTTGCCTACTTGTGACCTCTCTCTCTGTGTCAAATAAATAAATAAAATCGTTTAAAAAAATACAGCAGAAAATCTAGATGATCTGGGGTTTGGCAATGACATTTAATTACAACAACAATCCATGAAAGAAATAAGTGATAGCCAACATTGCATTAAAATGAAAAAGTTCTGCTCTACGAAAGATATCATCCCAGCAAAGGGATGCCAGGCCACAGGCTACACGAAATATTTGCAGAAGACACATCTGTCAAGGGACTGTTGTTATCCAAATGTAGTCTTTTTTTTTTTTTTTTTAAGATTTTATTTATTTATTTGACAGGAGAGAGATCACAAGTGGGCAGAGAGGAGGAAGCAGGCTCCCTGCGGAGCAGAGAGCCCGATGTGGGGCTTGATCCCAGGACCCCGAGATCATGACCTGAGCCGAAGGCAGCGGCTTAATCCACTGAGCCACCCAGGCGCCCCTCCAAATGTAGTCTTAACACTCAACAGTCTCAAAGAAGTCTTAACACTCAACGGTAAGAAAATGAACAACTTAATTTAAAAATAGGCAAAATAAGCAGACATCTCAGCATAAAGATATACAAATGGCAAATTCATGGATAAAGAGAAGCTCCCCAACATATGTTACTAGGGAATGGCAAATTTGAATAACAATCAACTACACAAATGTTGGAATGCTGAAAATGCAAAATGTTTACAACACTAATTGCTGGTGAGGATGTGGGAAAACAGTACCTCTCATACACTGCTTATACCCTGATGTCAAGCACAGACTTTTGGGGACTAATGGTGGGTCGATATTCGTTTGTGGATTTCAATGCCTTGTGTGAGATGTTGATCGTGATAGTGCAGAAATGGCGGCAGGAGGTGTATGGACAGTCTGATCTCTGCTCAGCTTTACAATGAACCTAAAATTGTTCAAAAAATAGAAGCTATTTTATTTTAAGATTTTATTTATTTATTTGAGAGAGAGAGCGAGCAGGAGGAGGGGGTAGAGGGAGAGGGAGAAGCAGACTCCCCAGTGAGATGGGAGCCCAATGCTGGGCTCGATCTCAGGACCCTGGGATCATGACTTGAGCCAAAAGGCAGATGCTTAACCGACTGAGCCACCCAGATGCCCAGAACCTTTTTTTTTTTTTTTTTTAAGATATTTCACATGTTTTGAAGAAAACACCTGAAGTTACTATGATAGGGAGATGTGGAGGGGGCAAATTTGGATGGGTTATAAACTCTCTGAGAGAGTTTAAATTCTTTTTTCGGGTGAAGGAGGCTATCTAGTCTCAGGCTTTGCTGCTGCTGTTCAGGTGAGAAGAATTTCGTTATTACCATATTGTTGGCAAGTTGTATGTGTTCCAAACAATATTTTCAGAACTGTTTTTCTTCAAGCTAATATAATTTTCTTTATGACCTAACATATGATCCTTCTGGTGAATCAAAACAGAAAGAGCATTCTCTACTTCTAGGACTCAAGGTTTCATTTATATCTATTAGCCAACATTATTGATCACACCGTGCATATTCTCTACGTTTTCATTCATTTCTTTCTTTTCACTTCTTCTGTCAAAGACTGGGAAAGTTTGTCAGAGTTCCCCAAACAATTGAGTATCTTTGCATTTTAAAACACATTTTGTAATGTGTAAAACACATTTCAAATATATTTGGAAGCTTTGTCACTCACCTCATAAATATTCATGAAGATAATAGCTCCATTGACATTTTATCTTAATTGATGAGTGCTTTCAAATTTTGTCCTTGACATATTTCACCAAATCAAAATTTGTTCAGTTTTAGGGTTGCCTTTAAAAAAAAAAAAAATCAAAACTTTTTTTTGTGTGTGCAGATACATTGGTTAAAGACTTGGAACATTAATTTTCTATATAGATTTCTAAAAAAAGATGAACAAAATTACTTAAAATCAACTTCAGATTATGAGAAAGAGGGAAAAGTACTTCTCAATAACCTTTCCTAGGCTGATTAAAACAAGCACAACCACCAAAACCCTAAATGAAGTCATCATTCGGTATGTGCTGATTTTGAAAGGAAGTGGGTGCAACAGTCCAGCCCACATTTTAAAACGAGAAAGAGAGAGAACTAAATAGTGGAACGCATCACTGGACGTATTTATGTGGTTGAGACATTGGTAGTCAATTTTTATTCAGTGTGTTTCCAAGTGTCTCATCAAATCATGGTTTTCAGGGGGCGCCTGACTGGCTCGTTGGGTAGAACATGGAACTCTTGATCTTGGGGTCATGAGTTCAAGCCCTACATTGGGTGTAGAGCTTACTTCAAATTATGGTTTTCATGTTACCACGCCACGGGCTTCATCTTAGAGCCTTTGTGCCATGACATGCCTTGTCTTGTATTTATGGATTTCACTTGGCAAATTAATAAGTGTTAATAGTTATAGGCTTAGAGGTTTAAAAATAAATGCATGAGATTTCGATGTTTTCACATTTCGGATGTCCCTGCAATAGGCATAAAGAAGATTCCATTTAACAACATTATCGTTGGAAATATGTATCAGAATTCGATATACATATACAGAACAAGAGCAGAGCTTCAAAATGGAATGATGTGGTTTTCAGAGTATATTCTAAATTTTATGCCTTAAATCTCAATCTCGTAAGTTCTGTGTGCTTCAGTTTCAGATGTGTGGCACTACAGAAAGTAGATGATCACTTCGCCGGGCAGAATAATGCCCCTTCCCACAAAGATGTCTGTGTCGTCCTTCCCAAAAGTGTGACCCCATCACCTGGAACGTTGAAGGAGAATTCCAGCTGCAGACACAATGAAGCCCGCTAATGAGCAGACCTTAAGATAGGAGGATGATCCTGAACTTGGTCCAGGTTGGTGCACATAATCATAATCAATGTGTAAGTGGGGTCCAGGTGGGCACACATAATTGTAAGTGACCTTCAATGTGGAAGAGGGAGGCAGAGTCAGTGTTTGAGGGAGTGATATTGGAGTGGGGGGACTCAATGGGTCATGGTTGGCGTTGAAGAGGCGAGGGTCCACAACCCAAAGAATGTGATCAACCTTCCTAAGTTGTAAAAGACAGGAAACCATTTTCTGCTCTGGAGCCTCCAGATAGGACTACAGCCTTGCTGAGATCTGTGAAGCCCGTTGTGGATTTGTGAAATCCACAGCTCTACAAAGATCTGTGAATGTACAGTGTTTCCATTGTTTATTAATTTGCACTTCCTAGATTCACTCCCTTCCAATTCAAGTATTTTCCTAAAAGCAAAAACTCCTCTTGGTTATCTAGAATGATAAACCTTCTGTCCGCAGAGCAGCGCAGTGACGGTTGGTTGGCCAAGTCAAAAATGGTTCACCAGGAGGGGGATTGCCATGTGTATAATTCCGCTGTATCATAACTTCCTTCACACCCACCGTGCTGAACTCAGAGATTCCGTTTTTTAAAAGGGGACCCTATTTCAATTTTGCAATTTCAAGGATTTGGAGTTTCATTGGAAACAGTGTGAGGTCTGCCCATTCTTTATTGTCATGTCATGGTTGGCTCTCATCCATGCCATTGCTAGATTGAAACAGAAGGAGAAGAGCTTAATTAGTGCACTTTTTATTTTGTTATTTCCTTTCAGTTAGTTGTAACAAAGTGAGGCACATGCCTGAAGTCAGCAGAAAGCCTTCTTAGTGATGACGTCCAACAGCCATATTGAATTTCCTCATTTAATCAATAATTTCATTATTTTATGGGTTGCTCTGTACAGCTCCCCTTTCTGTGCATGTATATACATAACTAGTTTTGTTGTTTTAAAACATCCATTCCTGTCCAAACAATTTATATAATTTTAAAATACTAAAAATGTCCGTGTTTCATTCCTATCAGCATGCTGTCTTGATTATATCCCGGATTATCACTGTTGAGATCTGAAATTCTGACCAGTGACCACCACAAATCTATCAATGTTTTCCTTTTTATGTTACAGGAAACGTCTGTGTTGCTGTCTGTGCTGCTGAGCTTCCAAAGCATGTTGTATTGGGCTGATCGGAGTCCTGGTTTCTCCTCCACTTCTGCTTCAGCTCATGGCTCTGATACACAACAGTGCAGCTGTACGGGCTATATCTGGAAAGTGAAAATCAAGGAGATTCTACAGGTATTTTTCCTCACCACTTACTGCTAATTCCCACCTCAATGCAATGCAAGGAAATGCACAGATAATGTCGTTTCTCCACTTGTGACATGGAAGAAGTTGTTGTTGTTGTTGTTGTTTTTAAGGGGAAAAAAGTGCTTTTAGGTTCTCTGACTTTTGTAAGAATCTTTTCTCCTAAGTAAAGTTTACTCTCACTTTGAGTCATAGAAATGTTCTGTGTATTTACCCTGAGTGATTCTAACTAGTTTATGGGCAGTTTCTTGTTCCTCCCAAAGTGGTATTTGAAGATGATTCCTTTTTCACAAGAATGTAAGTGTCCTTTTCTCTTTGTGACAATTCCCTTACTTCCTGTGTGCACCTGTGTCTCTTTATTCTTACTTATTTTTTTAACTTTTTAAAACAAACAAAGGCTTCAGAGTTTTGCAAGCCCACAAAAACCCCCTCTATTACAAATCCTCTTATATTTAAGGAATTTTAAACCTAGTTTCGAGTTCCGTTAATCCCCTGCCCTTCTTACCTCAAGATAAGTGTCTGATTTCTGCAGTAGAGGAGAAGCTGGTTAGCATTTTGGCCCTCAGATGTCCAGGTGGCATTTTCTGTTGAAAACATCTGCAACATTTTTGTGACCCAACAGCATTTTTGGGATCAGGGAAAAAGCAAACTAGCTCTGGTCTGGTAGGTGTTCCTGCTTTGAAGAGGCGGCTATACACCTTATTTTTAGAGTAGTAACAAATATGTGTTGAGCTGCCATTGTCCCCCCATGTCTATAATCCTCATAACAATGTCACAATGAGTCCCGTATTCATTTGTTGGATCCATTCTGGTTTAGGAGATGAACGGACTTGCAAGAAGCTGAGAATAGAGGAGAATTCTGTTTTGTCTGTGCACCAAGCCCAGGCTCCCGTGCCTGCTTCTCCTGCATTTTCTGCCACAGAACAGGTATGGTTCTCCAGGCAACTCATGTCCCCAGGCTGTGTAGTAGTGCACGAACACACCGCTGAAACATTGCTCTCTGTCCGGGAAAGCCAGAGAGGATGGGGATAAGTGGATAGAAATAGAAGAGTCATTTTAGGAATCTAGGTTTAAAAGAGAAAAACAAGCAAGGCAGGATGATATTTGATTATGAGACATAATGGATTCCTCAAACGCTTAAATGTCATCAAAGATATCAAAAGGGTAGAGGGAAACGTAAAAATACTATGAATGCACAGCACTGTAATTAGTTGCTTTCTTGAGATGTACACTAGTTGAGACTCTTGTCTGTAAAACAAACAACCAACAAAACAAACAAAAAAAACCCCCACAAAATAACAACAAGAAGAAGCCCAAGAGAGAAGGCAGTTTGGGAAGACAGAGATGATGTAATGTTGCTGCTGCAGGTGGTGAGACCGGGGAAGGTGGGGAGCAAGGGACGGAGAACAGAGAAGTTCAGCACAGTCAGGCTGGCCTTCAAGAAGAGCCTCTGAAGGACAGCGACGTTGCCCACAGCGCTGATTCCATCGGCAACGGAATAAAATTGGATTCAATTCCATTGCCATCAGATCCTTGAGATTTCGTATTTTTAATTCTATTTTGCGGAGCGTAACGAATCTGGAATTCATGTTCGGCAGGACCATCAAGAAAGCAACATTTCTCTTGATCTGCCTGCTCTGATAATTGTCTCATTATGAGCCTGGAATCTTCCAAAACGTCCTCCTGCTTTCAAAGGCACAAAGAATCATCAGATTTCTCCCTCAGATTCATATTTTTCCTAAAAAATGCAGTGTCTTAGCATGGGTCAATCTCAGCCAGATGACGGTGCTGGTCAGTGCTGCGAGGTTGGGAAAGTTCCATTCCTTCCTTGAGAAGGCATTTTGAGAAATGAAATTGGATTATTGTATATACCAAAGAAAAAAGTGCTGAAAGGTATATGCCTTTTCTTCTTAGAAACAAATAGTAATATTTAATCTTAAAAATACTATTGGAATTCCAAGGCACGTATGTGTATCAGTGAGAGCACTGTGTCTGGACCTCAGCCCTGCCGACATTTGTGTCTGGGTACTTCCCTGGGGTGTGCTTCGAAGGACATATTTCTTATCATCTGGAATCTTCCTACCCTTACATCCCAGAAAATGTAAGCTCTGTGAGAACAGGGATCTTGTCCATTTCTCCTTAGCATACTCAGAGCCCCGTGTTTTAATAAATACTTCTTGAATAAATGAAATATAATAAAAATAAATCTGCTCATGCTTTATTGAGTCGATAAAAGAAGATGTGATTTCATTAATAATATATTTGAATCTATTTGAGTTCTTAAGCTTTGTGTTAAATGGAATTTTACTGACCTCGGATTAGTGAATTTTACAAGGAATATAAATCTTCTGCTCTTTCCCATTCTCCTCTCTGTTAATTGGGTTAGAAACTCAACGAATAGGTATTGTGTGCAAGGTTGTAGAGAGAGAAATAAAACATATATTAGGTATAGTGATTGCTTTGTAATTGATAAGTGGAAAAACCACAAAAGGTGAGGACACCTTGTTGATTG
The DNA here is from genome assembly GCF_922984935.1 of Meles meles. Lineage (NCBI taxonomy): Eukaryota > Metazoa > Chordata > Mammalia > Carnivora > Mustelidae > Meles > Meles meles. Next base: position 4,927,712 of record NC_060087.1, read on the forward strand.
AAATGGAAAAGGGCATTCATATCATTTAACTGGTTGCTTGGCTTTGATTACTTTCCAGCAGGATGTTCTGGGGTCAAGCAGCGTGTTCAAACGTTGAGGAAGGAACTGATGGTGGCCAAGCTCATAGACTTCAAGAGCAACTGAAGCCACCAGAGCAGCTTCACGACAGACAGGTTACCCAGCAACGCTGGAGAGTCGGGGAAGGAAGCACACGAAGGACGTGCTGTCATTCCAGGGGCCACACGGGCTGTGCGGAGGTGAGTGCTAGGCTCTGTCTGCAGCTCCACAGACACCAGTCTCAAAGGCCAGAAGCCAGAATGTCAGCAGTATCCCAAATCTGTTGTTTATTCATGAAACTGTGGGCAACAGGCCTGGCCGATCTGGAAGCAGCAGGTAACCTGGGGAAGCCATAAAAGGTAGGCAGCCGTTGTTGGGGATTCTGAAGAGCAGACAATGGGAACCTGCCCATCCCTGAGGTGTAGCCACTGGGGTAGGTATTCAGCCCTCTCGGGGGCCAGAGCTTACACCTGCCAGTAGACCTGAGGGCTGATGGTCCTGTTGCCTTGGAGGGTTGTCAGGGCTGATGATTCTGTGTTCCCAGACTCACGGATCTCGGGAGATGGCGGGGCATGCTTATTTCCTCTGAGGACTTCACCAGCTGAGCTTGTGGTGGGGCCACCGAGTCAGAGATGTGTGGATCCACGGTGGCCGCCAGGCACCCCCTCCAGTCCCAACACGCTAGGCCACTGTCTCCCTTCCATCTCCTGGTGGGCATCAGAGACATGTGTCTTCTCCTGACGCTGGGGACTCAAGGGTACCAGGGTTGTGCTATATTGGAAGGGAGGGAGGGAGTGAAGGGAAAGAGGGAGACAAGGGAAGGAGGGAGAGGGAGGAAAGCAAGACAGGAAGAATGCAAAGAAGGAAAAGATGGAAGGAGACGGAGGAAACAGTCGGGATGAATACAAAGTAGGAAGGAGAAAGGGACAGAGAGGGAGGAGGAAGGAAAGAACATAATGCAGAGTTTTGGAAAAGTCTTAGATGATTCATGGGTCTAGATAGGATAGATTGCACACTTGAATCCCCAACCTGTGTGCTAACTCGTGTCTTGTAATTCTTCTGAGGGTTCGATAATGTTGTGAGTGTAGGCAGCCCTTCCCGGAACTCTTCAGACAGAATCCCCTGGAGCAGGGCATGGTTCTGCTGCCTGTGGCCTTCAGTGCGCCGGTTCCCGGAGCAGACAACGCTCGGTGAGCTGTAGCTCCCACAGAATGTCACTTCATAAGAATGATTTCCAGTTGGAGTGCATGGTTAGGGAAGCTTTCCACAAATGTGAGTTATTGTCCTTCTTCGACTATTAAGATATTCAGGTGCATTTTGTGAACGGCTCTTCCCAGCATATCCCCTCAGGAAAAAACTTTCTGCCTCTGTATTTCACTGCTCAACAGCCCGACTGAGAGCTTTCCCTTGCTGTATGGATTTAACTCTGCTCTTCTCTTCAGCCCCCACTTTTAAACCTCCCTCTTTCCCCTGATCTCCTTGGGTGCTGGAGCCCGTGGCCCAGCTGCTGCTGGCCCTGCTGAGAGATACCCCACCCCAGGACTTAACAGGAGGTACCGGGCCCCTTCCTTCCTGGTTTCCCTCCCTCCCAGAATGCTTTGTCCCAGGACCCTTCCATTCCCTTGCCTGTGAGTGGTGGGCCTGAGGCCGGATGTGGGAGAATCAGATATACCCTGTCTCCTTACCGTCCATCTCGAGCACGGCTTTGGGTCTGGTCTTCTCTTCCCGAGCACCTGCCACCAGGCCTTTGGAATCTCCCCACCCCCAAAGCTCTACCGCCGCCAGGGCAGCAAACCCAGATACTGACCCCGGGTCCTTCAGCTCCCAGCGGGGCTATTGTTAAACACCGTGTCTCCAGTTCCCGTGCTGAGTTCGTACCAGAGCACACCCATCTGGTCTAGACCGTACTTCTGCGAGGTCATGTTGTTCACCATTTTCTTCCTCTTGTCCTCTACTTGAGGCCAAGGCTGCCTTCTCTGCGGCGCTGAGGCTGGGGTGGTTTCGTTCTGGTTTGCTCTGAAGGGAGGCTCCCGCTTGGAGGTGGGAGCACGTCGTGCGGCACTCCAGCCTGTAGACGGCTGCCTCTGTGCAGAGCAAGGGTTCCACCCAAGTCCAAGCCCAAGTGTGAGCCATGAGCCCCTCCTCTTGGAGCCAGAGAGGCTGGAAAGGTCCAGCGTCCCCCTGATCTCTCTGGCTTTTGGCTCCTCTCAGAGACCAGCAGTCTTCAATTCTGTAGTCTTTGCAGCTCTTCAGCTCTTGGAACAAGTCTTTGAAAGCTTGATCCTCATTAATTCATAATTAGGGCCACGAATATTTATGATAAATTAAGAGTATTCCTAAAATATCCATTCCACAAAAATGTATGAAATAATCATGACAAATTTGTGGATGCTTAAAAAGAGAGAGAGAGAGACAGAGAGTCATTAAAAGGTCATTTCATCCAGGTTTTGAAGAATTATTTTCAGTCAGAGTGGAGACATCCAAGGGACTCAAGTAGCATTAATGAAGAGGAAATGCCATGATTGCGCTTTCCTCTGACATCCCTTTAATCCCGACCCCTGTCCGGCCTTCCCGGAACTGTAATTCTCTCTCATTCTGCTTACTTCAGTCTTTCCTGGTTCTCGCTTAGGGACTTGTGGTTTCTGTTCATGAACTGAGGTGACGCTGCCTTCCTGCTTTCACAGAGATCCTCTGTGTCTCGGACCGCTGAAGCACTCCGTGCACACGGCTCAGGTGATCCAACACAGCTCTCTCACTTGCCATCCTGCGTTTAGAGACGCTTCTGATGGATGAAGGTCACGTGAGCATGGCCCCTGCTTCCAGATTCTGTGTACGCACTCTTTTTTCTCCCAGAGCGATCTTTCCCGTCTTCCCCAGCCGTGCTACTCCACGAAGGCTTCCGCTAACCACTCCTCCCAATGCACGATACCTTCCCCAGTCTCATTTCCCGGGCCTTAACACAAAACCTTCCCATTGTTGCTGGCTGGCTCGGTCGGAGGAGCCTGGAATTCTTGATCTTGCAGTAGTGAGTTTGAGCTCCAAGTTGGATATAGAGATTACTTCAATAAAAACTTAAAAAAAAAAAAAATCTTTCAGGGGTGCTCAGTTGGGTAAGCATCTGATTCTTGGTTTTGGCTGAGCTCAGGATCTCAGGGGCTGTAGGACTGAGCCCTGCATCGGCTCCTCACTTAGCCGGGAGTCTGCTTGAAAGTCTCTCCTCTGCCCCTCCATCCCCCTCCCCGCTCCCATGTTCCGGCTCTCTCTCTCTCTCTCAAAATATATCAGTCTTTAAAAACAGGTCTTCCAGTCTACTCTACATGTCAACACGTGAGGACTCCTGTCAATGTCGTAGTCATGGGTCCTGGAGCTGTGTGTCCCCATTTGCGTACTCTGTCCTCCTCCCACCGTATGGTGCACCCCGTATATACGACCTAAGACTAATCCATCCTTAATCTTAGTTTTTGTCTTCTTAATTATTCTAGGATATAGGATTAATGTACGTATGTCTGTGTAGCAAGGAGGAGAATTGTGATCCAAATGAAGGCCTCCCTTACCAGGGTGAACTAGTCATCGACCTCATTAAGAGGCCACCAAACCAGATGCTGAAGAATCACAGACAAGACAATTAGGGATAAAAGAGAAGCCCGGACAGAGGTGTGCTTTTACAGAAGGCCTCAGGAGAGGGATCCTAAGCTTAGGAAAAGTAAATCCAGGTGTCAGAACAGTCTTCCTCTCTGTTAGAAAGAAGGATTCTCAGACCCAAATAAGAGGAACCCAGAATGCGTGTTTCGGCACAGAATCAGCACAGGTAGAGCTAAGCAAATTGGCTGAAATTTTCAAAAAAATTGAAATTACCGGTCGAAAGTTTAAAAAAAAAAAGAAGTCAACATTTGGTTGCTATCTACCTAAAGCACCCACAGAACTCTCTTCTGCTGGGGTGGTCGTGGGAACTCGCCCACAATGCTTCACATTTGCAAGTCATAAACTCTGAGACACAAGAAACATCTGGCTCCAGGAAAAAAAAAATTATATCGTTTCCATCGGGCTTCATTCACCAAAAAGGATGCTCACTTTTAAGCTTAACTTAAAGCTACAGGGAAGGAAAATCTTGAAACAGATTTCATGAGCACAAGACAGCAGCCAGTAACCCATTGTAGAATTCCCCTAACTTCAACGTTCGTGTCATTAACATGCTCCGAAGGCAAGAAGCTGGTTTGTTTTAACGAAAAATTGTACTTATCTGGAGCTTCCGTGATATTTACTTGTCACTGCCGTCCCTCTAATCATTTTCACAGAAGGTCTTCAATCTTGCCTCCGAAAGGCATGTAGTTGGTTCAGTGTTGTTCCTGGGGATACGTTGCTGTGTAGTCTTTCCGCAGTGAACGGGGAATGAGCAAGTGCTGAACGGAATGCCACACGCATGTCTCTTGTTGGCGTTTCTTCTTCTTCAGATCCTACCTACCTGTACAGTGAGATTTCAATGAGGAGAGAAGGGCATTTACTGTCTTCCTGGCTGTAGCATTGCTTCCTAATTCTGTTCATCATATTTTCTGAGAGTGGTTAATTTTGGAAGGACCCTAAGCAAATATCAAATTGTTAGGTTGATTGTAATGCTGATTAACACTTAAGCATGTATCGATCGTGCTTATGTGTGTTAATCTGACATATAGACCTTGCGCTCATTCGGAATTATGTTTTAGGACTGGGCAGAAGGCACAGCAAACGTTTTGTGAGGTGCTCCGTAAGAAACATCTGCTTTCGTGAACATTGAATGCGCTTACCAAGTGTTTATCTTCAAATTTTATAAAAACTTGGGAAATTTCAGATGATCCCTTTTCCCTTGTCATATAAAAATTATTCCTTACTCTCCGTTTTAGAAATCAGAACTCAATTAGAAATATTAATTCAAAAATCACATTGGTCTTAGAATTTTAGTTTATTTAGACACAATCTGGGAAGCAATGTGCAGACTTCCCTCCAGCTGGACACCATTTGGTTATGAGCAAAGAAATTCAATAAAGTAGAATTGCACAAATCCCATTCATCATCTACAAGCACAGCAAGTATTTGGCTCACATAGTCTGAGGAGCACGGATTTTAGTCCATATGTATCTCCTATTCTCTTAATTATTCGAGCTCAGGCAGAAGAACTCATGTGCAGATGTGCAGAAAGACCCGTATCTCCAAACCGTTCCAGGACATGTGTGTTTGAGAATGACGCCTGGAGAAACTTCTCCCTCCCCAGCACCTCCCCCTGTGTAAACCGTAGAGTCCAGCTTTGGAAACATCAGGGCCGGCAGAGCACATTCGAAACAGACTTACCAAGGTGGATGGGTTACAGATCATGGGCTTCTTGACGTCTCTCATGAAAGAAACGAAAACGGGACGTGGGCTTCATGCCTGAATTTGGAAGTACGAGTTGAGGGAAAGCCTTGTTTCAAGGCTGAGAAAGGTTCCTGGAGAAGCATTGACAAATGAGGCCATCTGCCTGCAGATGACTTTCCGGGACACTTGTCTCTTGGGTAGATGTAAATGCAGGAATAAGAGATACTGCAAGTCTCCCCCCATTACCCCTTCCCTCTAAACCACGGAGAAGAGCTTTACCCCTCACTGGAGAGACAGAGAAGGCTAGCAAGATGCGACCTTGCCACCGCCACCATCCTATCCACCAGTACTAAGGAGCAAAGGAACATATTAACAGGGAATTCAAATAGTGAAGATAGCATAAGGCATGATTTTCTGAATATGGACAAAATTGATCTTTACCGGGATAAAATCAACCCAAATGAAGAGTATTATGATCTCGAGGTTAAAACAAGGCCGACTTCCCATTTGTTTGTTTTTGTCTACACGGTCAGTGACATTTGAAACGACTGATACTATCCATTGTTGGTGATGGTGGGGAGAACAACGTTCCAAAATCTGTTGAGAATGCTTATTTTGGTACAACCTTTTTTGGAGGTCATTTGTCCCAGGAGCTTTTGGAATATTAACTGTGTTCCCTTTAGCAATTGTACCTGTAGGAGTTTTTCCTGATGTAAATATGTGTGTTGAGAATGATTCATGCATAAAGATTGAAAGCTAAGTGACCACATGTAGGAAATGGTTAGTTGAGTTTCAGGGTCCTGAGACAAGGCAATTTAAAAGTAATGAGTGAATTCAGGGGAAGGATTTCTGTGATATGCTACTGGATATTGAGAAAAACAAAAGAAAGTTGCAGAAGAATATATAATATGTAGAAACTATGAGCCAAATCTATTCTTTATCTCAAAAAATGTATTTCTGTGTGTGTGTCCCAGAAAAAACAAATATATACCAAAAATATAACAAGTAATGTTCCTGATATAGGGATATGAGGAATGAATTGAAGACTTTTTTTAATGGAGAGAACATCCCCATTTTGCATTCAAACACGCACAACCTTAAAATAAATAAAAACAGATAGACAACTTTCAAAGTAAGATGAGCAACCATTTGCAAACTTTCGAAAAACACGCAGAATTTGTGCAGCTCATTGACCACTTATGGCTTGATTAGCCCAAGAATTCTTGCTGTATATTCTATTTTAAAATATTTATAGGGACACCTGAGTGGCTCAATCAGTTGGGCGTCCGACAGTTGGTTTAGGCTTGTGGTCTCTGGGTCTTAGGATCGAGCACTAAGACAGGCTCTATGTTGGGCAGGGAGTCTGCTTAGGATTCTCTTTCTATCCCCGTATTTCTCCCCTTGCTTTTGTCCTCTCTCTTTGTCTCTCTCTGCACCTCCCCCTGCTTGCATTCTCTGTGTCAGATAAATAAGTAAAATCTTAAAAATAAAAAACTAAAATATATACATATACATGTATATATAATAAGTCTTCTGAGTCATCTTGATGAGGCAGACCCCACACCCCAAAGCTAACGTGTCACATCTTGTCCATCACATATCTTCGTCTTCAAAATCACCACAAGGATTATTCAGCCCCAATGCTTTGCATGTAGAAGTCATCTGTAAACCTAAGTGACGTTTTCCCCTACAAAATTTCAGGAATGTACCCTTCTGTGAATATTGCTGCAGATTCTCTCGTGTCGTCAAAGTCGAAAGAATAAGAAAAACCGGCTAAACACGAACAGCTTTAAATAAGAGTATTCATCAGGGGTGTGAAGACAGGGGCGCCTGGGTGGCTCAGTCAGTCAAGCGTCCAGTTCTTGGTTTCCACTCAGGTCATGACCTCAAGGTGGATGTGGTCAGGCTTCATGCTCAGTGTGGAATCTGCTTGAGATTCTCTCTCTCCCTCTTCCTGTGTCCTTCCCCTGCTTATGCACACACCGTCTCTCTCTCAAGTAAAATAAATAAAATCTTAAAAAAAAAAAAAGAGTACGAAGATAGATCTTTTACAGAAATGCGTCAGAATCAAAATACATTAGCAAGCACACGACGAAGGATAATATAAATGTTAACAACTATGAAGAGAATTTCACTACTTTGCATGGGTTCTGCCTTGTCTCTGATTTTCTGTATTTTGTTATTTGCTGTAAACAAAAGTTTATTTCCCTTTTTCTTGGCTGTTTTCTCCCATAAATAACATTCTACTGATAGTTGTGGATTATTCAGGAAGAGCAAGATAATGGCAACTAAAATAAGTAGGTAAGGAGTATTTTTCTTTATTCTAAACATTCCGTCTGTCTGACTGTATTTATAGTATGTAAAACACCTGTTTTTATTTCCAAGGGACCAATCTGGTTCTAAAGTCACAGCTGGTGACAGTCTGTGAGGGTGTTTAGATACTATTTCTTGAGCAAGGCAGATGGCTATCAAAAGCAACTTCATAGTTTTATTTTTTTATCACCATTCCCAGATTTGGACAAACTCATGTGGACAGAATTGACAGGACTTGAGCTTGGAAAGTGCAGGGCATGGGTTCTGCTGGTATGCACAAGGGATTGCCATAAGCATGGGAGAGTCGAAGGGACCAAACACGGAGAATGTTTGTGTCAGAGAAATGATGCTAAGAGAAGTCAGTACCCAGGACTAAATGCAGATGAGCAAGAATCGTTGTCATTTCCAAGACAACATTGACCTCAACTGTCAGATTCGCTGCCCTTGATGACCAGGTCCCTTTCAGAACCAGCGGCCCATCTCTATATACCAGTCTGCGTAATGAAGGCAGAAAGGGCACGGTATGAATATGTTTATGATGACCTGTACTAAGAAGGTGAGATGTTCAGATCAAGTGCCATCGGGGCAAAAATCCCCAGTCAAATCAACCAACTGTTGGAAGCAATGACTTGGACAGTTCCTTCTGTAAAGCACTAAAGATAAAATTAAAAGTAGGACCACTCCAGTTGAGGAATCGATTCAAGAAAAATCAACTGGGAACACACAAAAATTTCCATGACCTAGTCCAGCAGATAAACGAGATCGTTCAACCATGGGCAGCCATGTGCAACCATCTCAATACTCTTTATCTTTAGGGTTAGAAATATGGAAATATTCAATGTACATACAGTTGCTAAAATCGATGAAATGCAAGAAACACAATTCTAATAATGAATAAGAATAAAAATTAGATAATAAAGAAATGTCCATTGTATTTAACTTATTAGTACTTCTGATCTGATTATCCTGAGTGAATCAGTCTGATTTTCAGCATGTTCAATATTATGTGCTCTTGTTGCGTCTGCTCTATAGGACAGTAAAGCATTTAAGAAAGACATATCAGACTGTGATTTGAATTAAATAATTAGAAAATGTCATTAGTTGTGTAGTCAATGTTTGCATGTCTATAGAAATCTAATCTTTTTGTTTAATAACTTTTTGCTTTATTGGTTCCATAAATAAAATATGGGTCTTTCGAAGAATGCCACAGAAATAAATTGGATGTCAAAGTAAAAATAGTGGTATTCTTCACGCACATAAACTTTTAGATATGAGAAATCTACCAACATTTAAAAGGGCAGATGCATCGGTATGTCACCTTGTTTGTAGCTAGTAGAAATGGAGATTGAATTTAAGTTCCAGAAATAAGTGCTGGAAAGGAGAGGTAAAACTAAGGAAAGAATTCCATCTGGAATATGGTAAATAAGCTCCTAAAAATATAAGCGCTATAATCACTATTTGAAAATATGTGATTTTAGAATATTTAAATCCAGTAATAGGAAGCAGAGAAGACCAACAAATATTTGTTGGATATTCATAGAATTAATTCTTTCTCTCTTTTTTTTTTTCCAGATAATTCCTATTCCCCTTATGGGGCTCATACTCATGACCCCAAGATCAAGAGTTGCATGCTGTAGCGACTGAGCCAGCCGGGTGCCCATGGAATTGATTCTCAGTAGAGGTGTCCACCATTGAAGGGGAAGGATGTGATAGAATTCAGCAGTTAAAAGCATAAGAGGAAAGAACTAAAAGTCAAAGGATAGCAGGTAAAATTGAAGACTGTCTGTAGTTAACCCTGTGGTTAACTTGAGAACGAAGAGCATAACGGAGGGGCGCTCACGACTGCAGGATGGGAGGCATGAGACTGGGAGTTTGGTGAAAGCCTTGTCAAGTTTGAAGGCATTTCTGAGACCACCCAGTGGAGGCATTCAGTAGGCACTTGGATAGATGGATCTGGGGGTCAGATGATGGGCATCTGGGCCATGGCTAGGTCTTGGGCACCATGTCTGATGGGCTGCACCTGAAGGCTCACTAACCACTGAGAAGGAGTGGGAAAAGGGGGAGCTTGCAAGGGTTTGTGACGTGCCCCCACCTGAGATGTGTGCAGAAGACGATGCTGGCACAGGGCTCTTTGAAAACAGGTGAAGGGCTACAAGGTCAATGCACAAATCCTCTCACAGCAGGGGAGAGACAGTCTCTTGGACTTTGAGCTTGGAGGAAGGAAGGGAAGGTGGGCGTGAGTACGAGAAGATTTGCTGCATTGGTTTTGAGAAGCTAGTGGGATTCCCACTGGAGGCACTTGATTTCCCTGGCGTGGAAGGTGAAGTTCCTGGCTGATTCTGAGAAGAACAGGGGAGGGGTGGTCGTTGAGAACAAGAGACAAGGAACAAAACTTTGATCACAGTAGGGTAGCCAAAGAGTGAATTTACTTGCAAACATTTGGCATGGACGCCTTTCAAACCTTAGAATTAATGTAATAGAACTTGAAAACAGATTTTTGCAAAGTTTGGGTATAGAAAAAAATAACACATAAACTTATGTGAAGTCTTAAACTTGAAATTATTAAGTGAACTGCTAAAGTCGTTCTACCATTGGAGGGAGGAAGACAAAGAGCATTACCCACCATTAAAATACGTTACTGCAGAACCTCCCATCCCTTATTAACAGACTCCTCAAATGGTAATGGAATTTGGAAGTTTGTTTTCTGTGAATGTCAAAGGTAAAGTGATTTTCTCTAATGAGCTTAGAACCTTGCTCACCAACACTACAGTCCTATACAGACGGTTTTAGGGAATTTTGCATCAAAAGGAAAATAACTTGTAATTGTAGCATTCCCCTGTTTCTCTCCCAGACACTAGCGCCTTACTTCTTCTAACCCCTTATCCTACTCACTAAAATCAACATTGGCTCTGAGAGTAGAGTTTTCTCTGTTGCCACCCTAGAAGCCTTCCCTCCATAACATTCCAATTTTTGCCACTTGCCTGCCATCAGGATCCTTAGTCTGTTTCCAAGTGTCTGCTATTTAATCGAGCTAGAAAGCCACGGAAGCCACAGAGCGGTTTCCTGAATTGTCGAATAAATGATCCAAGCTGGCTTGGCAGACCCACGTTTCCTTCATAGCTGGTCTAAACTTGAATGGTCTGCCTTTTGTTCTGAGATGAAAACCAACACCCTGTTTGCTTTTCTGGATCGCTCAGAAATGTTTTGCCTAGCCAGCGAGTCTCCTGGAGAGCCTGCTTTTCTGAGAGTTCCTCCTCTGTTTTCCACTAGTGCTTTTGAGCTGGTTTCTACCACCTTCTGTTGGATCCCCTCTCTGCTCTGTTCCTTTTTCCCGGGCACTGGATTCCCTCACTTGGTGACAAATGTGCCTTCCTCGTCCTTCCCTGTCCCCCAACTGTTCCCAACCAAAAGTAGTATCTATCCACACATCTAACTTCCACGTTTACGGTCTTCTCTCCATCCTTTTATATCAAACATCCTGGGGAAAAATCTGTCTATAAAATATAGCAGTATTGTCTGTGCCATCTGCCATTACTGCTTCCCCCACCCCAGAACAGTCTCTTCTTCCCATTACTATGGAAACAACCGTCTGACCAGTGTTTCTCAAAACTCAATGAATCACTTGGTAATATAGTTTAAAATGTAGATTCTATTTATGAGATTGAGCCTGAAGCCTGAGCTTCTGCATTTCTAAGTTCCCAAATGATGCCCCAGTCTTGGTTGAAGGACCACAGTTTGAAATCCAGGAACCTGAAGGAACATCACTCCAAGATTTATTTGTGTCTTTGCAAGCTGTCACTTGAGAACTAAAAAGACTAGACTCTCATCTACATCGTTTCAACTACTTTAAAACTGTCCAACTCAATATTTGTTTCTTGAGGCCATCCGTCCACGACACTGGTTATCACTAGATCGACAGTCCTGTGGTGTCACGTTCAACGGCTTTGCCGTCCATATCTTACAAGTCTTCTCTGCTGAAGTCAACACAGTGCACCACTCAGGCAATTAAACTGTACAACTCTGGCTCCCTTGGGGGAAGCGCTTCTTTTAATAATATTACTGTGCAAACATCAATTTTATTGAAAACCAGTGATAAAAATATTTCCCTATTTCTCCCTTCCCTTTGGGCTCCAGGACTGAGCTGACAGAATATCCAACTCCAAGCCCACAGGAGGGCAGCGATAATGCATGACCTACTGGAACCCAGTGAGAATGTTCTCTTGGACTTTCTCTTAGGACTATTGAAAAAGAAATCCCTGCCTATGTCCTGTGACCACTTATATGGTAAAATAATGGGTTTTACTCAGAAAGTAGCCACCTTATTCACCATCTGGAGAGAACCTGTTCTAAAACTAGATCATACCTGGAGATGTGATTTGAGCAGCTACACACAGATGTGCCGGATATACCTTGGACTGTACAGCCAAAGGTACCAGCCCGTGCCCTACAGCATGGCAACTATCTTTCTTGTATCTCTTTCTTTCTTTCAAGATTTTATTTATTTACTTGACAGACAGAGATCACAAGCAGGCAGAGAGGCAGGCAGAGAGATAGAGAAAGAAGCAGACTCCCCGCTGAGCAGAGAGCTCGATGCGGGGCTTGATTCCAGGACCCTGAGATCATGACCTGAGCCGAAGGCAGAGGCTTTAACCCACTGAGCCACCCAGGCGCCTCTCTTTCTTGTATTTCTCTTTGAATTAAGGTCTTCTGAATTGGGTTTCCTTCACATGCAACAACAGCTTTCAACAATTAACTGCCCTGAAAAAATGACCTTTATTTGGCTTCCCTTAAATAAAAAAAAACATCTCTAATGCCTCCTTGGAAAAGTGGACAAAAGACATTAAAGAAAAAAATGAAGAAGCTTAAGGTCACAAAATTACTTAACCTTTCTTGGCTATCATGGAGTGTTTCTTCTGCCAGTTGAACTTTCACATACATTGGTCACATTTCAAAAACATAAACATTGCCGGTGTGAAAGAAATTTGCAACATTTGTAGCTTAATAGGAAGAGACTAGACATCACCCGGAACTTGAGGTTCCTATTGCAAAACATTGTATTGTACGATCCCATAAGTAGGTAAATCTGTGCGATCGTGTTTCTTTCCCATTTAAAAATTCTTTAAAGTTTTTATCTGTTTATTTATTGGAGAGAAAGGGCAGCAGGGCAGAGGGGGTTGGGCAGAGGGAGAGGGACAAGCAGACTCCCCACTGAACATGGAGCATGGCAGCTGGGCTCCATGTCTCCAAGAGACCATGACCTGAGACAAAAATCAGGCTTCACCGACTGAGCCACCCTTGCACGTTTTTTAGGTTATGGGTATTGTTTTGTTACTGTCAATGCATTGTTCCATCTCTTAAGTTCTGGTAGAATAAAAGCACCATTTTCATATATTTCTGTCGACTTTTTAATGAATACTTCTCACAATATTTTTTAGTTGATCATCTTGTTTTTTGAGGCATGGAGTCCTTCATTCCTTAACTGTTGAGGATTTTGGTGTCTTGGACCCATCTCCGAAGGAAAATGTTTTTGCTCTGTTTTTCCACCATAAATAGAAATGTCATTTTCTGGCATAAGGAATTCAAACAGTCGCAGAAATCACAGATTCCAGAGCAGAGGGAGAGGAAGTAGAAGACAAGCCTAGAGAATCTTGTTCCAGAAAGGAAGGAATTACTCAACGGACGAGGAGGATCTGACAGGGGATGGTGACAGGGGAATCGGCCAAACTAGGTTCCCGCTGAGCAAACAGGCCACTCTGGGCATCAGAATAAATCATGACAGTAGCCAATTATAATCCTTTGAATGAAACAGGAAACCACGAGTCCACACGGAGATAAACTGACAGCTTGACGAAGCAGGAGATATTTATATGCTTTTGAAAACGCTTCCCCACACACGGATACATGTTGATTATAAAGGGGCATAGAATAACTTTATGGGGGAAAAGCCTGGTGAACATCCCTTTCACCAAGGTCAAGTCTCATTCCATCTGCTAAGATGCCACGAGAAAGAGGCAGCATTACATCTGTGATTTCCTTGCCGATCATGAGGATACAGGAGATAAACCGAAACTGAGGGAAATCCTTTAAAATCACTCAGGGGACAAATAGTGACTCCCCAAAGTCCAGTCCATCCAGAACCCCAGAATGTGACCTCAGTTGGAAATAGGTCTTTGCAGATATGATTCATTAAGAAGGTCAAGATGAAGTCATCCTGGATGTAGGGTGGTCCCTGGATGCGCAGAAGGGCATCCTTATGAGAACATAAACAGACACAGACACGTGCACAGGGAAGAGACCTACGGGAAGAGAAGCAGATGTTGGAACGATGCTGCCATAGCCAGGAAATGCCAGAGATGGCCAGCGGCCCCCAGAAGTCGGGAGAGAGTCATGGAGCACAGTGTTCTTCAGGCCTCCAGGAGCAACCAACCTGGCCAACCCCTTGATTTTTGGATTCTGGCCTCCTGAGTCTGTGAAAGAATAAGTTTCTCTTCTTTTAAGCCAAGCAGTTTGTGGTCCTACTGATGGCCATCCCAGGAAACGGATGGAGAAAAGGACCCATCACCTTCCAACCTCCCGCTGATACCGCCAGTGCCATGAGGTCAAAGAAAGACTGGATAACGTTGCCCGAGCAGAAGGAAACTGAAGAGACATGGTCCAGACCAGGGAGACCCCAAGCTGCTCCCTTACCCCTCATGCTTGTGACGACACAGCGAGAACATGGCTGTCTGCGAACCTGGACAGCGAACTGAGCTGGTGGCTCAGTATCTTCATCTCGGACTTCGGCCTCCAGAAGCGTGAAGAGCACATTGCTGTCATCTGGATGCCACTCAGTGCCTGGTGTTTTGTTCTAGCCGCCCAAAGGACTAGCACAGCTCGACACGGACGGTAACACTGATTCTGTTCAACCAGTGGAAGCAGCAGTCAGGAGCCGCCAAGGGAAGCGCATCCCCTCCGCCTTTAGGAGGGATCAGCTCTGCTAACTGCCTTGGATGTGAAACCACCATCGGGTACATCTGCTTCAGGCTGGTCAGCGCGCCCTCGTCTCCCAGGTCCACAGCCTTGCCAGGAGCTATGTTTTTGGGGCACTGAGAAGGGTGCCCATTGTCAATGTCTCCCCCATGTGAGCCAAGCCAGGGAGCGATCACTCTCTGGGCAAATATGCCCCTTCCTGAAGCGACTTCTGCATTTGAGCAGGTGTTATCCCTCTGCCTCTCAACTAGCATTTCTGTCCCCGTCCAGGTGAGTGACGGGTTGGGCGTGATGGTGGAGCTCTGATCTTGGCTAGCAGTGGACACCAGTATGGCTGTGGTCAGCAGTGGACACCAGTATGGCTGTGTGGTCTCTACTCGCTTTGTGACCAAAGGAAAACGAGCAGCCCTGCTCTCCCTCCTCCATTTCTTGCATCTCCAGTTCCTCATTGATCACATGAGTGGCATGAAGCCAGGAGCCCACACATACGTCCTATAGAACCGTTGTATGGCTCAGTCCCGGTCTTCAGAGGTAGAGCATGTCATCTGACCTCCACTCTTTAGGATGGGGGTCACGTGCATGTCTAAATGCATGAGGCTTTTCAGCCTACAGACCACTGCCTTTGAGCCAGGGATGGGGAGGTTCCTGGGGGGGTGGGGCACAGCTGCAGAATGGTACGGCAAAGCTGAAGGACCCATCAGGGGAGGGCTACGTTCCTGCACTGGCTGGAACTTTGTGGCTTTCCACCCATGGACAGTACACCGATTCTCTCTTTCTTTGGTCTGCCCACAGAAGTGAACTGGACTGTGTACAGCTCGAAGGACATTTGTAAACACAGTGGAGAAATGGAAAATTCACGGGAAGTAAGTGAAAGAACTCAGTAAGTGCGTGCTTCATGTCTGCCCTGTTCAGAGGCACACGCCCCGTGCTTCTGGTCTCTGCGTGCCCGTGTACAGACGTACGTGTAAGGACGCTCGTCCACATTCGAGGTGGCCTTAGTTCCAGATGACGTTGGATGTGCAGTTATGTAAGGAGGGCAGGAATGTATATTCGGAAATCCGGTCTACAGTGCGGACAAGACTGAGTCCTCTGTTTGCCTCTCTGTAAGTCAGTCATGTGCCTGAGGGATTACACTGCAGGGACATATGTCTGGAGGGTGGCAAGACACGTATTAGCGCTGAGCAAGCCAAGGTTTCGGTTGTGTCACCAGAGGCAAAACCAAGGGCAGAGCTGAGGGATTACACGGTGAATTCCGCCCAACTGAACTGTCGATCTGCAAATAATAATAATCATCATAATCGTGATTAATAATAATTACTAGTGATTATCAGTAATTGCTACTGATCATTAGTAATTATCATTGTTGTTGTTTAAAAACGGGTCCACTTCTGGTGGCCCGCAGAGGCTGCTTTTCCAATCCTGCTTTGGGTTATGTGGATAATTAACGGCAACTTTCGGTTTTACTGTGCCAGAGTGCAGGTACAGCTTCGGCAAGAAAAACCTCAAAACCGTGAACCTCCTTAATGATTGGTTCCTCCGCAATAAAATTAATAGGCTGGATCCAAAAATTCTCTGGGACTCATATTTACAAATATCAAGAGGGAAAGGGATTCTATGTATCTGTGTTAACCATCGGGGAAAAAATGAAGACCAGAATAACTGAAACCTGCTGCGGATAAGGGCCCTGGTCTGTTCGGACTCTGCGTTCAATGCCCAGAGCCGAACGGCTGTTCTCTGTGAGCTGCTGGTGTGCTCACAATACACCCAATATTGGGAAACTAGAATGGAACAGAGGTTGTATTTTTGCACGTGTGTTTGTTTTAATATACTGCTTGCTCCTTCAGAGCATTCTTTAACTTCAAAACCAAATCTAGTTTCTCTAATTGCCAGTGGAAACAGGGGGTTACCATAGTTACAGAGTAGAGAGGGTTCCTGAAAAGAATAGAAAGCCTAATGAAATTTTAAATGACCGTTTCGAAGGCATTAGGAAACTGCCCCAACCGGGGACCGGGTACGTATCAGGCTGACAATCCCAGTAATACCCAGCAAACCTATCAGGATCTGGGTCTGTGGGGAGTGCCTGTTTTCTGCCAGTCCAGATGCGTGAGGACACACTGTGAGCGGCACAGAGCACGAGTCGGGACCGGCGCCGCCGGAGAACTCGGTCCAGCACCCCTGACTCGCAGAAAGCAGCATTGCAACGTGCTGCCACTGTTCCCTCAGGGGAGAACATGGCTGCCCCGCACGCACCTGTCCGTGAGCTGACCCCGGTTTTCCAGGGGAGCAGTGTCCACCAGGACGGACAGAGACGTAAGCAGTGCGTACAGTCACTTCGATGTCTAACATGCTAACGTTTGTTTGTGCTCACGGGGCACCCATAAAAATGGGTTGAAATATCCTACAAATAGGAGAGTCACATAGAATGATAAAAAGCGGGGAAATCTAGCGGACAGACAGATGTGAAACTGAACTGAAGATGTTCACATCACGTCTGAAAGAACGTGTTAGGATTCAGCTACCTGTTTTCTAGAGGAGCAGGAAATAGACACCCCAAGGAGGATCACTACCCAGGCCTGAGTCTCTGTATAACTCATAAGGAAAGAGGCAGTCAGTGGTGGTTATGCGCTAAAAATTGTGTATTTGGAGCTTTTAGGAGCCATAAAACTGATTTAAAGGATGGTTTCAAATGTTAAGAGAGAAATGCATAACAATTAAACACAGGCAATGAAACTGGTTTGTTTCTAACTGCCTCTTAGTAATTAAGAGTTTATGCTTGGCAAAGCCCCACAAACACAGATTTAAGACTTGAGACAGTGTCCAGGAATTAGAATAAACCCACATCCGAGTCCTCAAAGTGATAGGATTGCTACTTAGAAAATGGAAGAGCTAAATCACTGTAACATGACTTAAAAAATACGAGACAAATGATTATTTTCTACTGAATTCTTCTTTACTGGGCTACTGGGTGCACTTGGTTCTTCATATGTAGAGGTGTATCTTCTGGGTTCCTGAGTAGATTTACCCTCTACCTAGACTGATGGGTAAACAGCTGATGGTATATGGCCTGGCCAGACAGACAGACAGAGGAAGTAAGACATCAGCTGTAAGAGGCAGAGAGATACGGAGAAAGAGACAGGTATTAAGGAGAGCTGAGGGTTTACAAGAGGGACGCATGAAAGCAGACTGAAAATTACCTTAGTGGGGATGCGGGGGCCGGGCTGGGGTTTAAAAAGAGGAAGGTGGGCAGGAAATGCAGGTCTGCTGAAGAGAAAGGCAACCCCCAGCCCCCTAGTGCCCGAATCTGCTGGGCTTCCGGGCTGCCATGTCCCATTGTCTGTAGGAAGCATGGCGGCCCTCCAGTTTCAACACCCCATGGTTCACCCGAATTGCTGACCCTCTACATTTTCCAAAGGACCTGCCTGCTCTCTGGCAGGGACAGAGGAGGATTCTTTGGACCCTCAGGTCTCCTGAGGAGACTCCTCAGGACCCGCATATGCCCTGCCTAATAAAATACCTCTCGTTTCCTTGCACAGAAGAAATAATCACAAATATTACAAAAACTAGTAACAGAGAATCCCGATAGGGTTTGTTTTTTTTTTTTAAATGATTTCATTAGAAACCTCTGTCAACAATGATGTGGACAAAAATTAAAAAAAAAAAAAAACAAGTATGAAGTCTTCTGTGCATTATAAACTCGTAAGCATTCTATTCAAACCAGTTTTCTTTGAGGAGAAACCTAATGGCGTCGTCAAAGCCAAGCTGATACAGGGATTCCATTTTCCTCTTGCTTGGGGGGAAAAGGGCGTGGTTAAGCCTCACCAGGTTTGCCACGGACAGCTAGAAGAGAACACATTGAAGGGAGAGGACATTACAGTACAGGTTAACCGCACTGACGATTTCTTGCCGTAGATACCAATCGTGGCTTTACAAAATCAGTTGGAGAAAATGCAACTTTAAAGGTTTAACTTAAGTCCTAGACGAGCTGAGGGTTTCTCAGCCTTGGCAACGAGGACGTGTGGGGCCAGACACTCGGCTGTTGTGGGGGCCGCGTGCTGACTCGTAGCGCTCACCCCTACGTACTGGGTGCCAGCAGCACCCCTAGAGGGGACAACTCCCCACGTCCCCTACCCGTAACATCGCCTCCTGTTCACGACCACCGGGAGTGGAGGGAAGAGAACCCATATTTTACCTAAGTTATTCAGTTGAGCCCCAAAGCTTTTGTCCCGTGTTTTGCCATACTTAACGATCACATTTTTTTAAACAAATGATCTGATTTAAGATTGCACTGAAAACCTGCCATATGTTCTCTGTCCTGAAGAAGTGAAGAAAAGGAGAACTTTCCCCAAACAGATAACACAGAGGGAAAGGCTTGTGAACTCCCAGTGCCTAGGTTCCCAGGCCCGTGTGCATGCGTGACACGCCATGGGTAAGAAACCCTATGGCCGAGACGATGCCATTTGCATATACAATTATCAATGAGCTTCCAACGTTTCGGCAGCGTGTGGTAGTTTTTAGGCGATTATCTGCAAATGCAACGGAGCCTCTGGCTCACCATTACGTCCTGATTGGCGAGATTTACGTAGAGGTCCAGCTGTCCTTTGTCCTGCGGGGAGATGTCCAGGCGTCCGCTGAACGGTGAGATGGTCACCGTCCGGCCGACAGGAAGGATGGGCAGGCTGTTCGTGAGGCCTCCGTCCACCCACTTCTGTGGAAAGAGAGACCCCTTGTCAGCACACGTCACTGTCACGCCCCCTACGACAATGGGCACAGGCTTTCCAACAGGGCTCTCTCCTCATGGAATCCATGCCCTGGAAATGCTCTTAAATTACTACCAATCATCACCCATCAGATGGGTGATTTCTGTACAAGTCTTTGCATACATATCATTGACCTATATAATGAGAACCTCACAGGATTGGGAAGCCTCTCCAGCTATTTTTTTAAAGATTTTATTTATTCATGAGAGACAGAGAGAAAGATGGAAGCAGAGGTGGTGGGTGAGGCCGACTCCCCAGTGACCAGGGAGCCCGATGTGGGACTTGATCCCAGGACCCAGGGATCGGGGCCTGAGCTGAATGCAGACGCTTAATGACTGAGCCCCCCAGGTGCCCCTCTCTAGTTGTTTAAAAGCTTTAACTAGATTACTATACATAAGAAGTACCTAAATGTTTGTAACAGTGCATACACCAGAAGCCATGTAATAAGCTTGGGGTTCATCATTAAGTCAAAGTGGAAAGCCACCTTCATGGTTGATACTGCGTAGACCATCCACCATCACAGGACATTCTGTGTATTACAAGCAGTAGAAACTGGCATTCCCTGTCGCAAACTTAAAAGTAAGCTGAGCAACCAGAAATCCTTCTATTTCTAAAGTGGCACCTGTCTTCAAGACATGAGGTTTCAAAGCCAGAAAGAATGGGAAGTACTACAATTTAGAACAAAACAAAACAAACTATTGAACTCCAAAGAGGTTCTGTATTTTCAGACCCATACCCAAAGGGGACAGATGGACAGAGCAGGTCAGAAAAGCTTCCAGAAGCTCCTGGACACCGTGTTAGGAAAGACAACAAAGAAACAGGAAAGTGATAAACCTTATGCTATCCATTTCAAAGCAAGAAGTCTCGGGCATCTTTGAATGGACAGTATTGACATAATCGGCTCTAACAACAGACACACAGACACACAATAGAAGTACACATTCTCCAAGCTGTATCTGTGATGGAAATAACCTTCGGCTGACAGGGAAAGAACACGGTCTAAATGGTTGAGAACCCCTCGCAAAAGAACCTTTACTGGAGAATTCTACTACGCTGTTTCCCCCGAACATTTGGAATGCAATGTAGGAAAACCCAAGCTGTTCTGTTCAGCACAAAGGCAGAGCGAGGAGGGAGAAACGAGTTCGTACAAAATGCCCTGAAGTTGCTTAAAACATACATTTGTTTTGTTCCAAGGTGTCTCTGTGTGTGTGTGTGTGTGTGTGTGTGTCTGTCAGTCTTACTCCTTTTTTAAAAAAATTTTTTTAAAGATTTTATTTATTTGACAGAGATCACAAGTAGGCAGAGAGGCAGGCAGAGAGGAGGAAGCAGGCTCCCTGCTAAGCAAAGAGCCCAATGCGGGGCTCCATCCCAGGACCTTGAGATCATGACCCGAGCCAAAGGCAGAGACTTAATCCACTGAGCCACCCGGGCGCCCCTTCTTACTCCTTTTTATTGGTAAAGCTAGTGATGGAATGATCCGTCCCCGCACTGTTCACAATGGCTTCGCTGAGTCACTAACTCCCCCCGCCGCCCGCCAAAGGGAATACAAGTAGATACGTGAAAAGGGAACGCATGTTGAAAATTTGAGGGGCGTGCATTTTGGTGTCGGAGAAAGAGAAGTGCAGTGGTTTATCATACACTGACCTGCGTAACTTGCGTATCGTCATTCTTTCTAACAGAACATAACAGACATCACCATGTAATTACATTCTGTGTATCATATAGACACATTCATGTGTGTGTTCAACACACCCATGTTCCCATGTGTTTGTGTCTACATATGCTTATAAACACAGTTCAAAATAAGGGAGATTTGCAGTGAGAAGCCCCCCAGATTCTGCTTCCGTGCCTCCTGGTCCCAGAGCTCCCTTTTGTTTTTCTCCCTCCCCCCCTTTTTTTTCCCCCTTTTGTTTTTCTGATGGCTTTGGGCATGGGTAAGGATTTCTGGCATATGTTAATCCCTAGAGAGGGCGAGGAAAAAAAAAAACTTCCAAAATTATCGTTCATATTGTCAATAGACTATATTGCCAATGATGTAAAAGTCCGGGTAGTTTTCATCAAGCGAAATTAGAAATATGTACTGTGTGTCGTATGAGGTCATCTGACTCACTCAACTTAAGGGAAGGAAGGGCAGTCTGGCTCATCACAGTGCAGAATGTTCTCATTTACCACAGGGCTAACGACTGCTGTCTCTGGGAACTGAAAATTCGTTCTCCGAATTTTCCTCACTCTTGTTAGCTTATTCTGATTGGATAAATGATGGTGGAAAACATAGAGCTTATCAAATGTCTTGATTAGATTTTGCAGCATTACCAGGTCCGCTAGAACTGTACTCGGTACCTGCTCAGATTCTCCGAGAGCTCTGGACTGTCTTCCTGATTTACACTCTCAGGAGCTGTATCAGTCCCCAAACCACGCATTCCTGCAGGCATGCGGATTCTAGCAACATCTCTAGAAACAACGGTTACAGCAGGAAACGTTCCTCACCCCCAAATTAAAAGTGGGGATATTCCATATCTAGCGTGCTCTAGTTTACAAGCCTGCATTTAAATGCTGCTGTCCATGAATTCGCGGGCGGTTTGCTACAGGTTTCTGCAAGTCATCTCGTCCTTCCCACCTTGTGGGCAGCATTCAGTAAGGGGTAACTACTGCCATGAGCTTCTGTGATTCCGGAATCTTCTTCAGGGAAAGAAGCAAACCGTGCTGGTGCTTCCTGTGATGGTTTGGTATCACTTCTAAAGGCACAGTGGTAACTGTCCCACCCAAACCGGCCAGGTTATGACGTGTCAGGACGTGCCCAAGTTTGCCCTACACACAGATGTGCTTGGGAATAGATGAGGAACATGCCCCGAGATTCATGAATTCAGACAATTCTTGGTCCGTATCTAAAGGGGAAAAGCTAAGGAAGTAGTCTCTCTTCTAAGGGCCCATGAATTCATTCTGCAAGACCTTCAGGACATCTGATGTCAACACTGAGATGTGGATGTTCGTGAGCAAACGGGATGCAGGGCTGAACTGTCTTCAGCGGTTTTGTTCAGAAAACAAGTGACTGCAGAATTCTTTGTCAGGAGAATGAACGCGATGTCAAAAGCTAGAATTATTGTAAGTACTGTGGCACAGGGCCTCACAGTTTATGAAACCACCCCCCTGTATGACTTAGTTTAATCTCTTCGAGAACACCAGCAGATGGGTAGGTCATGCTTGTATCATCAGTTTTCTCATTTTACAGGAGAGGAAACTGAGGCTTGCAGGGATCGTCACACTAGGTTGCGGCCCACCACCTGCTTTTGTAAATAAAGTTTTATTGGCATATAGACGTGCCCTCTTGTTCACGTTTTGCTGTTGCTGCTTTCCCACGGCAACAGCCAAGCTGAGCGGAGCCTGCACACCTACCATGCCACACGTATCTCCCAGCGGACGCTTTCCAGAAATTATGTGCCCCGCCCTCCTGCCGTGTAGGCACGTGGAAGGTGTGCGGCTGGTCTCTTCACTTGCACTCTTCCTTCTCCCACACTGTAAAACAGCCACGGAGATCAGAACCGTTTCCTGTGTGGCCAGAGGTTGTGGCCGGGGCACCAACTGGGTCCTGACGAATCGCTCGGCATTTGCAGGCCTGTCTTATCTTGTATGATATAGAGGACAGGTAGTTACGTCCAACAGAACATGCTTGGTCCTTGAGTCTCAGAATGGAGGCAGGGAGGAGAGACAGAAAGACAAGGAGATGCCCGCTCTCCACGACATAGGTCAGAATCTCCCATCTGAAGTGAAGAAACATGAGTGGGAAGGAGAGATCGATGAACTTTCCTTAAGAAAAGAGAGACAGCTGAAAATAAATAAGAAATTTAGGAAGAGGTTGAACAACCCTGCTACTGTTTTACTAAAGATTATTGGTACATTGTCTTAATTTTGGAACTTCTCATTTTTTATTTAAAAAATGGTGATATTCAATTTTGAGAAAACACGGAGCATTATATCAAAAATATTCCCTGGAAGACTAATAATGTGTTTTTTCAAAAAGACCATGCAAAAAATTTTAGAATGTTGCTGAAGAATAAGGTCCTCTCTTTCAGATGAACTGGGAATTGCTGCGCGGATTTGCATCCAGCCTGGTGGCTGGCGACCAGGCCTCTGAGGGGACTGAGCCATGTATCCGTGTGAAACGTCTAAACCGTGAAGAAGTAGAAGCCTAAGCTCTGTAGTAACGATTTTATACAAATACATCGTGACGTAGACTATTCCACAGCTCTCTCTCCCACGAATATGTCAGTAATGAAAGGGTTAATAATCCATACCCCATGCAAAATGCTCCACAGACCCGAAGAAGTCAATGTCAAATTTTCTCCATATAAGTCAAAATATTACCTGAATTCTATTTCAGACAACAACCAACCAACCAAAACCCCCAGAATTCGGAAGCTTTTCTTGAAATGTTTATCTGTCGGCTCGAGAGATGCTCTTATTCTGTTGTTCTGGCATTTTAGTTACTTGCCAATCATAGTGCTATCTCTCAGAAACAAAACAGCTTGTTAGTCAAGAGCTCCTCTTGAAAATGCTCATTTTTGTTCCAAACGGATGGCAAGAACCTGTGAAAACGTGGCCTGATAGTATGCATGTCCGGGGGCCATACATACGGATAGAAAGGTCATTAGTAAAAAATACAGGTCTGACCTTCAATGTGTTTGCATTCTCATTCTTGTATTCAGCTGGGAATGACTCCCTACCGTAAATAAGTTTTTTAAAAATGCTCTTAAACGAAGCCAGGAAAAGCTACAAGAACTTTTTTTTTTTTTAAGATTTTGTTTATTTATTAAAGATAGAGATTGAGATCGCACAAACCGGGAGAGTGACAGGCAGAGCCAGAAGCAGACTCCCTGCGGAGTAGGGATCCTGAACTGGGGCTCGATCCCAGGACTCTGGGATCATGGCCTGAGGCAAAGACAGATGCTTAACCCACTGAGCCACCCAGGCTTTCCTATGAGGAGTTATTTTTAAAAAAATTAGGTTGGGGCGCCTGGGTGGCTCAGTGGGTTAAGCCTCTGCCTTCAGCTCAGGTCATGGTCCCAGGGTCCTGGGATCAAGCCCCGCATCGGGCTCTCTGCTCAGCAGGGAGCCTGCTTCCCCCTCTCTCTCTGCCTGCCTCTCTGCCTACTTGTGATCTCTCTCTCTCTCTGTCAAATAAATAAATAAAATCTTTAAAAAAAATTAGGTTAAAGGAAATAGAGGTCATTCCACTTCAAACAGCTGGTAGACAAGTTAGGAAGGAAATATACTGTTTGTCAAGTTAGTCCTCAGTGTTACAAAAGAATGACACTTAAGTGATTAATAATTGATTTTAAAAATAAAAACATTAGGTCCACAAATAGATATTAATAAAATCCAGTATGTTCAATACGTAGTTTCTACCAGATGTGGAACAAGGAGGTCTGTGCGTTGCTCGGGGCCGGCAGGAGCGGAGTCTGCACGTGGTCCTTCTTGGTCTCCGTCACATGGGCACTGCTCTGTGTCCCAAGGTTCGATGGCCCCAGTGCAAGTTGTCCGTTCCCGTTTGCCCCACTGTGGGCACAACCTCCTTTGCTTCCGAGAAACCACAACACCCCAGTGAAGACCCAAGTTCTACGAAAACTTTAAAACCTAGAACTCGAGAGATGTTTTCAGCATGATGGAAATTTTTCTGTAATTTAAATCCTAGGAAAAGCTCACACCCACAGCAGGACACCGTGTTTAAAGCACACATCCCATTTCCCTGAAAATGGAACAGTTCTGGAAAATAACTCGGCCTAGAAGCCCTCTAACACCGTGGGAGGCTTTCAGGCTGATGGAGAGTCCGAGATGAGCACAGAGCGAAACTGCCCTGTTGCTTGGGGTCTGCATCAATGGACAAGGTCTCCGAGGGCTATGTCCGTCCTTGGCTACATGCCGTCTCCTCTTGGTGGACATCAGTAAACCACCAAGGAAATGAGCGCTTTCAGAAGGCATCAAAATTAGGTAGTTATCATGTGTCTACTAGGCACAGACATGGGTCATCAGCAAGACCTTGTCCTCCTGCCCAAGGTCAGGGACCTCGGCGCTGGTCTCCGTCCTTCTTCCGGCCTGGGGGCTGCATTCCCTGCTGCGGAGCTGCGGCTGGGCTTCCACAGTCATGTCCAAGTGCTCAGTCACGTAAAGGGAAACGCAGCCGAGAACAGCTGACCCTTTTAACCACTGCGAGTCATCAGGTCACAAACCGAAGAAGCAGGAATGGGGATGGAGGGAGATAAGCCGAGGGAGATGAAGGAACACACTATGCAAACTGGGGCAAGAGACATGGACCGCAGAGACCCAATGGTTGGGGATCATCCTGGGAAGGCTGCCCCCTTAGTAGCTAGGCAGCCTCGGGGAAGTAACTGAACATCTCTGCATCTGCATATCCTCATCGTTAGATACCAGGGAGCAATCCCTTCTGTTGCTGCTGATAGCAACCAATCACAGCACAGGTTTTCCTTCATTTTCTAGGAAACAGAAAATGCATGGTGGAGTGGTACGTGTAGCCTCCCCAAATCATTTAGTGTCTTTCTAGCTTACTCTGTGGACATCTCGAGGCTGTGATTTCTCTGACCTCATGATCCACAACAGTTGCTATGGTTCCAGTCATCACATCAACGTTCCAGGCAGCAGGAAGTAAACAAAGGTAGGTCCCTCTGTAATTCAGCTTATCTGTCTGGCCAGCCCTTAGATGTGTAGCCAGAGCTGGTGACAAGGGAAGCCAGGAAATGTGGCCTTTTAAGCACACCCCTCCAAGTCCAGCGAGCAGCTCTGACTCCGATGTAAGGAAGGAAAGAAACGTTGAGGGTGCAAAAAGACTAGAAGCCTCTCCCACCTGCACCTGCTTCGTGATACTCTTACCAGTACTTCAACAGGAAAGTGTGTAGCCTCGCCTTAGAGCTCACTGGGCTCTGGGACTCGGGTCTGTTGTCACCTTGACTCTGTGCTCCCTTTCTGCAGTTCCCACCTCGGTATCGTCACAGGCTGTATGGACACCCTCCCTGCCCAGTCACCACCTCTCAGTCACAGATCACACTGGCAATTCTCGTGATTGGACTCCCGCACCCCCTTTTTCATAAGACATAATCTCTCAAACACCTTCCTGTTGTTTCCCAAGTAGCCATTTCTATCATTGTTATTATAAATTGAAGTTCTGAAGTAAAACGATGACGTTTCAGATCATTACAAAATTAACGCTCCTGAGATAGGGTTGATGTTGATAGTATCTGTGTTCAAAGTTTACAGCGAAAAAGAAATACGAGTTTTTATTCCTCTAGTAAGAGGGGAAAGGTTCTCAGCTTACTTTAAATAAACTAATTACATAATTTACCTTCCAGATAAAACTTCAGATGACGACATAGCTCAGGCTCCTTGGGAACCGAATCTCCTGCTTTCATGTGCTGAGTGTAAATCGTTTTATGTTGCTCTTAAAAAACTGTGTGTTTTGTTTCTAGCCAGTCACAGAGAGGGCTGGAGCCTCCTGTACGTACCGTACGTGTACCGCTAATCAACAGAGTGCGAGTCAGAGGAACGGTTACGCTTAGGCTCTGCCTCTTTGTACCTCCATGGCCTTCCCAGTTACTTAACCTCTCTGTCCCTCGCTCATCTCACCCATCCCTTTAGACGGCCATCCTGGGGCAGAGCAACTGGGGCCCAGGACTGTACAGGGAGCAAAGGACTGGAAAGGCCAGGAGAGCGCCAAGAAAGAAAATCATGAGGACTCGCGAGATCAGAGCTCACACAGGTTCCCAGTCAGCGCAAGGTGAGAGATGCGTACAACTGGCTTCCTTCTGTGCAGCTACCGTGCTGGGCCCTCAGAGTGAGTGAGTGAACGTACGAATGAACGAATGACAGATATCAAACATTTTTCACGTACCCACTGGAGATTAAATACATATTATGTACATCATGAAACCAATAAAACGGGTGGCCTTTATTCATCTGCAAGTATGGGCCTGACCTTGGGTGTTAAATTGGTAACTGTATTTGAGGGCGCCGGGGGTCTCAGTGGGTTAAGCCTCTGCCTTCGGCTCAGGTCATGATCTCAGGGTCCTGGAACGGAGCCCCGCATCGGGCTCCCCGCTCAGTGGGGAGCCTGCCTCTCCCTCTGTCTCCCCCTGCTCATGCAGGCTCTGTCTTTCCTTCACAAAAATAAATCTTAGGAAAGATACTGTATTGATTCTACAATGTGTGTCTTTGGTATGTGTTAAACGGATGCTGTCTTTGATTAGAAATACAGATCTCTGTTATGCGTTAAGTCGATAATGCATTTGATTATAAAATGCGTGTTTCGGGTATGTGTCAGTTAGCGTATGTGATCATAAACACTTATCCCTTACATGTGTTAAAATGAACTGTGTTTGATTATAAACATGGATCTCCGGCACGTGGTAAGTAGATAGTGTATTTCATTATAAAGTGTGTATCTGTGGCACGTGTTACATGATAGCGTGTCTGATTATAACGGGTGTGTCCCTGTGCAGGAGCAGGGGGGTACGACGATAAAGGAGCTGCTAAAATACCTTCCCATAAAGGCACCTGGGGGCTCAGTCTGTGGCGTGGCTGCCTCGGGCTTGGGTCATGATCCCAGGGACCTGGGACGGATCACAGCGGGTCCCTGCTCTGCAGGAAGTCTGCTTCTCCCTCTGCCCCTCCCCCGACTCCTGTTTGTGGGCGCGCTCTCTCTCCCCTTCTGTCCTTCTCTGTCAAATAAATAACTGAAATCTTTTTAAACAATGAAAAGGAGCCCCCTCCCCATAGTACTGACCACGAGCAGACTGCAGCGGGGTGAGCTGGTGGGTGGTCACCTCTCACTTCCCCTCCCGGACCCGCCCCCAGCCGTCGGTGGCACCCCCACACAAGGATAGCTCTCCTGCAGCGCAGACCATCTGACAAGCACCTGGGTTAAGTGACGGGCCTGGCAGCGGAGGGGCTTGTCTTGTGTGGTGGACAGAGGGGACAGGGCTCCAACTTCGGTCAGGCAGGGAGGGTATGTGGGGCCCTGATGTCTTTTCCCACCTGACAGCGCAGTTCTGCTAACAGAAGGAGTGCTGAACAGGACTTAATTTTTTGTGAAGGCTTTTAGTCTTTTTTTTTAAACAAGGAATGAAGTTTTTAATTAGATGAAAAAAGAAGCTCCCCGATCATTCTGAATTGTGACATCTGACTATAAGGTTCCAAGCCCCTGTACTTGATTTTTTTTTCTGTTGCAAACAAAAGTATTTATGAAAAAAAAAAATCATATGAGCTGATCTGGAACCGCCAGAATAATGATAAAATCAGATGCCTCAAAGGAAACCTGTGCCTACAGGAGTCCCGGGTCATACATGGGTTACGAGAAGGTTACCTGCCCTCTGTACTCCACCGGGTTCAGTCCCGCGTAAATGGGCACGAAGCTGCTGGCCAACAGCACCTACGCGGACAAAATGCAGAAACAGCTCATAAACGTGGGCATTCGCATGCGTCCAACAGATTTGATACATTGACTATAAAATGTGGAATTTTTCAAAAAATAACATCATACTGTAAGACGTGACATGAGTTCCGTGTATCTCCAGTGCACACAGGACACTGAACTAGAAGACGGCCCTTTCGTATCTGAGACGACCATGGAGGGACACGTACAGTCCAATGCTCTGCGGCTCCGCAGGCTTCATGTGAGGAAGATCGGGATTTTAACTGCAGACAACGGAGTCCCTCCCACAGTAAACTCCGGGTAAGGCTCCGTTCTCGAGTTCGTCCTCATGAACTGGTACAGCGCTCGAGCATCGACTGTGAACATCGCACCCGTGTGGTGCCGGCTGGCTCAGTCCGTACAGCCTGACTCTGTCTTGGGCTCATGAGTTTGGGGCCCACACTGGCAGCAGAGTTTACTTTAAAGAAAAACAAGAAAGTCCGGCGCTCTTGTATTTTTCAGAGGAGCAGACCGCTCTGGTGTTCGCAGCGGAGACCGGCCTGCAGCGTGGGGGTGTTCTAATTTGTCACAGGATGTTGCTCAGGGGAGCAAGACATTTCGTGGGCTAGCGACGCGGTCTAGAGACGTAATGAGGCAGTGGCAGGTACCGGACCCAATTATCCTGTCTTGCTTTGGGAAAGTCAAAAAAGGTCGCCCTTTAAAATATTACCATTTCTTCCAACGGAAGAAGCTGGGCATTGGGAACCTTTGACATGTACTTGTTTTATTTTTCAGCATAGTTTCCAGATCCATACTGTTCTGTTTGGTAGACGGAAGACACGGAACATTTAAGCTATACGCTTCCAGCTAGTAAGTGAAGATACATGGCTGTTCGTTGTGAAGGATTTCATGAGATTTGGGGGCGGGGCATATAGTATTCAGAAACGGATTATGGCCCCAAAATGGATTTGTAAATCACGTATGTAGAATTGATTAGAACTCAGAGGCTATTTCCCCCAAAGAAACGGTATTATAGGTACGTTTTCTGAGGTTAACTCCCAAAGGTCAATTTATTCTGAACTGTGAGTGAATAAGAGGTCTGGTCACCCGCAACATGCGCTTTCTATAGGAAATGTCCTCTGGGTTGTCACCTGCCACACCTAAACCCCCTCAGGTCTCCGTCCTGTCCTGCAAGCTGGCCCAGGATTTCCTAGCCGTGCAACGGCTCCTGTTGGCTCCTCGCCGCCCAAAGCTGCCGAAGGGAAAGGGTGTGTGTCTCCTGCATGGTCAGTCCGTCCTTCCCAGGGCTGATCCTCGACAGATGGCCGTTGTCATCTCCCCTTCCCCTCTGGTGCTTCCCCGCCAGTCTGACCCATGGGAGAAACGAGGATTCTCCCATGTTGTTGGGGGCACGTCGAGGACAGAGGGAAAGGGCCTCATAGCACCGGGCTCTTGCCAGGGAGCCCAGTAGCATGTAGGGCATCAGATTTGTGTGGTCGCAAATTCACTGGTACCCTAGCACAACGCAAGGACTCCAGCGGGAATGGGGGTAGGGAATGACATGTGTCACGCATCTCCGTGGTCCCAGGCTGCTGCTCGGTGCCAGAAGAGCTACCTAGTTTGTGCAGAAAGAAAAGCCAGTATTGAGGACTGCAGCATGTGGAAGGCGGGGCATCAAACCAAAGCACAATGGCAACCTTGCGTGAGATGTGTGCACGGTCTACGGAGCAGAGTGAGCGTAGACAGGCCCGTCGTTAGGCATTCCTCTCGGCACGAGTGGCGTGACAGAACGGCGCGCTGTGATGCGGGGCGCAGCCAGCATACAAAGCAGCTAAGGGGGCGTGGGCACGCTCTCTGGATGGGCGGGACACTGCCTCCCAAGCCCGCGGGGGACGACAGGATGGAGACCAACCTCCTGAGTCCCAAAGCATCAGCAGCTGGGTGCTTTTCAGAGAAAGGCAGTTCAGCGTGCGGGCCCTGCGTTCGCCCTGGCTAAATCGGGCCCTGACAGCAATCGGCTACTCCTTTCAAAAAACAATTACAGACCCTAGGTATGTTTTGCGGGCACACCGTGGCTACTTAATGACGTTATTTGGCGAAACGCCCCATCGCACTGTGGCAATAACAGACACAGTTTGTGGATAGCACACGTATTGGGAAACTGCACTACTTAACGCTCTTTAAAGAACCGAAGGCGCTCTGTAAACATAGCGATTTATTTCATCATGTTGCGTAATTGTATCTGCCCTGCAAAAAAAAAAAAAAAAAAAAAAAAAAAAAATCACTACCATTAGAATCAGAATTATGTGTATTTTTACCCCCTGTGTCAGACTGCAATGGGAAGTTCACAAGTTAATGCTTGGAACTCTTTTGCGGTGTTTGGTTGAAAAATACTATTCAATTACTTTCCTACAGATAAGAACAGTACGCGTCCTCCTCGCTGATAGGAAGAGCTCACCCAATGGGAAAATGCCTGCCGCTCTTCTAAATCAATGTATTTATTCTGCCATCCCTCACTTGCCTTTATATACGCTGCTGCTTTGTAGGTCAAACTACGTTTGGTGGGAAAATTAGCTTCCAAAGTTAAGAACGAAGTGGCTTTTCTTATTCGTGTGCGGTCCGCTTCTGGCCATTTTATGGCCAGCAAAGAGGATTTTCTCAGGAAAGAGACAAGCGCTGATAGTCTCAGGCCGTTTGGTAAGACGGGAGGCGTAAACGTGTCCTTCTGCTGTGTCTTACCGCGTTGTTTTTGCAGGCAGAGTT
This sequence comes from Meles meles, assembly GCF_922984935.1. NCBI lineage: Eukaryota > Metazoa > Chordata > Mammalia > Carnivora > Mustelidae > Meles > Meles meles. Next base: position 4,959,311 of record NC_060087.1, read on the forward strand.
TTCTCAGTTTCAGTCCATGGAGAGCAGAGGTTCTCAGCAAGGGGAGGGAGTGTTTTTGTTTAGTGATGTCTGGAGACAGGACTGTATGTCACAATTGTGTGTGTGTGTGTTGCGGGGGGTGGGTACTACTGGCGTCTAGCGGGAAGAGCCCACAGATCCTTCTGCACACGCTGTAGTGCACGGGACACCCACCACAGAGAAGCAAAGGACCGCAATGTCAGGGGTGCCCTAGCTCCCAAGCCTGAGGCAGAAACTGGAGTCTTGCCATTCATGGCCCGTGCCACGGCCCAGCGCCGTAAGCGATGCAGGTAGGTTCAAACATTGATTTGCTTTGTCTCCTTCTTACTAAATACACAGAGATGAAAATAAAACTCAGTGATTTCCCGCAATAACTGTGCAAACGTTGCCAAGTGCATCTGCAATCCACGTTCTGACGAGCTCTTTTCATTTCACATTTTATAGAAAAGGGGTGTTTAGAAAATTATGTGGCCTGGCTTCCTCGGAGAAGAAATTCCCAACAAGTTGCGTTTATGCCTGAAGTTTGCTGTGGAGTTTAATGAGGATCTGGCTGTTTATTCAGAACCTGCTGGCGTAGTTGAAATTCAAAGACAGATTCAAATTTATCTTCTCCAGTCTTCTCAAGATAAGGACCAATCTTAAATTCAGGCCTTACTTCACCTTCAGAAGGCTCGGTGGGAGAAGATGTTGCTATCCGAGCATTCTCGCTCTGTGTGCAGAAATCTAGAACATCCTAGTAATGGAGACAGAGTCGTTCTTCTCAAGGGGGACATGGTTCTGCACGAAAGCCGTTGTGGGAATACAGATCAATGAGCATTCACTTGGGTTAAAAGACCAGCTCAGACCACTCATGTCTGTCAGCTTGAAACCTGAAGAATTCAGTGACTGATACTAATTCAGACAAGTGGCCAGCAGCACCGATCCACGGCATGGTTAATATCAAAATCATTTCTGCTCTGCTGTACAAGTGACTTACGAGTTTCTTATAAACAAAGGATTTACCTCCCTAATCACACTTGGCTGAAGGCTAATATTAAAATGTGCTTGGATTTCCTGATCGCATCTTTCCTTGGGAAGACAAATAGCGCAGACATCAGGGGATAATGTGTAAAGGGGCTCACAAGGAAAGGACTTGCCAGCGACCCATGGCACACAGGAAAAGAGAAGAGCCAGCGTCCCTGAGCTGGCAGGTACTCAAGGGACCTGAGGAAGCACTTCCGTGGACTTGATCTCTGCATCAGACTGTGGGATGAGTGGTACAGCGTGCATTCCAGCTTACAAAAGACCAAGGGATGGATGGAGAAGCTGTGCCAACGATCCCCAAGAGACCAAGGAACGAAGACGTGTGCCAACGATCCCATTCACACTCCACCCAACACAAGGGCTAAGCTCTTCCATTACCAAAGCACCATTGCCTTCGCAAAATGGGGTCCCCTTTTGGTACTGATCTGCTGAAAACAACCGACCCACAGCCATAAATGATCAGTGGACTTCATCCTCCAAGGGAACACTATTTTCATCCGCCCCTCAACTCACTCCCCTCCCCTGAAAAAAGTGCAGCAACCAAAATGAATCTTTCTGGTTGAGGAGAATAAAAAATGAGGCATTTGCAGGAGGGGAGCCTCTTGGGGCTCTGGTCTACCTGTGTAAAGGGATCCTCCATCTGGGGGTCTCCTCCTTGTATGGTAGCACAGCTCACACGTGTCTCCCTTTCTTGGCTCAGTCACTACAGGGGAGCAGGGGCGGACTTGACAAGTAAATTCTGGACAAAAGAACATGTGAAGACCACACGCCTGTCTCGTAGTGGGAGAGAAGGGAGCGGAAACACCACCACCACCCGCCCTGACGAACTCAGTCTTATTCGGGCTGCTCTAACAAAATACTATAAACTGCGCGACTTATAAACGACATCACAGTTCTGGGGACTGTGGAGCCCAAGAACACGGCCTCAGCAGTCTGGTGTCTGGGGAGAGCCCACTTCCTGTCTTCTCACTGTGTCCTCTTGTGGCCCAAGGGGCAGCGTGCTCTCTGGGGTCGCCTGATAAGGTAAGGGCGCTCTTCCCATTTGTGAGTGTTCTGCCCTCGTGACCTAGTCACCACCCAAAGGCCCCACCTGCTAATACCATCTCGTGGGGGTTAGGTTCCACCCGCATTTTGGTGACAGAAACATTCAAAGCAGAGCATTCCACTCCTGGCTCCCCGAAAATCATGTCCTTCTTTTGTGCAAAATCCATTCAATCCCTCCCAACAGCCCCAAACCGTCTTTATTTGTTCTAGCAGCAACACAGAGTTTAAAGTTCCATGGGTCCCCGAAATGTCATCTCAGCCAACCCTCGAGGGTTCCTCGAGGAACCCTCCATGCGGAGGCAATCTGCTCTCCTGCTGTGAGCCTGTGATCCCGGCGTTCTGTGCTTCTAAAACAAGCGGCGAGAAGGCACGGGATAGACATTCCCGTTCCAAAAGGGAGAACTCGGGAAGCAGAAGGAGGTGACATGTTCAGAGCAAGGCTGAAGGGCACGGGGGCAAATGCCATTTGACCGTAAGACAGGACGGTAATCTTCCTTGCTGCGCCGTGCGGCCCTGCAGGCCCATGACAGTGGGTCCTGCCCCGGACGCTCTGCTGGGCGGGGGAGGCACCCCACCTCTGAGTGTCCTGCCAGAAGCTTCCCAGGGCTTTCCTTGTGTCTGGGGTCTCCACTCCCATGGCTCTGAGCGGAGGAGGGTTGTCCGGGGAGAGGAGAGCGTGTGTCTACCATCAGCCTTGTACTCTGGGCTTCTCTGGAGAGGGGCAGCCCTGAGGATCTCTGCAGTGGCTCCTGGCTCATGCTTCCATCGTCTGGGACAGTCGCCGTGGCTTCTCCTCGGATGGCCGGCAGCCCCTCATCACGTGGCTGTGGGCCACACCTTCCAGCCCCGTTCTGAAGACGCAGTCCCTGTTCAGGAAGGACAGGCTGAGAACGGTCCAGATCTTTCAGCTCAACCTTGCTTTGGATAAGAGATGCCACCTCTAAGACCTTTCTCTGTTCTTGCATTTCATACAAGCGGGCAAGAGACGCCAGGCAGCATCTTCAACACTCTGCTTAGAGCACGGCCTCGTCAAATAACCATTTTTGTCTCTTGCAGCTTCCATCTTCCAGAAAACACTGGAAGCCTTCACGGATCCCCCACAGGAGGGAGGGCCTTTAGTCCAGTGTCCAGGACATCCTCCTTTCTGTTTCTGTCGGAGACCTCATGACATGGTTCTACCACCCATAGTCCTACCGCCTTTCTGTTCACGAGTCCCCGAGAAGAAGAGGCTGTCTCTGCAGCTCACGTGTCTCTTGTGCAAGTCCTCTTCAGAAGCGCTTCTCAAGGTCCCTCACAGTAATGTGGGCTCTTTGCAGCACGCGCATCTCCCACCTCTGGCCGTTACCCGCTTCCCAGCGCCTGCACGTCGCAGGACTGCTTTCCCGTCCTAGTCCATCAGGGACGCTGCAGCAAAACACCGCAGACGCGTGGCTTCTCACCAACAGGAACTGATTCTTCACGTCGCGAGAGGCTGGGACGTCCAAGGTCACGGTGCCAGCGGATACCACGCCTGCAGACAGCCTGCTTCCCGCCATGTCCTCCCAAGCCGGAAAGACGATGCTAGCTGTCAGGGGTCCCTTTTTTCAGAGCATTAATACCATCTCACAGGGGCTGACCTTCAAGACCTCTTCCTCTCCCACAGGCCGACCTCCTGATCCTATCCCATCTGGCATTCAGAATTCACTATATGAATTCGGGTTGGGGGGGGGTTGCAGCCAAGACATTCAGACCATGGCACTGAGTTTAATCACTGTGCACGTGAGGTTCAGAATACTATGGAAATTCAATCCTAAAGAAAGGGGATGTTTGGGAGCCCCTGGGCGGCTCATTCAGTGAAGCATTTGCCTTCAGCTCGGGTCATGATCCCAGGGCTCTGGGATCGAGCCCCACATCTGGCTCCCTGCTCACTGCGGAGACTGCTTTTCCGTGTCCTCCTCCCTTATATTCTCTCTTCCTATCTCTCTCTCTCAAAATAAGTAAAATCTTTAAAAAAAAAAAAAAAAAAAGGAAAGCGAATATTTGGACCACATAATTGGTCAACACAAGTTCTTAGAGAATTTTCAACTATCGTTGCAGGTATCAAAGGAAAGACTAATCTTTTATGCAACTAGAAGCGAAGTTGATATAATTTAAGTAGGACTCCTCACACAAGAGCACATTTATAAAACAAAGCCAGTGGTAAAGGGATGCAAAATCCTATGTCAAAAGGTGGTAAAACTAGGTAATGATCCATTTCCTGAGATATTGCAAAGGTAGGTCAGTCATGATCATAGAGGATAAGGAAGGGGGAGGAGAACTGCGTGTGCAAGAAAGGCTGACTCCCACTCCACAGAGAGCGGGCTGTGACCCTTGACATCTCATGACCGGCTCACACCGGCATGCTGACCAGTCATGTGTGTGGCTTAGTACCTGACTTATTTACTATTTGCTGAATACGGGCTGTATCCAACAGCCAGAAACACACTTTTACTTGCTTTATTCGTTGTTCTCCCTGGTAACACAGGTTGAGTTGTTATGTCCATTTCACAGCTGGAAACACTGAGGCTTGAACATAATTAGCGCTGGCGGGTGCTGTCAGGAAATGAGAGACCCAGATACGATACTGAGAGACGCACATTAAACACGCAGTAGTGCAGGAGAGCACACACACACGCCACGCAGGCATACACAAAGGACTGGACACACACACACACATACACATGCACACACACGCTTTAACATACAGAGACACCTGTTTGGAATTAAACGTGGCAGTCACCCGGTGGGTAATAAAGAGCCCAGCCTTTAGAAAAAAATAAAAACACTAGTTAGAAAGGGAACAAACAAGTTAATGATCAAATGGGTAGAAAATGCAACGCGGTGGTTGAAGTCTCTAGTACTCACTACTCCCAGACTCCTTCACCAGCGGCCAACTGACACCTGACATCCTCTCCCTCTGGTTTTCTTAGTCTCTCGGCCTGTGTGGGCGTTTGTCTCTCTGACCTCCAGAATTTCCGAACCCTGGGAAGGAGACCCAAGGCTGTGTGCTGAGGGCCAGGTGTCAAAGCTGCCAGGAGACTCAAGTGCTTCCCTGCTTGGCTCCAGGGGCCTCCCGTCTCCCCCGGAGGCAGGGAGCGGAAGGGCCGGCAGGCGGCTTGCTCCTGTCCCTCCCCAGTGCCCGAGGCGGCCAGCCTGCCGCGTGGCTGTTCACCGGGCAATCCTCCGCCGGCCTCCTCCTTACTCCGAGCAAAGAAGCTCACGATGTCCCCACCAGGAGGGAGTTTGCGTTCTCTCCTCTCCATGCCTTCTCCTCTCCCCTCAGTCCCCACCCGCTCCTACTGTGGAACGAACTGCTTCTTAGTATTCCAGGGATGGGTTTCACATGTGTCCTAGCCACTGTCTGCCATCAAGCATCTATCCATCCTTCCGACTTGTAGTTCTGAAAAAGGTTAGAGCATTCTGCTCAATGTTTAAAATGCTTCTTGGATAACCTAGGATAAATGTTAATTATTCAATTATTCTCCTTACAAGATATTACACATTTGTGTCAACCATTTCTCTTCCGTTCAGTGAACTCAAGTAATTACACCAATTCTCTGAATAGTTATTATCCAAAACAAAGGAAATTGAAAAAAAATCATGTTTACTTACTGCGGTAGTTTGCTATTGCTGCTGTAACAAATTACTACAAACTCAGAGGCTCAACATAACAAACACAAATCTCTTACTATGTAGTGTAGAGATCAGAATGTCTCGTGCAGCGACCACCCACGTACCGGCAGGCCTGCACTCCCTCTGGGAGGCTGTAGGGGACAATGCTTCCTGCTCGTTCAGCCTCTACCGGCTGGGGCACTAAAGTCCCCTTTGCTTCGCTGGCCGTCAGAGGGGACGGCCCACAGCGCCCACTACCTCTGTGCTCTACTAGAGTGAGAGCTAGGAACCGCAAAGGTGCGTGGCATCCAGGGACGATCCAGATAATCTGGGTGGACCCACCCAGATAATCCAGGGTCATCTCGCCATTTCAGGATCGTTACCTCGATCATATCTACAAAATCCTTCTTGCCGTGGGAGGTGGCATGTCCCCGGGTGCCAGAGGTTAGGGAGTGGACATCTTTGGAGGCCACGATTCAGCCCAGTACATTGTCATATCAAAGGAACTGAGAGGGGGATAATATATCCAGCATGGGATGTCATCAAGCAGAATGCTGGACATCTGCTCAGTGGTCCAAGCCGGGCCACTGACCAGCTCAGTCATTTTGTAAAGATCACTCAACATGTAGGATCCAGATGCTTTCTTCTTTTTCTTTCTTTATCTTTTTTAAGTAGGTTGCACCCTCACTCCAGATCCCAGTGTGGGGCCTGAACTCACAGCCCTGACATCAAGCCTGGAGCCATGATCAAGAGTTGGATGCTTCGGGCTCCTGGATGGTTTAGTTGGTTAAGCGTCTGCCTTCGGCTTAGGTCATGGTCTCAGGGTCCTGGGATCGAGCCCCACGTCGGACTCTCTGCTCAGTGGGGAGACTGCTTCTCCCTGTCTCTGCTCATGCTCTCTGCTGTCTCTTTCAGATAAAAAAATAAAATCTTGGGGCGCCTGGGTGGCTCAGTGGGTTAAAGCCTCTGCTTTTGGCTCAGGTCATGATCCCAGGGTCCTGGGATCGAGCCTCGCATCTGGCTCTCTGCTCAGCGGGGAGCCTGCTTCCCTTCCTCTCTCTCTGCCTGCCTCTCTGCCTACCTGTGATCTCTGTCTGTCAAATAAATAAATATAATCTTTAAAAAAAAATAAAATCTTAAAAATAAAGAGTTGGACGCTCCACCCACCAAGCCACCAAGGCGCCCCTTCGTTTGTTCCCCGTGAGGCCACTGTCACAGCTGCCGGCTCGGTTCATCTAGGAACCCATTCCCACTGTCAGGCTCGGGGACTGTCACAGCAGACAAAACAGAACAACCCCTGCCCGCTGGGAGCTTACGCTCGCTCGAGGAAAGACTGGCGATAAACACCGAGTATGTTAGGCAGTAAACGACACAGCACGTGACTGGTGATGGTAAGTCAGGAGGGTTACGGGAACCCCAGGGGCTCTGCTACGTCGAGAGAGAAGCCAAGGACGGACGCACTGAGCAGGTAACAACTGGATGGAAGGCCTCCTGCTTTCCAACGCGGCGACCGCAGCCATGCCCAGCGCACGGACAGCTCCCTGTATCCGTGCTGACACGGGCAGGCCGTGACAACGCAGGCGTGCATTGGGCAGCTCCACCCTGTACAGCTTGCAAGTCTCCACCGGATTGCAGCAAAATGTCTTTGTTCTAAGACGGAGAGACTATTAATTTGCAAGTGCCAGAGTGGCATAGTCAGCACACCAAGTAAAAATGGTCTAATCTGTGAAGCCACAAAGTAATTTTACTTGTCAGTTCAACATCTCATTGGGTGTTTCAAATTATATTATTCACACAGTAGAACTCCAACAGTTAGACTCGATAGGAAAAATCAATGCGTTTATCATGTAATTCAGGCAGAAGTTTCACCACTTACCCTCAATCCATCGCCCACCGCTGTGTCCAAACACACAGTTCTCCACATTATGTGAAGCTGGTCGTGATTCCCACCAAAGGGAAAACAGAGAAAAAACTGCCCGGCTTTTGTAAGAAAAGTGCACTCTTTCCGATTTACAAATATTTGATGTATTACTTTAGCAAGCACACTGTTATTTGCAACTGTTATTTGCAACTCTAGCCAAAGTATTTCCCAGAGATAATAAATTCGCAACCGAGTAACTTTCAAATCTGTCTGGGTAGAAAAAAGCATGAAAACAAAATGGGAGGATGAAATGGAATGTCAGATGGGGACGTCAAGAGACCCAGGGTCCAGAATGCCTTCCCACAGCCGGTCGGTATGACCTTGGAGCAAGCCACGTAAAATCTCTCCACCCGCTTCCTCTCTTTAAAGGAAGAGAGCAATAAAAGGGCAGGAGTCACACCTGTCCTACCTGATGTACAGAAGGCCTGCGCGGGACTGAATAGGACCGCACGGGAACGAAGTCTTCCGGGAACGGGGAGATACCAGCGACGTCACGCAAGGCACTTAGTAGCACTGTGCTCCCCAGCCGCACGGGCGACCCGCCTCCCAGGGGCTCATGGGCGTGCCGGCAATCACGGGCAAAGCACGGACCCAGTATGGGAGGTTTCTGGGGCCTCCGAGGTGGCCTCTGAGGGACACCGGTTAAGCCACTCACCAACCACATCACTGATCGAGCCCTCATTGTGTCCCAGGCATGATTGGAAACCTTGGATGTAACGAACACGGTGATGCCCGTGGCCCGGGGGAAGGAATTAAGTCCTTGCTGACCCCCTCAAATGTGAGATGTGGCTGAGTTACCTTAATGAGGTCCTCCCTGGAGGGAAAGTTGGACACCAGGTAATTTTCTCTGGTTTTGGTGTTGGTGATAGAGACGTGCAGGCGGCTGTGGGCCAGCTCGTGAGCGTTGGGAGGGAGAATCAACTCCATTCCGCTTCTAAAGAAGAAAAAGTGGCCTGCGTTATTCACCTTGAATTATTGAACGCCTTGTAAATATTTTAGAAGGGAGAACGCTGCCCCGAGCGTGCCACAGTTTACAGAGAGCGTCCTCAGCCGTCCGCCCGCACGCACTCTAAGGGAAATGTTCTTTATTCATGTACGTACCTCAGTCGGGCCATGAAATCGTAGCCGGGCGTCACCGCCCCAAAAGACTGCCTTCGGATTTCTTCGGCAAAGTCGTAGGTAAATTCATTACATTCCTGAAAAAGAAAACAAACAGGTGAACCTGTGATTTGTAGAGAAAGAGAAAATTCCTTCTTTTTCCAGAATTCTCTGGCCATGGCACAAGGCACCTGGACCCCACATCTTACAAACCCAACACTCAGCCTTCGACGCCCCTTTCCTTCACATCTGTGTGAGTCCCACCTGACCGGCCCTCACCCCACTATGCTTAGTCCCCCGGCAAGCTATGTGTTCTCCCAAATCCAGTTGTCTTCCCCCCCCCCCACCTTTTCTTTTTAAACCACCTCCGAGGGCTTTGCCCACATCTGGGAAATCCTTGACGGCTCAATTCTGATTTTCATTTAGCACATTTCTTCAGCACAATTGACCTCCTCTCCCATCCCAATTCTGTGATCTCTGACACAGTCTGATTGCAACAGTTCTGATTACTAAGGACGATAGCAATGACCAAGAGAGGAGTCGTCATGACACGGTTTGTCTTTGGACATTGGTCTTGGGCATTGGGAGCCTCCGAGTGGTGAGGAGGGTGGGTGTCTTCTGTGCTGGCATTCCCTGATGCAGATTCTGGAAGCTCGTGCTCTTGTAACCGTGCGAAGTGGATATAATACCCCACTCGACAAGTCAGAAGACAAAGGCCTGGAAAGATTAAACATCTTTCCCAATAGCTCATCAAAACTCGCCCAGAGTCAGGGTCTGAATCCGGGTCTCTCTTTCCTTTATTAACTCACGCACGACACAACCTGTCCTAGGCACTGGGATTCGGGTGCGATGAGATACCAAGAGGCCCTGCCCTCATGAGATGGAGGACTGCCTCAGTGCGTAGATCCCAGAACGCGACGAGAGCGCCGTGAAAGTGCAATAAGCAGAATCAAGCCCCCCTCCCCCAAGATGGCTACATTCTAGTCTCTGGATTCTGTGAAGGTTTCCTTACAGGACCAAAGGGATTTTGCAGAAGTGAGTAGGTTAGAGATTTTGAGATAGGGAGGTCATCCTGGCTTATTTAGGTGAGTGTGGTGTCATCGCAAGGATCCCTGTAAGTGAAAGAGGGAGGCTCGACTGTCACATTTGGAGACGGAGACTCGAAGATGCTGCGCTTAAGGCTTAGAGATGGAAGGAAGGGCCACGAGGGCAGGCATGCAGGCTGCCTGCAGAAACCATAAAGGGCAAGGAAACAGATTCTCCTCCAGAGCTCCCAGAGGGAGCACTGCCTGGCTGAGAATTTGGTTTTAGCCCAGGGAGACCCTTCCAGAACTATGACTTCCAGAAATCTAAGACGATAATTGTGTGTTGTTTTAAGCCACTGAGTTTGTGGTCATTTAGTGTAAGGAGCAACAGAGATGTTACACAGTGGCCGTCAACCAAGGCTTGCCTCCAGGGAGACAGCTAGGGTAAGACCTAACGTGAGGAGGAGCGGGACAGGAGATGGGGGCAGATGAGGAAGACCGGCAGGGACAGCTGGGAGCACAAGCCAGCAAGGGCCACTGGCCTGAAAGTCTTCATCAGTGACCCAGTGGAGAACCAAGTCACAGTGGCTCATGGGAGGCTGCCCAAGAAGTCTGGATCCTGTCCTAAGTCCAAACAGAGCCCTGTGGATGGCAGGGGAGGGGAGGGGGAGTAAGACAGCCAGATTTGTGTTTGTGAGGTGCTGGTTTCTGGTCGGGAGTGGACGCAGGGCTGCTGTCCAGAAGCTGTCCCCAAGATGTGTGCTCCTTCTACCAGGCCAGACTGCCCACTTCACCTACTTTCTGGTATGAATTCTACTTACACACACACACACACACACACACACACACGCACACAGAGCATGCATGCACACACAGACACACAATCCCCTGACCGCACCGGAAACTGATTAAGCAACGGATTGACTCATCTTTGTGCTCTCCGCTGTATCTCACACCGTGCCTTGCAAATTAGGGGCTGAGAAAAGGCTTGCAGCGCTGAGCTGTTCCATACGGACGTCTAAATTTGCCTGCCACCTAAAATACATCCGGCATCAGGTGCTCCTCTTAATTATACATGCACAAACTCAGAACTAGATTAATCACTCACGTATTTGTCACAACACCACAAAGCTCGAGGAACCATCCGCAAGAACTGAGCTAACACGGATGTGAGTAAGTAGAAAACAGTTTGCTAAAACACTCAAAGCAATGGTGTATTTCAAATGCTAAAAACAAAAAAGAAATAAAATAACCTTAAGTCAACGGGCTGAAAATTTATTTTGACAAAGGAGAAATGAGGATGGTCCAGGTAAAGACAGAGAATCATTTCATACCTTCCAGTGTGAGCACTCCGTACGTCCTGCTCCTTTATGTACCCAACAGCCCCCACCCAATCTCGCCCACACAGCTAGACAATACAGCAGGGGCTCGAATTCACTGAGAAAAGATACAAGAACAGGTAATCTGGCTTGAAATATGATATCAAGTCTCAGATCCAGAGGAACCGTCTGTGTCTGAACACCACAGAGTTTCAGTTAAGTGGCTATATTATGGCAGTATTTCTGAGTCACATGACTTGGAGATCACACTTAATACAGCTCTAAATCTGAAGATTCAAAACCAAATCTGTTCAATTGCAAAGCTGAGAATTTGCCCCACATCAAGGAAAGATGGCATTGAGGAGAAAACAACCCCTTCGGTGTCCCTGGCCTCAAGAGTTCTGGAAAGGAACGAGCTTGCAAATTCAGCTCATATGCTTCTGCTAGTTTTTGGGGGGGGGGGGTGTTCACATCTTACATCTACATTCACTGCCTTCAGATTCTCATTCTGTGCGATCTGTACGGCACCGCATCCGTTCTCTGGTTTCCAAGAACGCAACCGTGCAGAGACAGGAAGAAAACACAAGTGGATTCTCATATGACTGGCTTCAAATCCAGTTTTTCCTACATAAGCAGCTCATCCTAGGTGATGAGAACAAGAGTCTGGATGTTTGAAGTTTTGTAGCTTTGACATTTAAAATGTGACTTAAATTTATTCTCGGGCTCGAACGAGTTCGTTATTGAGTTGTTGTTCAAAGCCACTGGAGTGTGTAAGTAATGAGTGAATAGGATATTCGGCACCTATAGAAGACAGTTCTCCCAGTCTGCGAAATGCAGGATTGCTGTCTAGAAGCAGAAAGCATTTTTACAAGATAGATGGCATTCAGGGTAATGCCTAATGAGGTTATTTTTCATAACTTTTGGATAGACTGCTTGGAATTCACAGTTTTTTAACCGTGAGAATGAAAAATAAAATATCCACATCATTCTGATTAATAGAAATTCTTGGTCCACATTTTTGTTTAGACACCTGTTTGTAAACAGGAGGGAACAAAGTGTTATCGGCCCTGTGTTCCGGGTCTTGAAAACAGGGCTGGTGTTTTCATGATCAGATAAAGAAGAAATATCCTTTGCTTGAAAGAAACAGAGCTGGGACCTTAAGACTAAATAGCACCCAAGGTGGGGGGCGGGGGAGGGGAAGGCATTTTATTTCCTTGTCTCACTGTGATCCGAAATAATCTTTCCCAAATCCCGAAGACAGGTGCATAATGATGAAATTTTGATAGAAAACTCTTAACCTTTTGTGTTAGCCAGGCAAAGGATTATTTCTCTACGGTTCACTTGGTGGGGGTAGCCTTCATGTCGGTGGCTGGGTGTTCGTTTGCTGGCGAGGGATGCAGTCCGGTGACAAGTTCATTACCTCTATTTTTTCTGGTGCGGTCAGCAGGACGGTAGCCACCAAGGATCCTGCAGAAGCCCCTGCAAAGGCCTTGACATCCTTCAGGAGCTTCTGGCCGTGTCTACAAAGTGCAGATGCTGCCCCCAAGTGGTAAATGCCCAGGAACCCGCATGCTGCAAAGGACAAGTTGATGTGCTTCATTCTGGCTGCAAAACAAACCCCCGGAAAAATAATAAATAAATCAATCCCCCCAAAACAAGCAAACAAAAAAGGCCGTGGGTCGGTACAGTTTATGGCACGTGCCGTGTTGTCTCATGCCTCATCCTTCCAAGATTTTGTTTTAATACAAATTTTCTGTGCGAAACAGAGTATCGTCCATGAAAATCTCATTCAGTATCAACATTTTTAAGAAAACTTTTTTTTTAAACTCTCTCATCTTGGCCCAATACAGCTGTATTAATTTTAAAAAAGGGAAGTGTCCTATGTCTTCATCACACAAGACTGCAAATCTGCTATTCGATGTACTCGGCAAGAAACAGATCCCTACGTTACATGTGGCAAGGCCTGCGGTCTTTTTTTTGTTGTTGATCTTTTTTGAACTTCTTGGGGGATGGCTACTCTTGTGGAAGGTCGATTCGCTACATAGTAGCGAGTTCCTAACAAAGCACACGCAAGCTCTTGGCAAGTGCATCACTGCACCTCAAAAGCCCCTGCCGCCCTGGCCCCACACTCGCGTTGCAGGCACTCGTGTGGATACTGAAGACCCCAAACCCCAACCCTAATGAACACACAACAATGATGCCCACGAAGCAGCGTATGGACGTGCTCGCCCAGGGTCTCGAGACAGACAGGGGAACAGGTGCACGCCACCGCGCAGCCGCAGAGCGGCTCACCTGGAGGCCCCCCGGGGTCTCGTCTCCGCCCCCCCACCCCTCCCCCACGCCGAGGCGTTCAGCCCGGGCCTCGAGTTCAGGGGCCTAAGACCTTTGTTGGGCTCGGGAGCGGGATCGGCCCGGGCAGCCGAGCCCCGGTTTGGGTTTCGTTTGGACTGGGGGCGCTCAGCGTCCAGGCGGCAGGCACGCGCAGGCCCAGCATCACCGTGAGGGCCTGGGGACCTGGGCGGGCGGGGGTTACCGCCGCAGCAGCCCGGGGACTGCGGAACGGCTGCGGCCCGCTCACCTCGGGGAGAGACCTCTGAGGACCAGAGCCCGCCCAGCGCCCTGCCCTACCAATGCAGCGCTGAGGCACCTCCATGTTGAACGGCCCCCTAACGCGGAAGGCGGGGCCGCGCCGTCACTCAACAAAGCTCCGCCAATCAGAGCTGCCCCACGCTCGCGGAGGGACTGCCCAGGAAGGTCTCGCGGAAAAGGGTCGGGGCGGGCCTAGCGGCGCGGGGCTGCGACGTCATCAAGCCGACGCCCACCGTATTTAAGCCACCGGGCTCAAGATGGCGGCGCACATTCGACGCTTGACCCCGGCGTCCCGCGGCGCGGGTAAGGGGCACCCGTGTCGTCTCGAGTCCTGCTGTGTTGGATACGCAGCGATGCGCTTTCGTGCGCCCGCGCGTCTTAGCGGCACCTGCGCGCGGGCCCGTCACGTGCGAGTTTGCCCGCCCCGAACGACCCTCGTTGGCGGCGCCCCGGAAGCGCTTATTCCCCCCCCCCCGCGCGCCTTGCTCCGGAAGTGGTTCTCCTCTTGTTTTCCTCACTCTGGGGGCGGTCCAGCTGGCCGCGAGGGCGGCGTCCACGTGCCGGGTTGCGGGCAGACCGCCTCCTGGCGTTTTCAGCTCCTGTGGCTGGTTTTTACCTAAGCGTTCCGGGAAAGCTCGCACGTGGACTTAGGCCGGCGTCCGCCCTGGGCTCGTGAGGCTGGGTGACCCCGGGCAGCTTGCCTGACCTCTCTGAGCTTCTCGGGGTCCGTGTCTGCCCCGTGGGTTGCGGGCAACGGTGTTGGTGCTCAGCACGCGAGCTCGAGGCGCACAGCAGGCCTGCAGCCCGCCGACCTGCCCCGTCAGCCGCCTGCCCCGGGCGGTCCTAACACGCGCGCCCGGAGGAGCCGCAGACTCCCGCTTGGAGGTGCCCGGGGCCCCTGGCTGCAGGACAGGCTTCGTCTGCGGCTGCGGAGCAGAAACAGCCGCGCGCCCCGGCCCTGCCTTCAAAGACCCAGACGAGGGCAGGCCCCCGCACAGCCTGTACGAGGGTTTGGGTCCCCCCGTTTCGGGTGCGGGGACCGGGGCTCGGGCCCACCGCACCGACGGCCCTGCACGTGAGGACTCAGGGAGACCTTGTGTCCTGCGCTGAGACCCTTGATGCTGGCGACCTCGTAATGCCTCAGCACGGCCCAACTCCTGGGCGAGTTCTTGACCGCCCTGAGAATGGAGGGGAGGCAGGGGCAAGTGTCCTTGGGGGAAATGCAGAAGGACAAGCCCTTGGTTCTGGCACTCCGGGGCAGACGGTGGTCCTCGCCTGAGACCACCCTCCAGGAAACGTCCCAGAAAGGACAATCTGAGGTCTCTGAGCCGAGCTCCTGATGCAGAACCTGCATGTGAGCAGAGCCCACCCCCGTGGCTGGCCATGCTTCTAAAGGCTGGGAAGGCCCCTGTCTAGCGGGTGGGGTGCTTGGGCTCACGGTGATGCGGTGACATTGGATGTTTAGACAGAGACAGAGCCCGCCTGGCCAGACGCTGGCCGGGGCATAGCCCAGCAGCTGTGTCTTGCAGGTGGACGCTGCCACCAGGCAGATTCCCGAGATGAAACCATTGTCACGGGGCAGCCTGCTTGAACACAGGACGACGAGAGCCTCCGCGGAAAGGGAAGGGCACATCTCCCACTATGAGCACAACCGCCGGTGAGTCACTTTCCGCTACATCTGAGTGTCACGGGAAAAGCGTTCCAAAAGTTCATTCTTTTTTTTTTTTTTAAAGATTTTTTATTTATTTGACAGAGAGATCACAAGTAGGCAGAGAGGCAGGCAGAGAGAGAGATCACAAGTAGGCAGAGAGGCAGGCAGAGAAAGGGGAAGGAAGCAGGCTCCCTGCTGAGCAGAGAGCCCGATGCGGGGCTTGATCCCAGGACCCTGGGACCATGACCTGAGCCAAAGGCAGCGGCTTAACCACTGAGCCACCGAGGCGCCCCCCAAAAGTTCATTCTTACCGTGTTAAACTTTCTCTTAAAAATTAGTCTCCTTTCTCCCGCCTCTTCCCCTGATCATATTCACAGCTAATTAACACACTTAGCTTCCTAAGCTAAGGAAGGATTTCCAATGCATTCACATTTCGTTTTTGCAATTTAAAGACCAGACATAACATTTAGGGTGCCATCAATAAATATGATTTGGGTATTGGATTTAACTAAATTACTCTTCTGAATATACAGTAATTTAATTGCCCTTTAAGACCTCTTTTTTTTTTTTTTTTTTTAATTTGCTGGTTTTTGCTTCTCGGTTTTCCTTAGTAGTTTAGTTTTGAACTGGTTTATTTATTTAGCCATTTATCACACGTTTCTTAAGCATTCATTGTATCACCAACGGGCTGTTGGTCCAGGGCTTGCAAAGTTGGGGGAGTTCAGTTCTTCCCCATCAGGGATGCAGACTCTAGGGGGCAGGGTTGATTGATCCTTACAGGGACCTGATCCTGTGCGGGTCCTGGGCACGCAGGTGCTCTGGATGGGAGCCCTGAGCTACGGAGTAGGAATCTCTTAACTTGGAGAGACACCTGGAGAGAAAACAGACTGAACCTGACTGTCCTGTCCCTGTGCCCGGCGTCCTCCCACAAGATTTTATCGTGTGTTCCACAAAGAGGGGGAAGGGTACAGAAGAAGGGGTTGTTGCCACACTTCGGGCCCCCAGGACAGGACCGTGGACCGTCTCTCAGCGTTTCTGAGTCTACTCTCTTCTTCCGGTCGGCTGTGCTCCTAGTGTTATTTTGTTGCCACCATGTTACCACCTTAACACATACTGATACCTCTGTGGGGGGCATTCATTGCCCCTGCAACACCCTCGCCCTCCCTCCTTTTCGGGGAGTCCTCACCCTGTCACCCCCTGGTGCTGATCCTGATTGCAGGGGGATGCGGCCACACGGGTGGACCGCACGGGAGTGCCCTTTTCGGGGGCCAGGGGCATCGTGTGGTAACAGTCCGTGTTGGCCTGTACTTTGTGCCTACTTGAAGCACTCCCTTGTTTTAAAAGCACGGTGGAATTGAGAGAGAGGCGAGTTTGCAGTCATGGAGGAGAACTTCCCCGCTAAACACAGGGAGACAGGCCTTGTCCCTTCCTACGGGTCGCTGTCTCTGAAGAAGGACACACAGTCACCAGTGAATGCCACCACCCAGAGGTGGCCAGCCCCCAAGTAAAAGCAGCCTAGGGGGAGTCAGGGCTGGGAAACAGAAGCAGGGGAAAGGTGTGAGGGCATTTCTTAAGCCTGGGGCTGCAGCTATGATTGTCCCAGACTTACTCCCCAACGGCTCCCCCCCATTTTCTGTTTGCTTTCTGAAGGTGAAAACCGCGTTTCTGAACCTTGCAAGGCAGTTCTCACTAAGAGATGGACTTCTCCCGCTGCATCTGACCATTTTCTCTCGCTAGCAATTTGCTAGAAGAACCGGTTACTCAAAGGAGCACTAGGAGAGAAACACACACACACACACACTCGAGCAATGGGGAGGGGCAGAGGGAGGGGAGAAGCCAACTTCCCATGGAGCAGGAGCCTGTCCTGGGGCCAGATCCTGGGATGTCAGGATCTTGACCTGAGCAGAAGGCAGACGCTTAACCAGCTGAGCCACCCAAGCACCCCTAAGTGAATCCTTTTTAAATGGGAAAATATTTTTTCAAGAGATGCATGAATTACGTGTTTTATATGTATTTTTCTGTTCCATACGTGTGTATGCATACGTAACAAAGGACTTCCATAACACCTGAAGGCATTTCCAAGTAGACGTTCTAAAGTGTGGTTTATTTCTGGTTGGGTGCCGCGAGGAGTGTACAGTCATCTATAGGTCTTTCCATGGCAGAGAAGTTGAATACCAAGTCATTTCTATGAAACAGACATCTTTAAAATTTGACATTGATTTATAAGCTCGTTTATTTCTAACATTAAGCTTCTTTCTGATTTAACACATTCCCAATGTGCTACATGTTTGCACTGGACAGCAGAGATGGTGAAGACGTTCCGAGTGTTTCCACTGGCTTATAGGAATGAATTACGGCACTTGTGGGTGATGTTGTACATAAGCATAAGATAGGGCATCTTTTAAAACCGGCGTTTTGAATATATTTTATGGGAAAGAGGTGTAGATCTTTGATACACACGTGGTGGGTTGGGGTACCAAATGCATTACAGCGTCCTAAATATCAGAAAGCACAATAGAAGGAAATCCATGTCCTCTGCTCTTAACGCTGTGTTGCTCAGCAGCTGTACTCTGTGACCTGGCCGCACTCGTGGTCCACGGCTCGTACAGGTAGATGGAAATTGTCCTTCTTGCTATCCTTACGTGATGTTCTTGCAGCGGAAGAGATGATTAGGGAGATAATGTAAATGGCAGGTAAGTTAAATTGTTGAGTGGTAAACAGAATGTCAGTTTTGATGCTTTCGGCTTTATTAAATTTACCAAAATACTCTCTTCTAATTTGGAGGACTGGTTTTAAACATCGCTGCTGCTTTTATCCAAAGAAACACCCTAATTGCTAAAACATCCAATTACCTAATCACCTCATTTCATGGAGACAAAAATAAAGATTTTGGTCTGTTTCCTATTTGCAAAACGCCTTCCTTTCCTGAGCACCTGCTTCTATTTACTGGGATCTCATGATTAATAATGACTTCACTATTGACCTTCCTCAACCTGCCAGTCCTTCTTTCGCGTTTTCCTGTGTAACTTTTGCAACGAGCACGAAAGGAAAAAATACACGCAGTAGGTGAAAATTTGGAATTAAAACAATTTTCCCACATCCACACAGGTGCACAGATTATCCGCCCAGGTCCCCCTCATCCCCAGGCACGCCCTGTGCAGAGACTCAGCTCTCCTACACGGTTCCGGCAGTGAATTAATATAGTATTGAGCTCTCATTCTGTGCTGACGTGGGCTGTGGCGTCACCGTAGGCTTCGGAACCTTGAACCCGTTCTTTCTCTGGTCAGAAGTTGTAATCACCGTTCCTTCATATTTAGATACGTATGATTTTACTGAAAAATGGTACAAGTCCTTAGTCCTTATGACCTGTAAGTTTGTTTATTTACTTAAAGCATTTAGAGAACTTGTTCATAGCTGGGAAAGAAAAAAATACAAGCAACCCAGAAATGAATGAAAGCTCGCCTTTCTGCACTTATCCATCTCAGCAGTAACTCATTTTGATGATGACTTTTCCTGGAAGCTGTGGCGTAGAGTAGGTTATTGTAAAAAGAGGCTAATTTCCTGTAGGAGCAATGTCGTAAAAGGCCATCATGTCACTGACCAAGGCCTTATCTCTAAAGAAACTGTTTATCCAATCATTTATCTTTATGCCTTTGCTCACTCTGTAAATTGTGTTTGGTGTCTAATACATGACAAGGGCTGGACTAGGCATTAGGGAAAAAAAAAAATCCTGCAGATAAACTTCATGCCTTCAGCTCACTCTGTTTTCTTACTGGAATGTCCTTGTACATTTTTCTGTTCCGTTCTGTCCTACTTCCTCTTCAAGACCGAGAGCAGGCTCTGCTCTCTCCTTATATCCTTTTGGGTGGTGTTCAGCCACCTTCTGTCAGTATTTGCCTTACCTTCCTCTCTGTCAGTGCATGAGGCATTGTTGTCGCATCTGTGACTTTCTATTTCGGCAGACTTGTGTTGCCTCCACACTCTGTGCTCAGTTCATCTGGAGCAGGGACTGTCGTCTTGGTTTTTGCCAGGTTCTGGTAGAGAACTGAAGACTCGTAAATGTTTGTAACTGTGGGGGCATCTTTAGTTGGCATGTTTCAGAAATCTAACTGGATGAAGCAGGAAGCGAATTGCTAGTTGAAATAATCTCAAAGCTTAGACGTCGGGCGAACTGCAGGTATGGCTGGATCAAGCACGTGGGTTTCATTTAGTTTCGTTCTGCAGGTAGGGCATCTCCAAGAGGTCGTTGGCTCCCCATCCTCTTCGCCTATCACTGTCCACCTCCCAGACTTAGGAACCAAGACTCCTGCTGGTTGTTTTTATCACAGGACTATCTGAATGAGTCATTTATTGGGGCGCCTGGGTGGCTCAGTCAATGAAGTGTCTGCCTTTGGCTCAAGTCATGATCCTGGAGTCCTGGGATCGAGTCCCACGTCAGGCTTCCTGCTCCGCAGGGATTCTGCTTCTCCCTCTGTGTGCACGCGCATGTGTGTGCGCGCGCGCGCTCTCTCTCTCTCTCTGTCAAGTAAATAAAAATAAAAAGTGTGGTCACCATTTAGTAAGTGTCCACTACTATATCTCTTATTTTCTTTTAAAACTGGAAAGAAGTATATAATTGACGCAAACTCTTGAAAACAATCTTTTTTCCCCTAAGATTCATTTATTAGAGCGCATGCACACACATGAGCAGTGGGGGGAAAGGAAGGGGGAGAGGGAGAAGCAGGCTTCCTGCTGAGCAGGGGCCCTAACATGGGGCTTGATCCCAGGACCCTGGGAGCATGACCTGGGCTGAAGGCAGACGCTTCACCGGCGGAGCCACCCCGGCGCCCCTCAAGAGCATTCGTTACAGTACCTTCACTGAATTTCTAAGGTAAAAATGACATCTCCAGCCGCACAGGTGTGGTCCGTATTTGGAACACTACAGAATGAGCAGCGACGATGGCTCCGAAGTCTGCGTGTCGAAAGGATCCAGCCTGACATGTAACGACTGCCGTAATTTCAAGATCTGTGATGGCTTGAACTTTCAGGACACAGGCTGCAGAAAAGGAACTAATGAAATGTGATGGTACTCCGTGGAAGTGTTTGTTGAATTGTTGCTTGGGGTTGTCAGGACTGAAACGTCGATGTAAGAGTAGACGCGTGAACACCGGAAAGGTAAGTTAGGTCAATGGCCATCCTTTGTGTCCCCGTCCTCCTCGGCTTTCCTCACCTGTACTCTGCACGGTTCTTACTGATTTCAAACGTAGACCAACTAGATTCCGTCCTGAATGGAATTATGTCACATGGTTAGAGATACTTGTTTCGACTGTTTTTAATGTTTGATTGTATTTAAAATGCTCATTGTGTTGCCAGATAAGGCACAAGTTAATATTAAGTCCACATTATGAATTCACTTTTTTTTTTTTTTTTTAAGTGAAGAAGGTTAAATTTAAAAAAGAAGCACAAGGCAGGGCTTCTGGATAGCTCGGTCAGTTACACAGTCCGACTCTTCCTGTCAGCTCAGGTCGTGATCTCAGGGTCCTGGGATCAAGAGCTGCGTCGGTCTCGGTGTTCAGTACGGAGGCTGCTTCAGGTGTCTCTCTGGCCCTCTCCCTTTGCCCGTCCCCCAGCTCCTGTGCACACATGTGCGCACTCTCTCTCCAATAAGTCTTTAAAAAAATTTAAAAATAGGCATAAGGTGATTTCTGTATTAGCTAGTATAGTTATTCATTAGCTTTTGTAGTTAAAGCTAATGCGAAAATAACGTCTAGGTCATGACAATAAGCCATAAAGCTGTGTGTGGATACAGGAATGCACTCAATGGGAATAATTATTTCACAAAACAAGTGTCCGTTGTTTTTATTCCTGTTAGAGTTTAGCTTTTTAAGAAATAAAATCTTATTCTTGTTTCTAAGGAAGCACACATTCCTTGTAGAAGATCTAGAGAATACCGATACAGATTTAGAGAAATATTGACGATGCTTGTAATATTTCCATGTGTGGTTATGTATCACACACCCGTCTAGGTAAGTGTAGTGTGTAATTTACTCTCTGGAGATTGCTATCTCAAGTTTTAATACAAAGCATTATACAAAGGCCATAAATATGAGATAACCAGATAACTGACAATAACTTGATTATGTAGTGAATGGGCTGATACTATAAAATATATGTAACACTCCTTTTTGCTTGTGGGCTTCCCGACATCTTATGTCTGGTGAGTGATGACTGGTGAGTATCGTTTTAGCACAGGGTAATGCCCGCTAGTGAATGAGACCAGAACAAAGATTAGATTCGATATTAACGTTTGGTTACCTACTAGGCTTTGTTTCCACCTCGGTGACCTCTCCCTGCCAATTTTAATAACCAAGCTGTTTAATGTTTAGGTCTTCATGAATTTATAAATTCTGATACACCACGGGCCTTAGCGCTAGAAGTTTAAATGCCGAAGACAAGGATGTGTACGGTGTTAATGGAGCAGGGTTTTAAAAACCGTCTGTTAGAGCTCGTCCTTTCCAGGATGTGTTTTGGTGAACATGGCTGCGTAAGAGGTTATGAATCGTCTCCACAGCCTGGGACTGTCGTTCCGTGAATGTATTGATTCAGCCACACTGGGTGCTGTGTGTTGGCATTTTCACAGGCCCTGGGGATGTAGTAATGGGTGAGACACGTAGGCTGCCGTGTCATGAGGGAGAGCGGTGACAGCCATTATAAGACAGGAGTTCAGGTCGTGAAGGGAAGGCGGCACAGGGTGGTAGGGCTCCCGTCCCACCCAGTCCCCAGAGTCCAGTGGCTTGTAAAAGCCTCGGGAGTTCTACACTGAAGACTGCAGGTGGGAATTCCAGTGTGTGGGTGGGGTGCTGAGCGAGAAAACAGTGTCCCAAAGAGATGAATGCAGCAGACACGAGCTCCCATTGTCTTCCCTTACCCAGACATTAAAGAGACTCGTGAAACGATGGCACACTTCTCATCACGTTTTTTGTTGGGGAAAATACATTTTTCATAAAAATATATGAGATCTGTAGATGTATATGTAAAAACAAAGTGCAGAATCATGATGGCTGTATTAAGGGCCGAGAATGCCTGCTGCTTTGGGAGACCGTTAGAGTCACGTTGACCTTGGAAAAACCCCAGGATTTGGCAGAGGGAATGGCGTGCAGTAGGTACTGTGCGAATGCTTCCTGATAATTGACTGACAAAATGATGGTTGTGCAACTGCGAAATCCTTGTTGAGGTCTAACCCCAGATAGGTCCAAGCCTCGGACAGCTCCTAATTCGTTATCTCACTTCCAGGAGTGCCTGAGTCATCCGAACGAGAGTCCAGGCGGCCCAGGCATGCGGAACCGGCCTCCGCTACTTGGGGTGAGTACTCCTTGCATTCTAAAACTGGGTTACGTTGGTTTACATCAGATTCGTTTGACTTAAAATTACCCAGTTGGCACATGCATGGATACGTTTACCTACGTACACAGACTCTCAGATGAAAAATTTAATTGATGTGGCTTAAGGTTAAGTCAGCCTGTCTTTTTCCTGCTTTGTGCTGACTGGTTCCGAGCCAGGCTCTGCCCCTTGTAACTGTGTGACCTTGGGAAGGTTACTTGACCTCTCTGTTCCCCAGTTCCTGATCTTGGCATTATGGGTGATGATTACACCCCATTGCAGAATGTGTATGAAGCTCTGAGAGGTCGTACATGTAAGGAGCGTAGAATACGATTTGTGCATAGAATCGTGTAACTATTGCACTCTTGTTATCCTCAACTCGAAAATATTCCCATTAAGAACGTGTAACTTGCCAGTAGTTCTCAGTATGTACCCGGTAAAGTTTGAATGAATGAATGAAATTTTGAATGCTCTGGGGGGCACCTGGTGGTCTCAGTTGGAAGAACATGTGACTATTGATCTTGGGGTCGTGAGGTGAGACGCACCTTGGGTGCACAGATTGCTTCAGTAAATACACTTTAAAATTTTTTTTAAATTGTTTGTGAAGCCAAATCAGTCGATACATGCAAAGAGCAGAGAATACTGTGTTGTGGTAATAGTCTGTTGTTACTGTTTTTAACCGTGATAATAATAGAAACATTGAGATGACTAGATCAAACTAATACTTCAGTTTACCGTCTGTCATGAAGGTTTTGGTTATGTTTGATGTTTTAAATATGTTGAAAGGCATGAACTACGAAAATGAGGAATGAAATTAAGTGGAGAAAATGGAAATGGAGTCATTAGAATACCTTTTCTGCCTTCAGATGAAAGATATATCCTCAAGGAACCCAGTTCCTTGGAACTGAATACATTTTAAAATCAAATTCATTTTTCTTGCAATTTATGGATCTGGAATTATTAAAATGTTCGTATCTTGGGGCTAATGTGGCATAACAAATTTAATTTGCAAAACAAAGATGACATGACTAGAACATGATCCATAATCACTTTTTTTCCCTTCAGCTTCTCACTGTAGGCACTCTGTTAGGAAGATGGACAAGTCAAGCGTATTTTATAACATCATAGAACTTTCCCAATAAATACGCTCTTAGAAAATCATCAAGGAGTAGAATTTTGGAACAAAACGATTCCTCGGAATTTATCTTTTATAATGTTTCTCAGTTGTGTAGGGCACGGCCCTGCGGCCCTCGGCAGGGGTGTTTGGAATGTATGGGGGTGCTCTAGGCTCAGTGTCCCTGGGTATGTGTCACAAGGCGGGGGAGTCGGGGGAGGACTGGGTGAGAGCACAGGCTGATCGGAAGCTTGCCACAGAGCGGCAGTCCTGGGGCAGCCACGGCCACACGCTCATAGTGACCACCGAGCACGAGCCTCGGCTGGAGCTTCCCCGAGAAGAGCGGGCCCTCATGCCCACGCGGCAGCACGTCTGGAGGGGCTGCGTTTGGAGACAGCCAGCCCGGCGCCTTCCTTGCACGGGTGGTCTCTGAGCTCCTTCTGCAAGGCGGACTGGACTGGAGCAGCACAGCTCCACGGCCGCTGGTCACTGACGTGTCTGAACCCAGCTTCGCGCCTGCCCCTGGTCCGATCGGCCCGTGTCCGACAACGATGACCGCGTTCAGTGTTGGTACGCTTCTGGGCTGTCTCGTTTCATAGTGTCGCCTTTGAAGGTCATTCACGTGCCACGTTGGTGTTTTGGCAGAGTCTGTGGGAAGAGGGTAGAGACGGTAAGGAATAGCGTCTCTCGGAAGGGCCATTGACTCTGCCCGTAGTGGGGATGGTGATTAGTGCTGGTGGTGGTAGTAATTACAGCAGTGAAAGGTGCGGAGGGAGTCAGGAGGAATAGGGTAGCAGGACTGATAACGTTCGTATTGACTGGCCACAGGACTGGGGACTGCTGTGTAAACGCTCGTGTACTGCGTACAGCGACACGGCAAGGAACGCGTCAGTATGATTCGCATGTCGGAGGTAACGTACAGAGCAGGGCAGTAGCTTGTCCCAGCTCGTCAAGCTCGTAAGTGATGCAATTCAGACCTGTCAGACCGAACCCTCCCACCGACTCCCATCGTCTGTCCTTAGAATCGGGCCGCGGGGTCGGTTATCCTGTTTGCTGGCTGTGTAATCTGGTCACAACTGATCTTTCATGCCTGGATTTCCCCAAGCACAGGAAGTCTGTAATAATCATCACCATCTGGCTTTGTCGCGGGGTAATGTGGGGGAGAAGAAAAAGGTGGTGTTGAGAGCATGTTTTGTAAATTGGCAACCCTTCTTCCGTAAATGCTGGCTCTTACCTTGCTGGTATTAACCATCCTGCGTTCTGGAAATGAGAGTAGCACGTGGTTCCAAAACGTTGACAGCAGCAAGTACCGTAGATTCATTCTCACGAATTATCCCAGACCTTAGGAGCGGGAGGTCATCCGGTTCACAGGCTCTCAGCCCTGCTGCATATTTCTGTCCTTGGGGGGAAGTTTTATAAAATGACGGTTGCCCAAGATTCCATTCACTTTCGGAAACTGGATTTAATTCGCCTGCTGTAGGGCGTAGAGATCTAAGTATATGTGCGTGCATCCGTATTTGTACTGGTGAGCACGTGTGTGTGTGTACGGTGTGTGTGTTCTCCCAAGGAGATGCTGATAAGTAGCCAGGGGGCAAACATGGCTGGCTTGAGCAACAAGCTTCCCTCTGACGTGTGGGGCAACCGCATGTTTACAAGGGACAGCCCCCCTTGGTGCCTGTTGCCCACTGTCCCACCTGGTAGCCACCCCTTTCGCTCTCCAGTGTCTTTGAGATGGTAAATTATATATATTACATAAATCGTGCCCCCTACTGATGAGGACCTGAGGCATGAGGAGGCTGTTTTCCTTCTCAAAGAAATTGAATATGGGATTGCTTTAGAGTTCCATTTCTTCAGATTCTCAAGCTAGAGCATTTCTTGATTTTTCTATGATGATAAGATCTGTTCAAAGTAGAAATAGGCTCTGTTCCATGTAAACCAACAAAATTTTGCAGTATTGAGATCTCCCATCCCACCAGATTGATTTATGTAGGAAGCAACTGATCATCATTTATAATTTTTTTTTAAAGATTTTATTTGTTTATTTGACAGAGAGAGAGGTCACAAGTAGGCAGAGAGGCAGGCAGAGAGAGGAGGAAGCAGGCTCCCCGCAGAGCAGAGAGCCCAATGCGGGGCTCGATCCCAGGACCCCAAGACCATGACCCGAGCCGAAGGCAGCAGCTCAATCCACTGAGCCACCCAGGCGCCCCCATCACTTATAATTTTTAAAGCACTTTCTTGTGAATACTGCCCTTTGTTATTTCAAACATTGAACTGAGAAAACAAATCAACGGTTTTATCAACTGTCGCAGTACTAGTTTTCTGAACACCCCACACGGCCCTGCTGGATATGACATGCTTAATGACAATGTTTATGAAACCTGGAACCCAAAGAAAATTGGACTCTGACCGAAAGATCTGACCTGTCGTTTCTCTGTCGGGCTATGTTGCAGTCATCCTAGCTGTGTCTTTCTCAGCCAATGTCAGACTTGGTTTTGACATCAAGGTCAGGACTACCCAGAGTAGCCATGCCTCAGAATAGCTACAATACTTTCCAGCCAGTAGCCTGGCTTTCCAAGGGCACACGGGACGTCTGCATTCAGTACACATACCAGTCCGGGCCTGTGGGCATCTCGCGATGGTAACAGTAACAGTATCGTCTCCTCATCGCGCACATTGTTGCAGGATGGCCCAGTCCGACGGGCAGGCCTCGGGAAATAACACATCTCGGTTGACTGACGTCCATCAGAGTGAAACCAAATGGTGGAAGTTCCTGTCACCCGGCATTAATGACTTGATCTGCTTCTGGAATCTGGGGTCTGTAGGATGCCCTGAAGATTCTGTACAGTGCAGCCTGCGAGATGGCAGTGTTCACAGTTTTGTCGGCGAATGATCACGGAGGAAAGTCAGAGGTTGATTTAATTTTTTTAATTCCAGTGTAGGTAACAGAGTGTCATGTTAGTTTCAGGTGTATAATACAGTGATTCAGCAATTCTCTGCATGACTCAGTGCTCATCAGGATAACCGTCCTCTTTACCCCATTGCCTGTTTCCCCATCCCCCATCTCCCCTCTTCTCTACACTTGAGTCTGTCCCTTGGTGAGCCTTTTTTCCCCCGTGTTCCCTTCTTTCTTAAATTCCACCTATGACTGAAATCATATGGTGTTTGTCTCTCTCTGACTGACTTAGTGTGTTTAGAATAATATCTCCAGCTCCCTTCACACTGTCGCAAATGGCGAGATTTCGTTCTCCTAACTACCTAATTTAAGAAAGAAAGGTCAGCTGGGGCACCTGGGTGGCTCAGTGGGTTAAAGCCTCTGCCTTCAGCTCAGGTCATGATCTCAGGGTCCTGGGATCGAGCCCCACATCGGGCTCTCTGCTCTGCAGGGAGCCTGCTTCCTCCTCTCTCTCTCTGCCCGCCTCTGACTACTTGTGATCTCTCTCTCTCCTGTCAAAAAAATAAATAAATAAAATCTTAAAAAAAAAAGCCAGCAAATTTCCCCAGCTATTTTCTGAGGAAAGGGAACGATTAAAAGAGTTGTTTAATCCAAGTGTCTTTGTGATTCTTCCAAGACATGCTGGGTGTCCGTCCTCTACATGCTTAGGGCACCGTGCACACATCCTTTCCCAGGATCCGAGCTGCAGTGTACTGTAATTACTATTTTGCAAGCCCTTCTCTGGTCTAGAGCAGAAACCATGTCCTACTTACCTTTGCATTCCCAGCGCTTAGTAAAGAAATCCCATACAGGATATGTAAAAAACCTTGAGTGAATTAATAACTTACCAGGAAATGCAGAGGAGCTTGAGTATCCAATCAAGAAGTGGGTCCTTGGGCGCCTGGGTGGCTCAGTTGGTTAAGCCACTGCCCTGGGCTTAGGTCGTGATCCCAGAGTCCTGGGATCGAGTCCTGCATTGGGCTCCCAGCTCTGCGGGGAGTCTGCTTCTCCCTTCAACCTCCCGTCTCATGTTCTCTCTCTCTCTCTCTCTCAAATAAATAAAATCTTTTTTTTTTTAAAAAGTGTGTTCTTGGAGAGAACACGTAGTCAGGGAGCTACGATACTTAGACTGACATGAAAATACACAGTGAAACATCATGGAGACCAGGCATTTCCTACCAAGGGAGCACTTAAGCTCATTCAGGATTCCGGGAGAATCGAGCACCTTACTCTTGGAGCTTGAGGGATTGAGGGAGGTTGGAAGAGCTTATCAAAATCCAATTTTGCTCAAATTGATCAATATGTTTTAATGACCCTCCCGTGAATGCTGAAACAGTTGTGCTCATCAAAGTGCATCTGGACTTAATCGGATCAGCAGGGAGTCTCTCTCAGGGTGGAAATGGCCAGAGCTTCATGGATGCACTTTCTGGAACGATGGGATCCTGAGCTCAACCAAGGATGACCCAGTGCCAAGAGGTTAAGTCGTCGTAGATCTGCATGAACATGACAGCGTGCATACCCACGGACAGTGAATGGCTAATGCCACTGTCACCTGCTAAGAAGGGCTCCGTTACCACAGCCCTTTCCAAAGAGGCAGTTCCGTGGTCAGCTGCAGAGCGTAAGAACTCTGCACCTTCGCGGGCCTGTGAGACGTTCCTCCTGCCCTTGGTCCACGGAGGTATCCATTCCTGAACCACTGCGTGACCTACGTGATGAAGAAGAAGAGGGAGAGGTGGACTTGGTCCCTGAGTGGGAAGGTGCTGTCTGTAGTACCAGACCCCTCCTGATCTCCCCGCCTGTGTTCAGAGAAGTGTAAACCCCGTGGCCGAGTTCAGTTGTGCCCATCCATGAAGCGGCAGGTGGCCCCCAGATGGCGGCTTTGCTTACTGATCGCAAGCCAGGGCCGTGTCTCTGTTGGCGTAAAGCACAGGCTGATGAAGGTATGCAGTCGTCCTGGGACTGGGGAAGTTCTAGAACCTCCCAGCCTCTGTGATCACCATCTGTGATGCTTGCAGATCGTTTTGGGGATGTTTCTCGGAGGATAAATCGTTCCCTTTCATCTTGATATCATCTGTATGTCACTGGGGTCTTTTGCTTTGTGTTTTTACCTGTGGGCAAGATGAATGGGAGACTGCCTTTTGGATCTCAAGCCGGCATATGATGCCCGAATCAGCTGGCCACCCGGGAACCCCACCGGCGCCAAGCTCTCGGGCCCCCGGGCCGTCAGCAATGTGTGTAACCACTCGGGGTTGGGACTGCGCTGCTCTCCGGAAGCAGATTTTAGAGAAAGGTTTCTCCGACATTAGACACGTGACTGAGCCACCTGGTGTTTCTTCCAAGATCTTTCCTTTGCCTTTCGACTTACAGAAGGGGAGTTGGCATCTACGGCTTTCCACCATCCCCTTTAACGGAAATCTTGCAGAAAATCCACTTCTCAGTTTCCCAGTGACAGGTAACTCTTTCGTGTGACTGGAATAATTTTTCTGGTTTTTGAAAAACAGTCACCACTTTAAAATGTAATGTACACCACGGGGCGCCTGGGTGGCTCAGTGGGTTAAGCCTCTGCCTTTGGCTCAGGTCATGATCCTGGGGTTCTGGGATCGAGCCCCGCATCGGGCTCTCTGCTCGGCAGGGAGCCAGCTTCCCTCTCTCTCTGCCTACTTGTGATCTCTCTCTTCTTCTGTCAAATAAATAAAAATCTTTAAAATAAAATAAAATGTACACCAGTACTATATTTTTTTTCTAATTTTTTATTTAAGTAAGCTCTTTGCCCGATGTGAGGCTTGAACTCACGACCCCAAGATCAAGAGTGCCATGCCCCACCAACTGAGCCAGCAGGGGCCCCTTATAGCAGTGTGATTTTTTTTTTTAAATTTACTTGACAGAGATCACAAGCAGACACAGAGGCAGGCAGAGAGAGAGGAGGAAGCAGGCTCCCTGCTGAGCAGAAAGCCTGATGTGGGGCTCTATCCCAGGACCCTGAGATCATGACCTGAGCTGAAGGCAGAGGCTTTAACCCACTGAGCCACCCAGGCGCCCCAGCAGTGTAATTTTTTTTTTTAAAGATTTCATTTATTTATTTGACAGACAAAGATCGCAAGTAGCCAGAGAAGCAGGCAGAGAGAAAGGAGGAAGCAGGCTCCCCACCGAGCAGAGAGCCTGATGTGGGGCTCGATCCCAGGACCCTGGGATCAGACCAGAGCTGAAGGCAGAGGCTTCAACCCACTGAGCCACCCAGGTGCCCCAGCAGTGTGATTTTTTAACAGGAATACATCACCTATGAGCTACATTAGTGAAATAGTTGTCTAATTGTCTAATGTATTTTAGTCTAATGAACACTGTTCCCCTGTTTCTTTTTTGTTCTATTTCTGTATTTCATAGTATTTAATCCACAAAAAGTGATGTGTTTTCATAGTAGATGGCTCTGGTATTGTCTACTCGAGTTTAGCAAACAAACATTTAATTTTTTCTTTTTTTTCCACATGTTTTTATTAATATAGAATGTATTATTTGTTTCAGGGGTACAGATCTGTGAATTGTCAGGCTTACACACTCCACAGCACACACCCTCCCCAATGTCCATCACCCAGCCACCCTCTCCCTACCTCCCTCCCCTGGCAACCCTCAGTTTCTTTTTGTTTTTTAAGAGAGAAAGACCAAGCCTGGGCATGAATGGGGGTGGGGAGGGGAGCGGTGTGGAGGGTGTGGCAGGCACCGTGCTAGGTGCGGAGCCAGACAGAGGGCTCCATCCCGCGGTGACCCAGAGATCATGACTCCAGCCAGAATCAAGAGTCAGACACCCCACTGCCTGAGCCACCCAGGTGCCCCCAACGAAACATTCTTGAGGCGATTTGGAAAAAGTCCCATTTTCGTGGTGGAGTCAGAATGCCCAGGAGTAAAGCTTTTCTCAGTAGGACCTGCAGGGTCATTGCCGTGACACAGCCCATTCTGCGTTTCACCACGATGAGGAACGCAGGAGATTGAACCGGTTTTGAGCACTGTCACTTTTAGAGCCGCGCTAGAGGTATTGACGGTGCGCATACCATGCTGCGACCCAGGACTTACAGAATCACTTTTTAAATGGTTCCGTAGGGTCTGTCGTGAAGGAAGACCTGAGGATTGGTTTCTTCAGCCTTTTGATAGGATTCCAGTCAAGGTGCGGCTTCTTTGTCCTAGATAACTGTTTTCTCAAATAATGGTGAACGTTCTCTTGGATTTCATAGACGCAGGTGCTCTGCTAAGGCCAGGATTTCAGAGAGAGCCGGATCACGTTTGGGTTAGCACGTGCTGTCTACTCGGGCGCTCGGTCTGTCCTCGTCCAAACTGTCAAGACAGTATCCCCCATCCCAGCCTCTTCAGATCATGCTTCCCACGCTCCCTGCACGTGGGCGTCTCCTCCGAGCTGGTGTCTGATGTTCTTGATGCCTTTTTCCGGCCAGAAGGTCCCCCTGCTCTGAAGCCCCATCCGACTCAGAGCTGTAGGGAGGACAGGGTTACGTGACTGCAGGCACAGCTGCTTGTGTTCCGTGTCTGCCCAGACGCTCCCGTGGCGCTGCGAGGACTCTCCATCCGTTGAAACTGGTCGAGTACGGACGGCAGCGAGCGCGTGGAAAGATGCACTGCTTCTCTGTCCTCCGGGAAACGCGGATTGGAACCTGACGAGGTGGCCCCACACAGCGGTGAGGAGTGGGGACATCCAAAACACCGACAGCAGCAAACGCGGGGGAGGAGAAGGAGCAGCGGGACCGTCGCACGCACGGAGAGTGGGAGAGCGAGGCGTGGCGGCTGCGTGGGAAGACAGTGTGAGGACTTCCCACGGAACTCAGCATAGTCTGCCCACGTGATCCAGCCCGTGTGCTCCTTGGTGTTTACCCAGAGGAGCTGAGGACTTATGTCTGCACGGAAACCTGCGCACAGACGTGCCTAGTAGCTTCATTCACAGCCGCCAAAGCCCGGAGGCCGCCAAGACGCCCTCCGGGAGGTGCTGGGTACATCAGCCGTGGTCCGTCCAGACAGCGGATCTTACTCAGTGCCAGAAAGAACTGAGCTCTCGGGCCATGCGAAGACAGAGGGAACTTGCGGTCCGAGATGACTAAGGGAGGAAAGTGGACCTCCAGACGCTCCGTGCTGTAGGGTTCCAGCTCTGTGACCTGCCGGGAAAGGCAAAACCACAGAGACAGTAAACAGATCCGTGGCTGCCTGCCATGGGGGGTCACGGAGGTAAATAGGCCATGCCACGTCGGATGTTCAGGGCGGCGAAAAGTCTCCGTATGATACTGTAAATGGTGGGTACATGTCAGTAGATGTTTGTCCAAAACCCCTCGACCTGCAGCACCAACAGTGAATGAGAAGAAAAAGTTGGACTTTGGATGAGTAGGGTGTGTCGCTGTAGGGTCATTAGTTTGTAACATACTCATGTTGCTCGTGGGAGAGGTGGTACCTTTGTGGCGGAACAGCCGGCCGGGGGACGTCCCTGCACCTTCCTCCCCGTTCCAGTGGGACCCGAAGGCTGAAACTGCTCTAAGAAATCAGGTCTTAACAAAACGACAACTCGTCGAGCACCTGTAGGGCTCTGTCGTTTGTGACTCCGACTCTTGATTTCAGCTCAGGTCGTGGTCTCAGGGTCGTGAGATGGAGCCCCCATGTCGTTGGCTCTGTGCTGAGTCGGGATCTACTTCTCTCCATTTCCCTCTCCTTCTGCCCCTCTACCTGCTTGTGCACTGTGTCTCTGACATAAATCTTTTTTTAAAAAATTAAAAACCAGTGATCCAATTTTGGTGTAATCTGATCAATTATTGTAGGAGATCGGAGCCTCAATTAATTCCGTTCGGACGCAGTTTAACCTGCTGGTTGGTGTAGAATTTAAAATACCTGTGTTCTCAATGGAGTATTATGCCTCCATCAGAAAGGATGAATACCCAACTTTTGTAGCGACATGGACGGGACTAGAAGAAATTATGCTGAGCGAAATAAGTCAAGCAGAGAGAGTCAAGTATCATATGGTCTCACTTATTTGTGGAGCATAACAAAGAACATGGAGGACATGGGGAGATGGAGAGGAGAAGGGAGTTGAGGGAAACTGGAAGGGGAGATGAACCATGAGAGACTATGGACTCTGAAAAACAACCAGAGGGTTTTGAAGGCGGGGGGGTGGGAGGTTGAGGAACCAGGTGGTGGGTAATAGGGAGGGCACGTACTGCATGGAGCACTGGGTGTGGTGCAAAAACAATGAACATTGTTATGCTGTAAATAAACAAATTAAAAAAAAAAAATACCCGTGTTCTCTGTCTGGGTTCAGTACCTGGTGTCTTTGCAGAACTTCTGCTTACGCCCTCACTTGGGCTATTTTACGCATCCATCTGTGTGTCCTAAACCCTGCAGTGTGCTTCCTGTCTGTGCCTTTGGGCCGGTGGAATCTCTTGCCTTCTCCTTGTGTTGCTTTAACAGTGTGAGTCCCCGTTTGTGCGTGCTGGCATGGCTCACTTACCTGCTCGGATGCCGGGCCCTGCCCGACAGCTCTCACATGAACGTGCACTCCAGAAAGCATTGCAAACCACACTTCCTTCTCTTTGTCCGAAGGTTCGGCATTTTCATAAGTTTAGGAACAGTTTGCTAAGTGCCACCGTGAGCCAGGCCTACCAGTCAAGTCTGGACGTCGTCATTTATCTTCCCAACGCCACGGACAAGAGCTGGGCAGGTCTTTTATCCCGGTTTTGAAGTTCATTAGCTGCCGTTTCCTGAAGCGCACTAACTTTTCCGAGGTGACGCAGCTACAGCAGGGGAGGCCCCAGAAGCAAAGAGCGGCAGCATCCCCCAGCCCGTCCCGTCCTTCGAGTCGGCGTGCTGCGTCCTGCTGGAGCGCTCCGCTGTCCGGCGGGTCTGACTCTGTGCAGTCAGCGTTGGCGCCCGCGCCCGTCTGCCGCGGCGGCCGGTGCTTCTGTCCCAGTGCTTCATGCTGCTCCTCTGCGGCCTCCTGCTGCTCTGCACTCCCTGTGTGCACGTGGGGCTTCCTGGGTTTCAGGCCCATGTGCCCCTCCTCGGCCTCCCCTGCCCTGCAGCACCCGATGAGAGGCACCTGCCGTATCACCTTGCTCTGATGTCCCGGACAAGCTCTGTTAGGTCCCCTCCGGCTTGGAGTCGAGGTTGCTTTCTGTGGGGCGTCTCTCTGCTTCACCGTGAGCTCCTTCAGCACACGGCAGGATTCTTTGGACGCAGGTCTCTGTGTGTGTCTGTATCTCGCAGATCGGCAGTGCTGAGACTTGACCGTGATGCCTAAGTCTTCGCTCAGGTTACTCCAGTTCACGTTCCCTGCACGTCCGCAGCGGTCAATTACTTGATGATAGTTTGTCCGGTCTCAAATCCTAGTGACAAATACGTCTGCAGCTCCGCAGCCCTGTTTGGCTCTAACTCTGCCGTCGTGCGCTCCCTCAGTTCTCCCAGCGAAACAGCACATTCCCTCTGCAGGAGCTTGTGGGCGTCTGGTGCGCAGTGTGTCCTCAGAGCTCTCGCTGCTGCGGTTATCTTTGTCTAGTCACCTTGTCCTCCGTCAGAGTCTGCGTGTGTCTCACTTCTCCGTCACTGTCTGCGCGGCTGCTCGTCTCTGCCAGGGCTTCCTGGAGGAGGTTTCTTGGGGGAGCGTATGCTCTGCGAATGGCTTCACGGCCAGGGCCATGACACTTACTGTGTTCGGTACATGCATGTCGACATGCACGTACACACACGTGTCTACTGTACACGGACATGCATATACTGTACACACACCTGTACTCACACGATACATGTACACACGTTGCGGTAAGAGCCCTGAGATCAGAAGCATGTGTCTGTCCTCCCAGTGACGTCTTTACGGCTGAGGGCGGTGCGGCCTCTGTTGCTCTGCCCGCAAGCTCCAGCCACGGCGGACTCAGCTTCTGGAGCCTTACTACATCTGTCTGTATCTCCCTCCCCCTCCTCTTCGCCTGCTCCCTCCCTCTCCCTTTCCTACCTCCCCCCCATTCTCTTTCTCTCTCCTTCCACCTCTCAAGTTCCTCTTTCTCTCTCTCCATGCTAACCCAGGGCACTTGGCTGACTTAGTCCCAACAGCCTCGCTGTTCTCGATGTCAGCATCAGGAGCTCAGGCCCCACATGGGATGTAGACGTGACTTGAATAAATTAAAATTTTAAAAAAATTTTAAAAACTGAAAATAAATGTTGACTTCTGATCTTCAAAGGAAAAGGTAGACATAAATAAAAATTTAAAATTAAGTAAAAGAAACAGAAGATAATAATGATAACAGGGTAGCTGTTGGTGGGCACGTACACGAACAGCCTCGTTTTTGGACTCCCCATGACCATGTTTTTCCTCCCGGCACCCGCCCCTGTGCCAAGGGTCCCTCAACTTACATTCTCCCTTTTCCAGAATCGCATGTTTCCTTGTGCTGCTCTGCCTTTGCACAAGCGGGTCCATTCACTGAGCGTGCCCTCCTCCCTCCTGTGTCACGTCTGTCTGGACTCCGCAGACTGCTGCTTTGGGCCCGCTAGAGTCTCTGTTCCTTCGGGTTGGACCCGCACATGTACCCTCCCCTGTTAAGGAAGAAATGATGCTTGCTTCTTACTGTCTTTTTTTTTTTTTTTTTTTTTTAAGTAGGCTCCGTGCCCAGCGTGGGGCTTGAACTCATGACTCTGAGGTAAGAGGTGTGTGCTCTCTCACTGAGCCAGCCAAGCGCCCCTCCTTCTTGCCTTCTTGGTCCTCCGTGACAGCCTGAGTCTCCTGGGTCGTCCCTGTTCATGTGCACGAACATGTGTGTATCACTGTTGATTTACGTACAGATGTTGGACTTCTCTGCTGTTTCTCCTTGCACCCTAATACCGTGCAGTGCGTCTGGTACCTCCCTGCCAGGAAATGCTTTCCAAAAGGGCTTTCCCACTGCAGACTGATGGCTAAGACGATGACTCATTCGGCCTGGAGCTGCCTTCTGATGGAGAAGAGGTGACTTTCTTTCACAAGCCATAAGCACATAGATCCCTGTCAACAATTTTTATCTCAAGAGTTGAATTACTTATTTTTTAAAAAAACTCCCCATTGTTACGAGCTTGCAAAAATTGTGAAAGTGAGTTCGTGACTTTCACCCAAAATATAACGAGAGAGCTGGTGATTTTCTTTCAGTGTGCGTGTGTGAGGTTTCGTTCCAGCGGGCTTAGATGGTTTTTGAAAAAAGCAGGTATTTCGGAATGCTGTGAAGGGTCCTGGTCTCAGGAGTTCCTGAGAGCCTCGGCTGTGGAGGCTCGCTCTCCTCGGCCTGACTGTGACGTCTCCGTTTTGCCTTCCACTGTATGGTGACCGGCAAACATCCTTTATTTGTAAGATACAGTATTTTATGTCATGCTGTTATAAGAGAATCTGACGATGTTATATAAACGGGAGGTAGTATAAAAGCCCGAGAATTTTCCAACATAGAAACTTGAGCTGTTCATTGCTACTGTCTTAAATCCTCCCCTTCCATCTCCTCCTCCTCTCTCTGTTCCTTCTCCTCGCTTTCTTTTCCGAGTGCTGCCTTCTGGGGAGCTGTGCTCACTGGCATATGAGGTTCCGGCCCGACAGCTCATGAAGATGTTCCTTACAGTAGTGAACGCTAGAGGTTTTTGTTTGAGTCCTTTTTTCTCTAGAAAGGAGAAACCAGAGAGAACCCTTGTGGGACGCTCTGCCACTCAGAAAGCATCCCTGCTGCCTTCCCATAGTGGTTCACCTGACCTTCTTGACGGCCCTTGGGCAGACGTGATGTGCTTCACCCACAGGGAGGCCCGTAGTCCGGGGACCACCCTACGCCCGTTGTACCGAAGCCTGTGCACAACTCCCTGTGTGCTCTGGATAGACCGATAAGGCGGGACTCAGGGAGCAGATTTGGGCTGCTGGTCAAAATGGGAACCCCAAAATGGTCTTCTTGGATGGACGTCTGCCCCCCAAATCTGTACATGGCATTTGTACCGGTATGTGACCCAGCGGCACCGCAGGCTCTGATCTGGATTACTGGGTCCAAGTCACTTGTCCAGCTGTCTCGTCCTGTTGCACTTGGAAACTTAGTAGTTCATGCGGATCATTAAACATTCTTCACGGGGGCAGGATCGCTGACAGCGCACGAATTCGCGCTGTCACATTTCTAATATGTTTGTCACTGACGTTTTCCTATGAAACATCCTTCCATCTACATAAAGTACCTCTGTTTAATTCCCTTCGGGATCATGACTTCTGTACAGCAAGAAGCTGTTTTCTGGGGAGCCTTGTTTCTTCTCTTTGGCCTCGCTGCGGCTTTGTCACTCAGGCTCTCTTCCCTTCTGTGACGACGTTGCTCGGCCACATGGCCCACGTTCTTCCCTGCAGTTTGCTTCCCCCTCTTTGTGTAATTTCTCGGTGGCAGGTAAGCTGCCTGCATTTGCACGTGCGTCCCGTTCTCACTCAGGGACACGTCAGCAGCCACGAGGCATGTTGCCCTGAGCAGAGTCGTTAGGGGCCCGTTCTCGGTGTGCTCTGTGCACCGGGCGCGCGGGCATCCGTGGGGATTCTGTGCAGTGTCCCGCACTGCAAACAGTACTTGGCCCCTCAACACCATTTTCCCGCTGTATATCATATACATATCTTCCCCAGGTGTTACCAGGGACCTTGGAAAAACAGTCATGCACAGCATCTAGTTTTACTTTTGTTCTTAAGATTTTCTTGTCTATATCACAGCGCACATGTCCTCAAGAGTTAGTTTCTTGTCTTTAGGTCTTTCTTAACATTTGTTTCAAAAATAAAATTGATGTCCTTTTGTAGATGTTTGGGTGGAGAATAAAGCCCTTTGTTTAGCAGAGATAGTGCGAAACAGGAGCGTTGGACATATTGATAGTTGCCTGCAAAGAGTCCGGGTTCTAAACTTCCTTAGTTCACCGATGACATTTTCGTTCCCTCTAGTTTCCAGCGGCTGTCTAAGCCTTTTCTTAGAGCGCTACGTAAAGTACACCCCTTTGAAAAATTATTTGCTCCTTAGCAAGGAGGTGGGAGATACCCACATGGGTTTATGTGTGTACGTATATTCACACCCACACCCACATACGCCACACACACTTATATGTGTATATATACACACACATAATACGTATACACTGTACCTGTGTGTACGATGGGATATCAGTCATATATAAAGGATGTATTTGTTGGTAGTATATGCATCATGTATAAATTACATATAAGTAGTGTGCATTATATTTACACATGCATGCATATATACACACATATAACGTATCTGTTACACCTGTGTGTGTGTCGTGTGTGTATATATGCCATATAGATAGTATATATTTATTACTACCATGTTTTACATATATCCTACATGTTTGTTCTATTATACACACACAGACCTCTATACACATGGAATACACGTCTGTTGTACCTGTGTGTGTATGTGATTGTGTGTGTATCATATATAGTCTGTATTATCAGTAGTAAGTGTATCTCATACTACGTGTATGTTCTATGTATACACACACAGACCTCTATGCACATGGAATACACGTCTCTTGTACCTGTGTGTGTATGTGATTGTGTCTGTATCATATGTAGTCTGTATTATGAGTAGTAAGTGTATCTCATACTACATGTATGTTCTATGTATACACACACAGACCTCTATGCACATGGAATACACGTCTGTTGTACCTGTGTGTGTATGTGATTGGGCGTATATATATGTCGTATACAGTCTATGTTATTAGCATGTGTATCTCATGTATACTACGTGTATGTTCTACATATGCACACACACCTCTGTACACATGGATTGCACGTCTGTTTTACCTGCGTGTCTGTGTGTGACGGTATTTATACACGTGCACATGCTGCTAATAAATGCAGACTCTGTATGACATACACACACATAATCACACACACAGGTGTAACAGACATGCACTACGCGTGCATACAGGTATGTACACACACTACATGTGTGAACTCTGTACATACCTGTGTGGACATAGAACACGGATCTGGTCTCGCTGTGTGTGAGTTTATCTGCGATAGCATGTGTGCATGAATGTCATACAGCACGTATCAGTCTGTGTATCATATTAATGCGACATGCGTGTACGCAGACACACAGACACACACATGCACATGCGTGTATATGAAACGTGAGTGTCACAATGACTCCCCGTCAGCCTGCAGCTGAACTAATGAAGTCCACAGCGAGTGCTAGAGCTGAGGAGGAACCGAAGGGCGGAAGGCCAGAGAAGTCCTGTCCTCACACAGATTTCCCGTTACTGGGAGGCGAGGGCAGAGGAGATACTGGGAGGTGGGGCCATGTGTAATAAGGGCTTCAGGACAGCGTCCGTGACACAAGACGGCCGTGGAGGATTAGGGAAATCCATAGAGGTTCGGGCAAGAGAAAGTAGAAATGGAGTCCATCTGAGAGATGTACAGAAGCGCTCCCAGTAAGAGTCTCCAGGGGTCCCTGTCGAAACCAGCCAACCTGGCCTTGGGGCTCGTGCCCTGCGTGCGATAAGGAACTGAGCTAGAAAGCGGAAGTGAAAGCAGAAATCAATGGCAAAGCTCATTGGTAAATGGGCTCGTAGCTCAGCAGCGTCTCAACTTTCTTGTCGCCCAAAAACTGTATTCACGGAAAAAAACCCATTTCAAAATGCAGGCTACAAGGAAGAAAATAAGTAACATACACATAATTAGCAACATTCACATTGAAGTTTTGTTTTGCTGTTGATTGAGGTGAGCTGGCGTTTCTGTTAGACATCGCTGGACGGGCGCTCTGTTACAGACTTAGGGTGGCTCGTTGGTCCGCAGGATGTGAGATGAAATGAGTCCTGTGGTTCTAACAGAACATCAGGTGAAAGTGGACTGTGCCTGTGGGCCGTGGGACTCCAGGTACCAGGTGTGAGGAAGGCGGGGACAAGGAGAGCTGGACCGCAAAAATGTCACTTACTATAAACGTACACGTACCTCAGCTGCTAGCAGGTGGTTTCGGGCTGGGTGTTGCTTAGAGCACCCGCAGTAGAAAGATTGGAGTGCTCTCAAGGTGCAGAGTGGATATAACGTGGCATTTGATGAGAGCTGGTGGGTGAAGGGGACAGCTTCTGGGAGAGGTGTGATTCAGTGTCCCAGGGACCGCAACGCATAGAACCCGACATTATTTTCATGGAGTTGGCTAAGAGACGGTTACAGATCTCAGGTTTTGGTATCCAGGTGAAAAGGGGAGACATGGGGACCAACCGGGCCAGGCTGAGGAACTAAGTCCATTTTGAAACAGCTTCACGGAGAGCAGCCTGGAGCCGAACTTTATTCTGTTCCTATGGGGACCACTGCTCATTTCTACATCTTCTCTATGGTCGAAGAAGGGCAGGGCACCTGTCAAAGTAACGATCTGATGAATGCGTGAAATCCCTATTTTTGTGAATCTTTTGTCATCTTTCTTGGGTTTGAGGTTCTTTGTGCAGGGTTCAGAGGCCTGTCATGGGGATTTCAGTACCCCAATGGAAGCTGCTATTCTGCTCCAGTCCAGGAAAGTAGGGCTCCCTGAAAGCTCGCATTGAGTGAGTGATTGATTGATTTAATTTGAGAGAGCTAGAGAGACCACAAGCAGAGGAAGGAGCAGTGGAAGAGGGAGAAGCCAACTCCCCTCTGAGCAGGGAGCCCGACCCCAGACTCGTGAGCGAAGCTGAAGGCAGACGCTTGAGCAGCGGAGCCACCCAGGTGCCCCAGCCGAAAGCTCTTATGGGAGCGAGCCAGGAGACGACCAGAGGAGCAGACCCGTGTGTTAAGATTCATGCAGGTGCCTTCCTCCTGATGCTCCAGAAGGCACACTCGCAAGGAACAGGCAGCTGGCAGGAGGGGGTAGTACAGGGGAAGTCCCTGAGTCGTGTTCAGCAGGGGCATCTGGCCACGGGCTGCGAATTCCCTTCCATTAGGACACGTCAGAGTCTCCCAACACGAAGCGCGGCACTAAAATGAAACTGAAAAGAGGCGCCTCCATTTGAATCCTTTGTGCGTAGACCCTGGCCGTCGCATTGACCCAGGGCTCCAAGGTAACCTCTTAATGCGGCGCACGATGGTCTCCTGACAGCCCCCCTCAACTCTCTCCCCCTTGCGCACCGTGTGTCTGCTTATTTAGGCAAACATGACGGTACCAGCCCATGTTTCTGAAGACCCAGTAGATGGCAAGGATGGGAAAACAGGAGACTGATGGCAGAGATAATCAAGTACAAAATCATTTCATCAAAACTTTGTACTTTCAGCGATAGAATGTAGGTGAACCAGCCATCATGTGTCATAGTTAATTCAAATAAACAGGTTATGAGCCTGAAAATTATAAGGCTGTTTTTATGACGACAGAGATAATTTGGTCTCATGTATTTTCCACAAGAGAAATTCTGTCATTGAAAGTGCTATATGGGGGGCACCTGGGTGGCTCAGTGGGTTAAGCCTCTGCCTTCGGCTCAGGTCATGATCTCAGGGTTCTGGGATCGAGTCCCGCATCGGGCTCTCTGCTTGGTAGGGAACCCACTTCCTCTCCTCTCTCTGCATGTCTCTCTGCCTACTTGTGATCTCTCTGTCAAATAAATAAAATCCTTAAAAAAAAAAGAAAGTGCTGTATGAGGCGTGGGGGGATGGGGGTGGGGCTCAGTCGTTAAGCATCTACCTTCGGCTCAGGTCATGATCCTGGGGTCTCGGGATCGAGTCCCACGTCTGGCTCCCTGCTCGGCAAGCAGTCTGCTTCTGTCTCTCCTCCTGGGTCATGCTTCCTCCTTCTCTCTGTCAAATAAAAAAAAAATTTTTTTTAAACCAAATGCTCTATGAAAGGGCCTAAGATTATTGTTAGAAGACTTGGGGTTCTGGGTTGACCAGTTAACTCTTCGTTGTCTGCACGGCCCCGCTCACCAGGACCTTCCGCCCAGTCGAGTGTCTGAAGAACTCGTGCTAAGAGCCCCTTCTGCATTGGTGTCTCCAGGAGCCTCGCAGACGGCCAATGTGTGGGAAAGAGTGTCGTGAGCCTCCGATCAGTGCAAATTTAGAGATGTCGTTAAAGTATATAGTCCTGGCTTTAAGTAGCGATATATATACATTTTTTTCTTTGTGGAACTTTATTCATAAGGAATTAAGTACTCCTGGAATCGTAGTTCTAACTCCTCGAGTAGTAAAACTAAGGCAATTTCTTTTTCCTGCTATATATGCCATTTGATAGCAAGACAGTGATGTTTAAGGCTTTCATAGGTTTAATGGATAACGGAGATTAGAAGTCTCTTTTTTCTAAATGATCGAATTTGTCCTTGAATAAAAAGG
This sequence comes from Meles meles, assembly GCF_922984935.1. Classification (NCBI taxonomy): domain Eukaryota; kingdom Metazoa; phylum Chordata; class Mammalia; order Carnivora; family Mustelidae; genus Meles; species Meles meles. The sequence continues at coordinate 5,001,332 of NC_060087.1, forward strand.
CATCGTAGTCAAATTAGTATTCAGTTGGCTTGTTTTATCCGAACTTTGTGAGCCAATTCCTCAAAAATCATTGACTATTTGCCACCTCTTTTAAAATTCAGGAAATGGTATTTAGGGAAGCATTCCATTTTAGAAAGACGAAAGGTAGGCAGCATCGCAGGGCACTTACGCTGTGCAGAGTATGTACAAAATATGTAATAGGGGTTTTCCTGGGGCTCAGAATGACAGCGCACTTTCTGGTGACGCTTGGTAAAATAGACCTTTCCCTCTTCGGCCACCTTGATTTCACTCGTATGGGCTGATTTATTTGGACACCTACGTAGGGATGGCAGGGACAGGACAGGGAGTCTCAAACCGCGGTGACACTTGCAACAAGGAGATGCGTTTCTGGTGGATGGCCCCGCAGGAGGGGGCAGTGGGTGGGGTTGGCTGGGAGGGAAGGACTGAGACCTTTGAGTCCCAGTCCTGTAGGGGATGATGTCGCCCCCGTTGGCATTCTAGTGGAGGGAGGAAGCGTTCGACAACTGGGGACTGTCGGAAATGCAAACATATTGCAGGCGAGCCCACCACCCTGGTTGACACTCGATGGCTTTTGGAGTTAGAATTCGGTGGAAGAGGACACACTGTTTGTGGGGAGGGCTGGACAGCCCCTCTTCTGGAGATGAGCACGTCAGTCTGCAGATGGCGGGCGGGGCTGCAGTCGCTTTTCTTCTGCCCCACGGACAGGGGATGTCTCTGAGGCTGCATTTCCTGTGATGCCAGGGAATACTTTCCCTCAGTATAAAAGCCCTTTGCATTAAGGCTTTTGACTTCTCCGTGAAATTGTCCTGAATGATGGGTCTTTTTTTTTTCTTTTCGTGGAAACAGAGTGGGTTCTTGGAAGACCCAAGACAGTATGAATGTGTGTCGCTCCTCGTGTGTGCACCACCGTCTGTATTTTCCGAGAGGCTGGGGAGGGGAAGTGAGGGGCGTCGTGCCGTCACTGCCTGTCTCCTGGGCAGCCCTGCTCCTCCAGTCTGCAGCACGTCCCCGTTCTGGCTACACAAGAAGTGTCAGTTACTTGATAGTTTGTCCTGCCTCAAACCTTAACGACAGTTACATCTGCAGAGAGAGTCTGTTCCCTGCCGTGCAAAGCGCCAGGTTCCTGGGCAACCGTAAACCGACATGTCGTCTTTGACCAAGAAACTCGGAGGAAGAATGAATTAGCAGTAGCGTCGGGAAGAGAGTGTTGTTCCTAAACCAGTCGGGATTCTCAAAGGGTTTTTGGGAAGGGGTGGACAAGAAGAGCGCGTGGCGTGGCCGTGGGTTGCTCAGGGTCGTGGTGGGAGAATCTGAAGCCCGGAGGGAGGCCTGGGTCTGCCGTAGCCTCTCGCTCATCCTGCCTCCCAGAGCGGACCCGCCTGGTGCTGCAAACAGACTTTGTCTCCGGCACTGTGGGAAGCCTTGCAGGACTTCCCGCGCCACCTCTGAACTGGCTCTTCCTGGAAGGGACTCCTTGGAGTTTCTGTCCGACTCCGTGATTCCCCGCTTTGGCACAACTTTCCTGAAGCCTCTGGTGCTGGGATTAAACTCAGGGCCGTCACGTTTGCCCTCCAGGAAGTCACTAGCAAACACCCACTCGTGGTTCGTTTTCAGATTTGTCGCTTGGCTGGTGGCCAGGCGTTCGATCAGCCAGAAAGTGTGTCTCCTGCAAATCACAGCTCAAGTCCGTTTGCTGGAGCGAGGCTGAGCTGCCAGTTTCAGAAGAGAAAGTGGGTGTCACTCAGGAATCCCATCTAATTACACAGAGTTTATGTGTTTTGTGTTTTCGTTTCTCCTGAGGGTTGAACTGTGAAGGGCAGCTAACGAGAGAGAACCCGAGTCAGATACGTTACAAGGTCAGGCGGACGGCAGACGTGTCATATGGGGTCCTTTCCCCTACTCTTGAGTGTCTCTCCCTGTCCTTCGCCAGGAGGGGAGTCACATGGTAGAGGTGGGTCATCGGTTCAAGCTTCGGCCGAGGAGACGAGTGCAAAACGGTGCATGTGTGTGTGTGTCTGTGTGCGTATGCGCACATGTGTTTGTGAAGGTACAAGAGGGTAGTAAGCTTAGAACGCACAGTGGCCTGTTTCCTAGCAGCCGGGCTGAAGCCGCAGAGGATGGCCGTCCACTCTAAGAACCACACGTGCTTCGTTAGGTGAAGGGTAGCTCACTGCATGGAAATCTGATGGCCAACGTGTGCCCCAGATAGTTTGAGAAATACTGTAATGGGGGCGCCTGGCTGGCTTCATGGGTAGAACGTGCAACTCTCAATCCCCAGGTCAAGAATTTGAGCCCCATGTTGGTGTAGAGCTTACTTTAAAAATAAACAGAAAATAAATAATTTTAAAAATTAAAAGAAAGCAAGCCAGAACTGCCTTACGAACCGCTCTGGTACGTGGGGGGCTCACATGGCAGCTGGGGAGACGCACTGAACATTTCCATGTCTGCACGGCCGGCCGTCGGCAGGCCTAGCCCTGACCTCTGCCAGCTCTCCTGCTGCTTCGCGCTTTCTCCCACTGCACGGCGTCTCCTGGTCTTGCTTGCAGCGTACAGGCGGCTCTTGTTGTTAGTGTTGAGGCAGAACCAGGGAAATAAGTAACGGAGCGACACCCAGTGCCTGCCGTGAGGGCATGGTGACATGAAGAGGTCTTTAAGAAGGACACAGCGGGCTTTAGAAGCTGTTTTCTCTGCTTCCTCTGCCCTGTGCTATGTCTGGATCCGTAATCCTTTGATTTTGCAATTCACAGCAAATTAGAACTGTCTTTCCTGGGTGCATGATAAAAAGCTAAAAGGGGTGGAGGCAGAGTTCAACGGCTGCTCTTCATTTCCTAAAAGGGGCAGAAAGTATAAATTGAATGATTCCATCATCATTAACCCGCTGGCCGGAGCACATGGCTAGATCTGTATACGAGGCTTCCTCAGAGCAAAGTGGCTTGTCTGCCCATGACCGGAATTACTTGTCAGGCTAGTCCTGGCAACGTGTGGTTGGAGATTCTGGGGATCACCAAGAAAGATGCCAGGCCCGATTGAATAGAATGAAATCGTCTGCGGATTAGTAAGACCATGTCAGGACTGCCCCGGGAAGCCTCACGTGGAGTCTGATTGCAGAGCTTTGTGACAGAGGTGGCGTGAGGGACACCTGTGGGCGGGGCGCGTGCTGCCCGTCAGTTTCGATGGACATCACCGGGGGGGGGGGCGGGGGGGCGGCTCTCCTACCCGCCTCATGAGTGCTTAAGCAGAGATGGTTCATGGACAGGAAAATAGGAGACATAAATTTCTTAGTGAGGCTTTCTGCATGGCTTTGTGTGACTCTCTTCCTTAAAACCCAAGTTACTGGGATGTTGTGAATTAGCCAGGACGGAATCATGGAGAGGAAAGACGCTGAAGGAAGCCTTTAGAGGGCACAGTTCACTCCCATGAGATCAGGAGCCCGGGACGTTGTTTAGAGGAGCGTCAGCATTTTGTCATCGCGCGGATAGTTGCCCAGTGACGAAGGACACAAGCTTTGCCGGGCTGGGACTGCCCTTTCAGTTCTTCCTCCCCTTGCCTCCGGGCAGCCAGCTGACATCGCGAACGCTGTCACTGCTCAAGAAGTGGGATTAAGTATTGAAGAATCAGAGGCAGGGGCGCCTGGCTGGCCCGGTCAGTGAAGCGTCTGACTCTTGATCTCAGCTCAGTTCTTGACCTCTGGGTGGTGAGTTCAGGCTCCACACTGGGCTCCATACGTTTAAAAAAAAGAAAAGAATCAGATGGAATAAGGTCATAGACTCTGAAAGCAGAAGATTTGAGGTGTCATCCTCTTCACACTCCTTACTCGACAGTGGACCATGGAGAGGAGGAACTCCTCTCTTCTCTTTTTCCTCTGCCCTTTTAAGTTGTGGACTAGGACTAGGTAACAAAAGACACGTTAACCGGGGAAAGTACGCAAGTTGAGTAGAAGTTGACGTGGCGTGGAGGCCTTGGTAAGGAGATGAGGACCGGAAAAAGATTGCCTGTGAGAGTGTTTGTGCTAGACTTGATGCAGAGTGCCAGGCTGTGGAACGTTGAGATGTCCCGGGGGATCTTCTGCAAGACCCGGGATGTTCAGATCCCCTTGAGTCTCCTTCTGTTCAGAGGAGGGGACACTCCTTTCCCCTGAGTATGGGGAGGGCACCTCTCCCAGGAGCGCTTTCGGCCCTGCTGCAGGGGAAGCTCAGAGAGGCCTTTCTGTACTTCTGGAATTCCTGCTGCTGGAAATATTCAGTTAGTGGAGGTGCACGTCCTGACCCCCATCCGGCGAAACCTAAGCAGGTCAGGTTTCGATCAGGTCAGGTCAGGAACGGGAGGAGACTCCCGTTCTTCCCCTCAGTATAGTACCGTTCCCTTGACCCAGTGCAATACTGGTCCCCTGTTGGACACTACTTACTTTCTGTGACTTACTTGGATTGTAATGTGTGTGCAGTTCAAAATACCAGATCTTGGGTATTTGGCTGGAGCCTGGGTGGCTCTGTCGGTTGAGCGTCTGCCTTCAGCTCAGGTCATGATCCCAGGGTCCTGGGACTGAGCCAGAATCAGGCTCCCTGCTGTGCGAGGAGCCTGCTTCTCCCTCTCCCTCCGCCTGCTGCTTCCCCTGCTTATGCTCACTCTGCACGTGTGCTCTTTCTCTGACAAATAAAATCTCTCTCTCTTTTTTAAGGTATTATTTATTTATTTAAGAGAGAGAGAGAGAGAGAGAGAGAGAGGAGGTCAGAGGGAGAAACAGTTTTCCCACAGAGCTGGGAGTTGATCCCAAGACCCCGGGACCACGATCTGAGCTGAAGGCAGGTGCTTAACCAACCGAGCCACCCAGGGACCCCAAACAAACAAACAAAAATCTTAAAAAAATAAATAAAATCTTCTAGTTAAATATTTAATAAGAAAAAATACTTCTTTAAATCCTGTTTTTCTGTTATGACACTCCATTATGTTTCCCAGGAGTGTGCATTTTTTGTTGTTGTTGTTTGGTTGGTTGGTTTTTAGATTTATTTATTTATTACAGCTCAGGGAGGGACAGCGGGAGAGCAGGGGAGAGAGAGACTCCCTGCCAAGCACAGAGCTTAACACAAGGCTCCATGCCAGGACCCTGAGATCACTGCCTGAGTCAAAGTCAAGAGTCGGCCACTTAACCGACTGAGCCACCCGGTGCCCAGGATTCTGCGTTTCTATCAAGGAATTCTGCAGAGGCACATTGTATCCATTAATGCATTATTGTAGCTCAACAGTTGTATACATTAAGGTAAACTCTACTCACGAAGGTTTCCTGTCTTATTTGGTCACATGACTGTGGCCACTATTTAAGGAGTTATTGATTCTGGTGACATTTCTGGTTAGGAAATGCACATTTCAGATTGTGAGTTCTCCTGGCTTTGTTGGCTGTGTCGTGTTGTGGTGCCGGCGGAGGTTTACCAAGACAAACAAGGCTGTTAAGACACAACGAGTCACACAGCACCTCGGTGGGGAGCCGTGGCCCATAACCTGTGTGGGGAAAACGAAACAAGAAGACACAGTGTAAAATGCCCAGATTTCTCCTTTCCTGAGGTTCTGTAGTCATTGCCCTTCTTACTGGTTTCTTTGCTTTCACGAGACAGAGTATAATTAAGGTGACTTTGTTCTCTTGGTTGCTCTCCCTCACATCACGCCTGTCGGAAATGAGGGCGGTCGGAGCATCTTGGCAGCCAGATGGCCGGAGTGCCTTTAGCCACACGTTGACAGAATGGACTTTGATTCATGGCAGCGCCGGTTCGTCTACTTCAGAGCCTGTCTGACTGTGGTCATTTACCTTTAGAGGGTCCCTGTGTCTCCCCCAGTTCCATGTCCTGCTGTCTCCTAATATCAGGCTCAGAGAGTAACTGCCTGGGCACCGCCTCACCCTTGTGAGGCTTTTGCTCCCCGTATTTCCTGTCCCCTTCCCTCCCATCTCTACTCACCAACATCCTGCTCACCCTGAAAGTCTCTTCCGCCCCTCAGTTACTGGATCTCTGATCTCTGTTCTCATTCCTCATCCCTTCCTGCCTCTGCGCTGCAAGTCACTCCCTACCCTCCTCTGGGTCGTTGGTATTTCTACCGAAAAACACTCCGGTGCTCTTGCTCGCCCTTGGGCATAGCTTTTTCCCCCAGTGAGCCGGAATCACCCATTATCTAAAATGCCAATAAGGATTTCTAAAGCAGGAAAGGGAAGCAGAAATAATGAGGTCATTGTTCACCTACCCCCAAAGCCCACTGCTTTTGGAGAACGGAAAGTGAGGGGCCAGTCCTGAAAGTCAGGCTTTATCAGGGAGAAAGGGGATTTACAGCCGGCTTTACATATGCAAAGGGACACGGTGGCCTGAATGTCAAGTGTCACTTCAGTCCTAGAATAGATAGAGCCAGGCTAAGTGTTCGCTGGGAGCGGCAGACCGATGCTGCAGCGCTCGGAGAGTCAACATTGTCCGCGCCTCCGCAGGCCTGGCTTCGCAGTCCAAAAGGCCCGTCCACTGTGCTTAACCCGAGGAGCGTGCCTGAGTTCCAAACAATGTCATTTAAGCCCCTCCATCTGAATGGAAATCACTTTCACGTGTCACTAAATCTTCTTTTGACTTTTTTCGCCCATTAAAGACAATATCCACAATTCCAAATTCTTATCTATTGGGCTGTACACACCCAGGACAGAGGCTAGATTTCATCTCCCTGGAGCTGTGGCATGCAGACCTCAGACTTAAAGGAAAGGGAGGCAAGAAGGAATAAGACGTTTCCGTGGCACAGTAGCAGATCTCCATGGTCCTTTGGAGTTACATGCGGTGGAAAGGCCAACAGGGAGACTGAGGGGAAGGACAGCCAGGCGCACAGAGCCATTTTCCCTGCTTGCAGCTGGAAAATATGGGGCACAGCGGCTTTAGAAAGGGGTCAGGACCCCTTTTAGGACCCCCTTTAGGAGGGGGTCAGGGATGCTCAGTGGGGTGCAGATTATCTGTGAGGGGGACAGCTGGGCCTCCCCTCCCCGTAGGGAACCTGCCCCTGTGTGCAGCGGGGAACCCAGTGCATTGTCAGGACTCCCTACAGGGGCTGGGGGCATCGCAGAAAGTGAGTCAGTAGTTGTGGCAAGGGGCCCAGTGACCTCGAAGCAGAGGCACTGGGGTGGACAGTAGGGGACAACCGTGGCACGAAGAAGAGGAAACGGTCCCCACAGGAGCTGACCTCCAGCAGCAGGAATATAGTTCATGCATTTTCCCCCTAAACTGTCTTACTGTCAACATTCGTATTTATTTCCTCTCAACATGGGGAGTCCTTAGAGAAGACTGTCCACTTATTAACTGCTTTCGACACTCGGACTCTAGCCTCACTGCTGTAAGAACCTGACGTTGTTGTTGAGTCAGATGCTATGGTGTGTTATGGGGCTCCTGACGGGCTCATTTTGTCGATCCCATGACTCTTGATTTCAGCTCAGGTCATGGTCTGGGGGTCTTGAGATCGAGCTCAGGGTGAGCTGTGTGCTCATCATGGAGTCGGCTTGGCCCTCTTCCCTCGGCTCCTCTCCCCCGTTCTACCTCAAGTAAATAAATAAATAACATCTTAAAAAGAAAGACTTTATGGTGTATTATATGCATCTTTCATATAGGGAAAAGGAACTGAAGTCCCAAACGCATATGTTTTCCTTTGAACCTCTGGTTCAAATTATTTTATAATTATTTGTCTAATCTTCATGGTCATTAATGCTCATAGATTCCTTAGCAAGAATTTTTGATAGTACGTGGTAATGAAATTTGTGTTCTCTCCTAATGAGCCTTCACAAAATTAATATTTATCGTCCTCTTTGTTTTTCTAACTTTTCTAGGATCTTCACATTTTGTTCTTTGTCACTGTATAAACCAACACTTTCCCCTTTCTTTCTCTTTCTCTCTCGTTCTCGAAGTGAGTGGACACTGACCACATGGGGGGTAAGTTGGCTTGTCAAGAATATGTGGAGGCCGAGAAAATTAAGGCCATTCCACCTCAGGTTTAGCCGATGTGGGAAACAGAGGCAGAAGAAAATCATTAAAATTCCTCACCTATTGACAAGCCCTTGAAACAGACAGAGTGGCTCTCCCCTGGGGACTCAACTGCCCTCACCTTGAGGTTTTGCTAAGGACAATCCTAGACTGACCGACCCCCTACCCGGACAGGTCCGATTAGGAACCTGTAAGTCTACTTTAACAATTCCTTTAGGAAACTTTATCTCTCAACCTCCAAGATAGTGTTGAGAATCATTCCCAAGTATATGGCCCACTGATATACGTCTAAAGGGTCTCACGAGAAGATTTTTATTATTGGTAATAAATAACCTTTCTCCCAACAATAGCTAGCCCTTCAAGGTCCTGGAGACCTTGCTTCCTTGGAGACTTACGCCATCTCTAATCCCCTTTGTCCTCACCCACCGCGGAGTCCACCCCTACTCTGTCCTTAAAAACTCTGACTGTAATCCCGTTCGGGGTCCAAGTCCCTACTCCGCTGCGTCGGGTATACTTGGGCCCAAGCTTAAGCTTGTCCAGTAAACCCTCGTGTGATTGCATCAGTGCTTAGCTCCTTGGTGGTCTCTCAGACACGAAAACTCGGGCATAACAAATACTGTTTGTACGGAGAGCTTTATGGAACTTCCATGATAAAATACATTGAAAGGCAGCATTTACCTAAATTTCATTGTTCCAAAACATCGCCTTTCAGACAGGATTTCCTGTTGCTAATCTCTGGGCACTTTAGAAAATGTGCAAAGGGAATTTGGTGGTTTTTCTTAAACGCAGTGCAAATCTGCCGTGAATTGAAGGATCTGATGTGGGTTTCAGGGTTGTGTTCAGTGAAGGATGTGAGGGCAGTTTAGGAATATTCCTGTTTGATAGTGTCATGGGGATGAGCTTCGCTCATTCCCTTCGTTACAGCCAATGGAAAATAAAACGGCTGTATGTCACAGCTAATGATTATGGTTTATTGAAAAACAAATTTTTTTTCTGGGACACTGTGAGGGGCTGAACTGTGTGTCCTCCACCTCCCCCAAATTCGTAGTTGGAGTTCGGACCCCAGGACCTCAGGAACTGTCTGTCCTGGGGGACACAGCCTTGAAAGAGGTGATTACAGGAATGTGAAGTCACCTGTGTGGGTTCTCGTCTGACCGGAGCCCTTAGAATAAGAGAGGATGAGGACACAGATGCACAGAGGAGGGCCACCACGTGAGGTCACAGGGAGAAGCTGGCATGTGTGTGCTAAGGAGGCAGCCCAGCTCTGTTTACACTGTGATCTCAGACTTCCAGAATAGTGCAGAGATGAGTGTCTGCAGTCGAAGCCCCGGTCAGCAGGACTGTGTTGTAGAAGCCCTAGAAACCGTACAGAGGCACTGGTGGGGGGAGGGGTGGGATTTGCAGATCCCGGGACATTTGGGTGATGATACCCCATTCCGGCTGGGTATCCTTCAGCTCACGACCTGCCAGTACTGCGGTGGACAAACCACTGGGGACAGTTGAAGCTGCCGGAACAGTAGGCCTCAGTGCGGCTCATTTGGGCAGTGTGTTGATGTCCGGGTGTCACTTGGGGAGGGCCAGCTGGCTGGTCCCCGTGGGCCTCATAGGGCACAACCGACTCCAGTGAGTTCTACAAGTCCAAGGTTTCGTCCCTCGCTTTCGAGGGTCCGAAATGGGTTCAGGTAGAACCCAGCAGGGGTGTGTCTGCTCTAGGTTTGATGACAGTCAGTATGACTGAGGAGGTGCTCGGTCCGACTGTGGTCCTCTCGTCTGCCTCCTCTTGAAAGGGCCTTTGAGCATCGTGATTGTCCATGTGGTGTGCTGGCTTTGTTCAACATTCAGAGGACCGTGGGCATTCTGGTGCCTTCCCAGCCCCGACGAGGTGCTCTTTCTGGCAGGAACACGGCTAGGCACGCGCGTCCGTCCCTTCCCGGCAGCGTGAGCCGGGCGCGTGCTGTGCTGGCTGCCGTTAGGGGGACAGACAGCCGGGATCGCTCGAACGTCTGAAGGCCACCGAGCACAGTGCCGGCTGAGTGATGCTGCTGTTGCTGCTGACTCCTCTTTTGTTTCTCTTTAAGGCAGCAGGAGTACTGCGCATACTTGGAAAGTAGCTCTTGTTAAGAAGAAAGCTATATGCCCGGAATGGCTTCCGTCAGGCCACGTCTCCAAACTGGGGCTTCGTGCTTAACCTAATTGCAGTTTGAACCTCCAGCAGAAGTGGGAGTCTTCGCCGCTCCGTGAAGGATTTTCTGATGAGCCCCGGCGAGGCAGTCCGTCACATCTCTTCATCCCCGAAGGCGGATGCGGTCGCCCACCTGCTAAGACCCCCTGCCCTTCCTCCGCGGGGAGATGACCCTGCCCGGAGCAATCCTTCTTCTGTTCTCTTGCTGGTCAAGTTCTTGCCCCACGTTCCTTCCCGTAAAAACGTTCCGTCTTGAACAAATCCTGGGCGCTCTCCTCTCCTGGCTACAAGGGGTGCTGCCCCCGTCGTGCCTCCCCTCGTGACGCCAGTGGGATCCTCGCGTCTGCTCCGCTGCATTTGAGTTCTTCCGTGGTGTCGGGGCAGTTCGTGGAAGCAGCTGCCGAGGAGGCTGTACCCCGCGTGCAGAAATTCACTTGTGGGGACAGTGCCTGCCTGGAGCGTATGTTCAGCTCAGTTTGCAGAAATTGAAGCTGCGACACAGATGAGAATAGGAACAGATCACCGGCATGTGTTTGACTGAGGTGCGTCTGTGTGCACTCGTGGAACGGACGTTTCCAGTGCACGTGTGTCTTATAGGAGGCAATGAAAACATTTTGCAGACCGAGCAAGGGACGAGGCAGCGTGGAAATCACCTTCTCCCTCGCCCAGTGCCGCCAACCTAGACCGCTTCTCCGGCTTCTGTCGCGGCCGGGCAGAGTTCGCGGACAGCTCCCTGCCCCGTTGTGGCAGGAGGGCCGCTGGGCGCCACACCACATGCCTGAAACAGTGAGCTCTTCTGCGGACGCTGCGAGAGTTGGGGTGAGCAAGTGCCTTGTTCGAAAGAGAATCTCACACTTGTAGCTTGACGCAGACTAAGTCCAGCGGATAGGACGAGTCTGTCCTTTCCTTTTCCTGAGTCACTTTCCAGCCCGTGCAGGATCCAGCAGGACTTCTGCCTCAAAGACCTTTCCTTCCTGTCTGTCCAACCCGCCCCCGCACGATCCTTTCACTGCTGGGAAGCAGAAAGGCCTCTGTAAAGTGGGCAGCAGCTGGAGGAAGGACTCCGCTCTGCCTTGTGCCTTCGTTCCTCAGGGCCTTAGTGCTCCCTCCTCGAGGCACTGGCCCCGGGGCCCAGGCGTCTGTGTGGTCACTCTAAGAACTTATAATGCAGACTGTTGAGGGCGAAGACGTCAGGGAAATGGGATCGCGGAAGGAGCGCCGATGCGGACAGAGGGAGAAGAGTGGCGAGGCTCTTGGCGAGACAAGAAGGGGTGAAGCACACCCCCCCCCCCCAGTGCGCTGGGACCAAAGGGTCCACGCAGGTCAACTCCCCTGTCACGGCGGAAACACGGTTTCCTCCAACTGCAAAGGTGGCCCGTGAGAGTATCCATGCCGACCCTTTCACAAGGACGCCGTGGGGCACTGTGACTAGTCCCATACCACACGCGTGGCAGGTCGCCGAGGCTTACGATCAGGTGCGCAGTGGCCTCCACAGGGCAACAGTGGGAGCGGAGAGTGCAAACGGATTTACTTGGATCCCGCTTACGACCTTGTTGCCCATCAGCTGTAGGAGAGACTCGCACAGGCTGCAGTCCTGACGGGCTCTCGAGCGCGGCGCCGATGGTAAGAAGGAAAGGCAAAGGAGCCGGGCTGCCACCAATGGTCCCGGCTCTCCCAGCACCTTTGTGGGAGACACCACCGCAGAGGAGGCAGGTGAACCCACGCAAGAAAGGATCACACTGCCTGCTCCTTATTCCCCCGGAGCTTCTCCTCTTTCTACATGCAGAAGCCGTCTCCCAAGAGTGAGAAAGGGTCTCTTTGGCCTTTCGGGGCGAGACTCCCCTCCAGACCCTGTAGTAAAATCCTGCTCTGGCGTGGCTGAGCTTTCCCGTGTGACCGAGCCCCCCGCGGGGAACTATAGGATGAGCTATGAGTCCAGAATCGGGGGAGAAAGGCAAAGAGAAATCAAAAAGGAGAAATGTCAAGAAAGAAACCTACAAAGAGATTTGGGGAGCACTTATTCATAGTTCCCTCAGTCGCTCCAACTTGTAGCCACCCCCTCCTGCCGCCGCTGTTTGCCATCCACAGCTCGGGAGCGTCCCATCGTCGTCTTGGGGAAGAGGATAGTCGGCACTTGGCCGCGTTCCCTGTCTCAAGGTAGTAACTTGGGGGCCAACATGCAGAAGTCTTTTTTTTTTTTTTTCTTTTCAGCGTAACAGAATTCATTGTTTTTGCACCACACGCAATGCTCCATGTAATCCGTGCCCTCCTTAATACCCACCACCTGGCTCCCCCAACCTCCTACCCCCCGCCCTTCAAAACCCTCTGGTTGTTTTTCAGAGTCCATAGTCTCTCATGGTTCATCTCTCCTTCCACTTTCCCTCAACTCCCTCTCCTCTCCATCTCCCTATGTCCTCCATGTTATTTGTTATGCTCCACAAGTAAGTGAGACCATATGATACTTGACTCTCTCTGCTTGACTTATTTCACTCAGCATAATCTCTTCCAGTCCCGTCCATGTTGCTACAAAAGTTGGGTGTTCATCCTTTCTGATGGAGGCATAATACTCCATCGTGTATATGGACCACATCTTCCTTATCCATTCATCCGTTGAAGGGCATCTTGGTTCTTTCCACAGTTTGGCGACCGTGGCCATTGCTGCTATAAACATTGGGGTACAGATGGCCCTTCTTTTCACTACATCTGTATCTTTGGGGTAAATACCCAGTAGTGCAATTGCAGGGTCATGGGGAGCTCTATTTTTAATTTCTTGAGGAATCTCCACACTGTTCTCCAAAGTGGCTGCACCAACTTGCATTCCCACCAACAGTGTAAGAGGGTCTGCCTTTCTCCACATCCTTTCCAACACATGTTGTTTCCTGTCTTGCTAATTTTGGCCATTCTAACTGGTATAAGGTGGTATGTCTATGTGGTTTTAATTTGAATCTTCCTGATGGCTAGTGATGATGAACATTTTTTCATGTGTCTGATAGCCTTTGTATGTCTTCATTGGAGAAGTGTCTGTTCATATCTTCCGCCCATTTTTTTTTTTTTTTTTAAATTTTTTATTTCTTTGACAGAGAGAAATCACAACTAGGCAGAGAGGCACGCAGAGAGAGAGGAGGAAGCAGGCTCCCTGCCAAGCAGAGAGCCCGATGCGGGGCTCGATCCCAGGACCCCGGGACCATGACCTGAGCCGAAGGCAGAGGCTTTAACCCACTGAGCCACCTGTTTCGTGTGTGTTGAGCTTGAGAAGTTCTTTATAGATCCTGGATATCAACCTTTTGTCTGTACTGTCATTTGCAAATATCTTCTCCCATTCCGTGGGTTGCCTCTTTGTTTTGTTGACTGTTTCCTTTGCTGTGCAGAAGCTTTTGATCTTGATGAAGTCCCAAAAGTTCATTTTTGCTTTTGTTTCCTTGGCCTTTGGAGACATATCTTGAAAGAAGTTGCTGTGGCTGATATCGAAGAGGTTACTGCCTATGTTCTCCTCTAGGATTCTGACGGATTCCTGTCTCACGTTGAGGTCTTTTATCCATTTCGAGTTTATTTTTGTGTACGGTGTAAGAGAATGGTCGAGTTTCATTCTACATATCGCTGTCCAGTTTTCCCAGCACCATTTATTGAAGAGACTGTCTTTTTTCCATTGAATATTTTTTCCTGTTTTGTCGAAGATTATTCCACCATAGAGTTGAGGGTCCATATCTGGGCTCTCCACTCTGTTCCACTGGTCTATGTGTCCGTTTTTATGCCAGTACCACGCTGTCTTGGTGATCACAGCTTTGTAGTAAAGCTTGAAATCGGGTAACGTGATGCCGCCAGTTTTGGTTTTGTTTTTCAACATTTCCTTAGCAATTCGGGGTCTCTTATGATTCCATACAAATTTTAGGATTATTTGCTCCAGCTCTTTGAAAAATACTGGTGGAATTTTGATCGGAATGGCATTGAAAGTATAGATTGCTCTAGGCAGTGTAGACATTTTAACAATGTTTATTCTTCTAATCCAAGAGCATAGAACGGTCTTCCATCTTTTTGTGTCTTCTTCAATTTCTCTCATGAGTGTTCTGTAGTTCCTCGAGTACAGATCCTTTACCTCTTTGGTTAGGTTTATTCTCAGGTATCTTATTATTCTTGGTGCTATAGTAAATGGAATTGATTCTCTAATTTGCCTTTCTGTATTTTCATTGTTAGGGTATAACAAAGCCACTGATTCCTGTACATTGACTTTGTATCCTGCCACGTTACTGAATTGCTGTATGCATTCTAATAGTTTGGGGATGGAGTCTTTTGGGTTTTCCATATTAAGTATCATGTCATCCAACATGCAGAGGTCTTTACGTGAGAGGTGACTGAGAAAGAAAGATAGAGACAGCATCTCACCGCCATCTGGCTTAGCCAGCTGAAGACTGAGAGGCAAGGTCTGCGTAGCCCTGAACATCTGGCAGAGCCTGTGGGCTCCTGGGGAGCCAGAAGCTGCAACGGAACGTGTATCAGCGCCGGCCCAGTCATTCCCTTGGCTTTGCTCCGGCTCAGCTCCAGCTGGACGTCCATCAGCGCAAGGCATGCTGGGTTGGCTGGTCTTAAGTAGGGGAGCTCCTGTCCTGATGACGTACTTGTGTCAATAGTCATGGAAAAATGTGTTGAGGATACCCTACAGTAATGGCTTCTGCGTGCTCACGGGCGCGTGGGATCTTGTGTGTGAGGGGGAGGGGGATGCCATGTGTTTCCTGTCTTTGGGCATCGCCATGACCCATCTGACCCTTGTGCCCGACCCAGGAGGGCCGCCCGCTCATCTCGGGTGGGAAGTGCTGCTTGGGCTGTAACCTTATTTGGCTGATCGGAGCTGCTGTCGTTGTTACCATAATCC
Organism: Meles meles; assembly: GCF_922984935.1. Taxonomy (NCBI): domain Eukaryota; kingdom Metazoa; phylum Chordata; class Mammalia; order Carnivora; family Mustelidae; genus Meles; species Meles meles. Next base: position 5,016,384 of record NC_060087.1, read on the forward strand.
ATTTTCCTCTCAGTCGATGTTTTAGTGGTTCTTACTTTATTCCACTCTCTCGCCAAGTGGTTCAGTCTTTAAGAGATGACACATTGAAGCCATTGGATACTCTGTATGTAATCGTGAGGGGATAAAACACAACACACTACTAATAATTCTAATTCAAGAATATTTTCTTTACATGAAAGAGGATTTGCATCTGCACATTGAAAAGACACACTGTATAGCCAGGAAAAGTAACCTGGGTAACACCAAGATACACAGTTTAACAAAAGTATCAGATTTCTTCCCGCCCTCCCACCCACCCTTCCTTCTTCCCTCCCTCCCGTCTTTCAGTCTGTCCGTCCATCCATCCGTCCTTCCTTCCTTTGTTAAGATTTTTAAGTAATCTCTATACCCAGCATGGGCCTCAAGCTCATGACCTTGAGATCAGGAGTGGCATGCTCTATTCTCTGAGCCAGCCAGATACCCAAAATTTACCAGGCTTTAAAAAACTGAAACAAAACCATCCCAACACTGCCTCCAGAAAGGACTGCAGCTGTCTTTCATTTTAGGGCCCTAAGATCTTTTTGGACTTCTGATTCCCAGAACTATGAGATAAACTTTTTTTTTTTTTTTTAAGATTTTTAATTATTTATTTGACAGAGACACAGTGAGAGAGGGAACAGAGGCAGGGCGAGTGGCAGGAGAGGGAGAAGCAGGCTTCCTGCTGAACAGAGAGTCCAATGTGGGACTCGCTCCCAGGACCCTGGGATCATGACCTGAGCCCAAGGCAGACGCTCAATGACAGAACCACCCAGTGCCCGAATGGGTGTCATTTTAAGCCACTAAGTTTATCGGTTAGCACAGCAGCAATAGGAAACCAGTAGAGGGTCCATTTTATTTTCAGTTGCTCTATTTTTGCAGAAGGATTTATGGAGACTTAAGGACGGTGCTGCTGTCGGAGTGCCTGGCTGGCTCGGTGAGTCGGGTGTGCGACTCTTAATCTCGGGGTCATGAGTTCAGGCCTCACAATGGGTATCAAGCCTACCTAAAAGGTAAAAAACCCTATAGCTGTTCTCTTGTCTTTGAGATACCATTTTCTAAGTGATGATTTATTTAAATTTTAGGGCATAAGACTCAATCGAATGCAGATTATTAAATAATATATTCCTCCCCAAAACTGGGAATGGAAGCAATATTTTATAGGTAAGAAGTCAGGATCTGTGATACTGCCTTTTAAATAGAAATACATGTTTTTAAACAAAACATGCCGGGCTTGCTTGTCGGCCTATAGAAAGGGAAAAGGACATGCGTGTTGTTTTTCACTCCCTCTTAGCAACTCACGTGCTGTGGCGACTGAAATCATCCCTGGGCGCCTTCCCCGTAGGTAGCACGTTTGTGCTCCTCTGAAGCTGTTCTAGAGACAGTGGAGCCGTGAGCCTGGAAAACATCTCTGTGTCACCCAGAAGCAGGGTGCCACACTGCCCGCAGGCTCTGGGGACTGCTGTGTACGTAGCATCACTGCTTAGAAGCTATATCGAGATGAGTAAACCTGAGAACCTTTGGGAAACGTTCTTTCAAACAAAGGGAACGCAGACGGACAGTGGGTGATGTGACAAATAGTCCCATTATAGCAACTTGGGATAATCAAGGATCTAAAATTGTGGCATACACTTCATAGATGCCCTGTTCCCTTCTAAGGTCTTCTTAATCTCTTCTCTTAAGTTCTAGCCCTTTTGCTTAAGACCTAAGCAAAAATTCCCAACCCTGTGATCCACCTCCTGATTGGCCCGCACGGGATAGTGTCCACTGTACCCTCTCAAAGTTCTGGTGCCCGAGAGAATTTAAATGAAAGTGTGGTCTGCTGTCCCTGATCTTCATTTGTGACTCTGGCTGCCGGCCGTGGTTGACAGTGACTTGCCACAGACTGTCAGAGTCCCTGGAACTTGGAGCTGTCTTGTACGACATGGGTCACCTTTCTTATTACGACCGAAACCTCTGGCAGCAAAGAAGAACTCGAGGCATGATACTTTAGGGATGCGGAGTCTAGCTTCCAACGTCATTCCTGCAGTCAAGTGAAATGCAGCTTTGGGACTTGTGTACAGATTAACCCGCTCTGTAAGCAAGCGTCGGCAAACCAGTCAGCGGTGAGCCGTTGGCAGCTACTGAAGCAGTTTTGTTGAGAGCCGCATTCACAATACCCTGGGACGTTAGTGGAAAGCATTCTCTCTCTCTGTCCCTTCTTTTTATTTTTAATTTTAATTTTTTTAAAGATCTTATTTATTTGACAGAGATTACAAGTAGGCAGAGAGGCAGGCAGAGAGAGAAGGGGAAAGCAGGCTCCCTGCTGAGCAGAGAGCCCGATGCGGGACTCCATCCCAGGACCCTGAGATCATGACCTGAGCCAAAGGCAGTGACTTAACCCACTGAGCCACCCAGGCGCCCCTGTCTCTTCTTTTTAAAATACTGTATCTACTTTTGCAGAGATCTCTAAACCCTTCCCAAGGCTATTTCCTGAATCCTTGTTCCTTCCATTGAAGAAGCAGACATGTAAAAGCAAGTTATTTCAGTAGAAGTTGGAGAAGAAGGGCTCAGAGTTACAGTGCAGTCAGTGATGCTGTGAGGAAGACATGTGGCTGTGATCTACCTCACTTCTCCACAGAACGGTGCAACTGTTCATTTGTTTGCTTTCTGCTGTAACTTTAGGGCCATATTATTTACTAGAAAATAGGAAAACAGTTGCCGCGAGTCTTTCCCTTTGCTGCAGCTTTCGCTCTTCTCTGCACCCCTCGTCTGGTTCTCCGTGCCGGAAGTGGTCCAGCTCCTCCCAGCGCCTCTGTTTCCTGCCAGCTCGAACTTCTGGGTGAAGCTTTTTCTGGGCAGCTGTGTGTGTGTGTGTGTGTGTGTGTGTGTGTGAGTGTGCGCGCGCGTGTGTGCACGCATGCGCGTTCTGACCCTCCAGCGCACCCCCAGCACAGCTCCTTGATCCCTGCGCCGCATGTCACCCCTGAGCATTACTGTTCGTGGGCCATTTCCAGAACGAGCATCTTGCAAACTGTTTGCCAGCCGGTGTGTGTCTCACACTTCAGGGCACCCTCATGGCTTAGTCATTGGGATACCGTGAGTGTAGTACAAGTGTAAGGAATACCAGCCGATCCGTTTGTTTGTGGAAATGCCGTGGCCGAGCCGCTACCAGAGGAAACTTGATCACGTCATCAGATATCACTCAGCATCTCGAGCCTGACAAAGACTCACAAACTGTGGAGCTCTGGGATTTTTGCCTGCAGCTCTGGCCTTTTGACCGTGCGCACTGCATACCCCTGAAATGACCCGTCAAAGCACGCTCCGTCAGACGCGCTGTATTTTTAGGCACACAGGTGCCTGAATACAACGTGGATTATTAGATTTTATAACCACATACGGGGGGAAACCCTGAAGGCAAACACTTTATTTTAGGAGAAAGGTGTAGCTTTGGAGAATCCGTTTGGTCAGTAAACAGAAAAGTTTAGGACCACAAAGCTATTTGTAGAAAATCGCAGCAGTAAGTATAAGGTGAATAGCATTAATCCCATTTTTTGGAAAAATAAGTTCATAGCTTTGGGCAGAAGTTCCCCCTCCCAGCTGATGCCTTGCGTCAGATGGGACTGTGGAATACTGCGTCCACGCGACGGCTGACACCGGTCCCCCCGGAGCTCCAGGCCAGCAGCGAGTGGGGCAACCAGCGTCATCACCGGCTCCTTCGAACCCAGCCCAGTGCATATTCTCTTTTACTCTTACAAATTCTCAAACTTGCAACATCTCTAGGGAGGTCATGACCACCTGAAAACTGTGTGTGCGTCTCCATAATTATATTTTTTTCAGGGGAAGCATCTCAGTATTTCAGGTTTCTCAGAACGTCTTTTTTCTTTTTAAGATTTTATTTATTTGTCAGAGAGAGCGAGAGCACAAGCAGGGAAAGCGAGGGAGAGAGCACAGAAGCAGGGGGAGCGGCAGGCAGAGGGAGAGGGAGACGCAGGTTCTCCACTGAGCAGGGAGCCCAATGTGGGGCTCGATCCCAGGACCCTGACATCATGACCTGAGCTGAAGGCAGATGCTGAACCCACTGAGTGGGTTCCCTTTGAACCCGGGTGTCCCTTTGAAACGTTTTCTGACCCTGACCATGCACGGATAGAAAAGGCAATAGCAAAGGAAGACTGTGCCACGGAAACACAGGCAGTTTCCCATATTTCCCAATTCAGAATACACACATGCACGCACGCACGCACACACACACACACACACACACACAATGGCATAGTGGTTTGCTACGACAGCCCAGAGACAAAGATCGTGGACGGTGACAGTGGTTCTCCAGTGACATACAAGTAATCCATCAATCGTACAGCATTTGCAGGAGCCACGTAATAGAAAACAGTGTTCCGATAAAACTCACTGCTAGCATTCATGTGTAACAGCAGTCTCTCAGTATAAAAAGGGGTCTCTGAGCCTGCAGACTTAGAGATGTACTTTCCCTTCCGTAGGAGTGTCATCATGCTGGGTCTTGTAGAAGCCGCACTGCGGGGAACCGCGGCTCAGAGTCATCCTGTAGAAAGCGTGCCCCCTGGTGTTGGGCGGCGCGCAAGTGCAGGCTTCTTGCCGTGGTCCTGATTCTGTGAGCCAAAATGGAAAAACCTGTGTCAGGGCGGGCGTGTAGGTAGGGATGGATGAGCTCAGGGAGAAGCTGCGAAACACTGGCCACACTTCAGGCAGCTACTGGACGAGACACAGGGTGACATGGGGAGATGATGACCCGAAAACGAGCAGTCAGGCTGCCTGCGAGGCTGGGGTGCTGTTTTCTGGGTGTAGAATGCACATTCCCTCACAGGCCGAATGTACAACCAGTCTCCAAAGGGACCTGGGTTCTGAACGCAAGGGGAGATGAGGCAGGTCCCCACTCCGCATCGCCCCCTCTGATCCATGGGGGGACTGTGCGCTTGCTGTGTGTGCAGCTCTCAACTTTGCAAGGTCAGAGCGGCCCGTCCCCAGGGCAGGACACCTTTGCCAGGGGGCCAGAAAGAATCCCATGAAACTACATGCTGCCTCTGCTGCCGGGGCCCATTCCACTCCCTGCCTGCATTAGGCACGAAAAGGAGGAGTCGTCATTTTTTACCTTCTTCATCGGAAGAGGTAGGCACGCAGTGAGGTGATGGGGGCAGGGAGGAAGAGGTGTATCACCCAAGCGATCTGCTTTCAGCACAGCGGCGTGCCACGGCCATGCGTGTGGAGAAGCTTGGTGTCTGGCCTCAGACCCCGCAGGCACGAGGGCTCCTATCCCTGCTGCAGGGAAGCCACCAGGCCGCCAGAGCTGATACCGGAGGTGCAGTGAGCTGTCGCCCCGGCGGCTGCCCTTGGCGCTCTTGACCTTTCTGCTCTTCATTCCCCCTGGAGGAGAGGCGGGGTCCTCCTGCAAGAGTGGGATCCCTGGGGCGCCTGGGTGGCTCAGTGGGTTAAGCCACTGCCTTCAGCTCGGGTCGTGATCTCGGGGTCCTGGGATCGAGTCCCGCATTGGGCTCCCTGCCTACTTGTGATCTCTCTCTGTCAAATAAATCAACAAAATCTTAAAAAAAAAAAAAAAGATTGGGATCCCTGAACAGAGATGAGGAAAAGGGAGGACTGTGGCCGGCGCATGACCTGCCGCCCGGAGCCCCTTTCGGAAGGTGTGGCGGCCTACCTGGGGGCGTGTGGGCAGGAGGCAGCTCCTTCACGGTTGCTGTAGCTGCACGGTCCTAACCAGGGGGACCAACATGCAAAGGGCTCTTGCGGGAGGGACAGAAAGCGCAATGCACAGCGCTTAGAGGTGTTTGCGGCGTCACCCGCTGTGGGTTGGCCAGAGCTTGGCAGTGGCGCTGGAGTGCTGCGAGTGCTCTTTCCACCCAGTCCTCTTTCCAAGGGCCCCGTGCAGGACCGTCTCCGTATCTAGTCCCAGACGACCCAAGCTGCGGCACACGTGTTCTCTGAACAGCATTTCTTTAAAGAAGATTTTGGACGATTATCTATTTGGCCGTCGTCCGTTTGTTTTCACCACTTGGCTACGTTCTGAGAACTTGACGACGATTAGTTTGATCCACATAAGTGAATTCTGAAAACTTAAGTCCAGTGACTCAGAGTACACTAGATGTGTGGAATCGTTCCATCTAAAATCAGGAGGGTGGAAGCCTAGTTCCTTGATTACGTGTCATTTTAAGGCAAGAACCTATACGCAGAAGTGTACCTTGCTAGATTTGAACTCTCTGACTGTGGGATTCATTTCCCCACTGGTGAACTACAGTTTGTGTTGTGTTTTTTGTTTTTTTTAATCGCGTTCTGGGTGTATCTGTTATATGTGGTGGACAGCTTCCCTTCCTGCACGTTTTTGTAACGTGGGTTAATATTGCGTTCCAAAAAAGAAACCGACGGTTTATTTGTGCATGTTGCTGTCCGCTGAATCAGTGCAACATAGTATCCCTTCGATCTGGGGTTCCCTGGGAGACTTCTCACCTGCTACTCTCCTAAGTCAGGAAATCTAATTCCAGACCCTTAGAAGTTAGGGGGAAAAGCCTTTCCTGTGGAAGGGACGCCGCTCGCTGTTCCTGCAGGGGGCGCTGTCCCACAAGGAAAAAAGACCTGTCCGTGGTGCTTGGTTTTTACCCTGCCCTCCCCTTACACCTTTGCTATTGGGCTTCTGGACGTTTGCAGAAGGTGTTTTCTGTCCTGTGACAGCAGCCGCGCTTGTGGCAGTATTGGCCACAATACTGCGATTCAGCTCCTAAACCGGGTCTTTTATTTAAAAATGTACGTACATAGAGTTTGAACTTCTCTGCACATCAGATTCTTACCTTCAGCACATTTTTATTCTAAGTACCCAAATAGTGAAATAATGTCGTAGCTCCCTGCAGCTGATTTTACCAACCTCCTCCTCCTCTTCCTCCTCCTCCTCCTCTTCCTCCTCTTAAGTTTTACGAAGCCGGGAAGCCTGCAGGTCGGTTGAGTCATCCCGAACGTAGCTGAATTGTCCGTCTGTAGGCAAAGAACCGGGGACTGAGGCTGGGAGACGCATGGCAGTCATCGGTGGTTTTGACAGAACGACACCAGCGCTCTGTTGACAAGCCTGACGACCTTCCTTGGGATCAGCTGAAAGAGGAACCGCCTTGGCAAACGGTTCCTGCGTCCTGCCTCGCAGGATCCAGGAACCGAGGTCCTGTGCCTGCAACCTTTGGAGTCTGTCCCTCTGGAAAGACCGGAGCTACGGTGTCTCTGCCAACTTGAGTTTCCACTGGCCTGAGAAAGAAGGCTGTCTCCAGGGTTGGCATTCAGATGCAAATAGCAGCTTGCCAGCCTGCCACAGCTCTCAGAATCCTGAGGCTTCGGTGACTGGGGGGAAGGGGGACCTTCCCTGTCTTGACTCTTCTCAGCCTTTCCTCAGTATCTCGCTCCCTCTGTCTGTGCACGCGTGTGTCGCACAGCAGCACAGCCCAGCAATCACGCAGCTGGTGGCTTTGTGCTTCTGTGCGCTGTTAGCGTCGTGTCCACCCAGGACCCACGTAACCTGCCCCCGGCCCTGCCTCACCCCCTTGACTCTCCTGAGCACCCAAGCTGCCGCTGGGAGGCTGGCTTGTGTTTGCACATCGCCCGGCAGTAATTTCCGACTGGAAGCTTCATTCAAGAGCTCCGTGGTCGAAGGCTCTCTTTGCATGCTACTTCTTCTCCTAATCCAGTTCTGAAACTTAATCTGATGATGCGGAATCCGAATGTCATACAGACCAGGCCCTCCCGAGCCTCGTGGAGACCAGTCCTCCCAGGGGCGCTGCTAACGTGGTTTCCGCTTTGCCCTCTCCCAGCATGTGTGCGGCATCAGTAATGAACGGTGAGACAGAAGCAGCAGCTCGATGATTTGAGGCACGAATCCGTCATCAGAGGGTCCCATGGGCTAACACGGCCAGCGCCTCCCGTTTTCACCTTCTTGTGCGTGTCCGAGACGGCTTCGGGTCCCCTGTGCTAGCACATTTCAGTCACAGATCGGTGTCACCCAAAGTAGCGCCCCTGCTGAAGGTCAGCTCAGGTCTCCTTTGTCTTGTAAAGCTTGTTCCCTTTTGCACGCAGCCATCCCCTATCTCCCCCCCCCCCCCCCCCCCCCCCCCCCCCCCCCCGCTCACAGCCCCTCACCAGCCACCTTCCTGCAGTCTGTTTCGAGGAGTTTGACTTTCTTTTTTTTTCCTTAGAGTTCACATAAAAGCGAGACTGGGCTGTTTGTCTGTCTCTTTCTGGCTTATTTCACTCAGCGTCATGGCCTTAATGCCCATCCATGTCTTCAGAAGTGGCAGGACCCCCGTGGCTGTTAAGGCTGGGGGAGGCTTCTGTCTCGGCCTGGTTGAGTCTAGGCAGCTTACGTATCCCGAGGATTGTGTGTGTTCCGGGCCGTAGTTGGTTGCTTGTCTACCTGCTCGGCCCGTGCTCTTCCGAGTAGCAAATCTTGCCTCCAGTGTTAGAAGTTCATTTTTTTCCCCACCAGGTAACTCTCTCTCTGACAATTTAAGGAGAAGTGTTAAAAATCCATATTTACAAATGCAGTGGAAAACCATTGTGAGGATAACACAGCTTGCGTTCTGGAATGAAACTCCGTCCTGAGAAGCGACCGTGCAGACACGGATGTGCCTGTGCGCTCTGTACGCAGTGGGTTCTAGAACACGTGCAGGGGGCACAGGGGAGGACTCCGGCTTGCACTCGCTGTGGAGCCGCAGGCCGTCCATGCCGGGAAGCTCGCTGCTGGGGAGTTCGTCCTGCAGCTCCTGTTGACGTTGGAGCGAAACTTCGGAGGAAGTCCCTTTAGAATTCCTCTGGCAGTAGTAGCTCTGTTTTAGTGTTTTGTTTCTTTACGATTTCATTCGTTTAGTTGAGAGAGAGAGGGAGAGGGGGGAGAGGCAAAGGGAGAGGGAGAAGCAGACTCTGCTCAGTTGGGAAATGTTTACATGCAAGAAGTCCAGTAATTTATGGAACATGCTTACTATATTAAGTAAAGAAAGTCAGGCTCGTCTTCGGATCTTTTTTTTTTTTTTTTTAAGATTTTATTTATTTATTTGACAGACAGAGATCACAAGCAGGCAGAGAGAGAGATGGGGAAGCAGGCTCCCCACTGAGCAGAGAGCCTGATGCGGGGCTTGATCCCAGGACCCTGGGATCATGACCCGAGCCGAAGGAAGAGGCTCCAACCTACTGAGCCACCCAGGTGCCCCTCGTCTTCGGATCTTCATGCATCAGTAGTCACAACCCTGTGGATATGCTGCGATGATGCAGACTGCAGGTGTATTTTAGGGATTTCACTAAGGAATGATGGGTTTGCATAGAACAGAAACATCCAGTCCTCTGCTCGTCTCTGTCATGTGGGATACTCACACAGTTGCTATTAAATGCTGCCGGACATGAAATCTAGAGAAATTCTGGGAGTTTGTATTGCTTCTTGTTAAATGCTCAGCTTGCTTTTAGAGTACATGCTAGATCTCCTTCCTTTCTTGTTTATTTTTTATTTTTTAAGATTTTACTTGTTTATGAGAGGTGAAGAGAGTGCAGAGGAGAAGAGCTGAGGGAAGGGGAAAAGCAGAGACCCCACTAAGCAGGGAGCCTGATACAGGACTCGACTCAGGACTGGATCCCAAGATCCTGGGATCATGACCAGAGGCTGAAGGCAGGTGCTTCACCGACCGAGCCACCCAGGAGTCCCATCCCCTTTCTTGACCACTTCCTTGTAGAACCACAGAATGGCTTTCACCGAGAAACCGAAGAGTTGGAAGTAAGAGCCACCATGGGGCACTTCAGTTCAGACTGAGTCCGAAGCATATCGAGCATGTGGGGGGACGGATCCCGTGTTGTGTTGGGAGGAAATGGGATCTCACAAATGAAGGCACTTAGGTGATTATTTTCCTCCAGGACAGGGAGCAGAGAAAGCCATGCAGAGGAGGCGAGCAGTAGGTCAGAGCTAGTGAAGTAGTCTGGGAAGGCCCTCGTCCAGGCGTGCTCTCTGGGCACGGAAGACGCAGGGAGCAGAACTTCGCACGGGGCCCAGCTGCTCTCACTGGGTGGCACAGCGGGCCATTTGGGACCAACAGGTTTCGTCCCTCTCTCCTCAGTGGGGGGCCCATGCGAACCCTGCTGCTCAGGACAAGAGAGGCTGCAAGTACCGAAGGGGTTCCCAAGTGCCAGGTCCCAGCGGCTGTCAACGGCCCGTGTCCAGTACCGACCCCCGAGTACCCCCTTCGCGGTGACAGCTTCGTGCAGGTGCTCCCCGGGTGTAACACTCGCATTTGAGAGGCGCTGAGACCTGTACTTGGTGCGAGCTCAGGAAGCAGCCACGATTCGGGTCTGGAAGGGAAGGATTCCGTCCAAGTTTTTGGAGAGGGCAAAGACCGGTTCCTCTTTTGATACCGACAGGTACGCCTCTGCTATCTAGACTGCAGACTGCAGCTCGGTCGTTTGTCACATAAACGTCACCTTTACTTCTGAAATCCGTGTGGCGTTTTAAGAGAGACGGAACAAACCTGGAATGTTTCCAGTTAAATTTCACATACATCTTCGACCTGTTTTCTGCAAAATTCATCAAATGGGGGTGCATTCAGACTAAGAACTTTCCAAGTGCTTCTTTAGGAAAACAGGAAGCCACATTTGGAAAATGATAGAAGTAGTCTTAGTTTCCAGAAGACAGTGTCCTAACCCATATCTATTGTGTTCATTTTACGTACAGGTTCTCACAATCAGGGACACTGAATTTAGAGAATCTGTCTCCTAAGGCATTTCCTCATGCTTCCAGCTCTTCTCGTGAGAAGATACAGGTCCAAGTGAGCCACAGGTCTCGGCTTGCGCACCGTTACGGTTTGGCTGGGTCATGGTCAGGGGCTATCCTGGGCGTTGGAGGAGGTCCGGCAGCAGCCCTGGCCTCTCCCCATGAGATACGCGGTCCGGACAGCGCGCCCGCCCCTTCTGGGGGACAGAAGGCTGCACGGAGCTCCGCCAGCTTGGGAACCGCTGCAGCATATTATAGGATTTTCATGTAGTTTCAAAAACTCAACCAATCCGAAATTGTGGCCGTAAGCATAGAGTACCATTGAGATTTCTATTTGCGTAGAATTTTCAACATTTACATGATTAGATGTATTGAATTTTAAGTATAAATTTCAAGAAAAAAAGAGACCAGATAGAGTTCAGTTATTAAGCATTTCTGGAGACACATTTTTGCAGTGTAATATTCTGAAATATCTGTGCTGTACTGAAATAGGTGCTGTATGGATACCACTTACGTGTTGCTACATTTCGTCAGAGTGTAGACCTACGGTCATCCTTTCTCCTAACACTGAAGCAGGTGATCTCTGGATGGACTTTACAGAACTTGTTACCAAATACAGGGGTGATTTCTGGGGCATGGTCTGGCTCCTCTGACTGGTTGGCAGAGCACCCATTCCTGTTAAGAATTTAGGTGGGAGCATTTTTCCCGTAGGTGGGGTCCCGTTGATCAAGACAGAGCACCCATTCCTGTTAAGAATTTAGGTGGGAGCATTTTTCCTGCAGGCGAGGTCCTGTTGATCAAGACCTGCGGGAACGGCTTTTCCCTGGTGCCGAGTTTCTAGTTCTTCCCCATCCATTTCTGTTAGACAGCCACCGTGAGTTTTGGATCGCAAGGAATGGCAAACACTGAGAGGCACACAAGTCCTCTTTTTGGCCAAGTATTTCGACTCAGTCGACTTCGTGTGCTAGGGAGGGGTGGGGGAACGCGTCGTTCAGCCAGGATCTCCCGAGCCCGCCCTTGGGTAGGTTGGGAAGGAAGCCTGGGCGAGCACAGGTGCGGAGGGTGGAAAGCTCAGGGGTTTCTGAGGCCCTCCTGGCCTGTGCCGCAAGTGTTCGTTTCACTGCAGCTTTTCAAATACCTTGACTCATATTTCCTGGCAAAGTCAGCATTTATTTTGGAGACATTGCTTGGCTCTCAAGGTAACTGTTATTCAGTTGTTTGCTCAGGAGAGGACAAAAACATTTGGGAAATGCTTTTCAAGTGAGTTGTCACCTAATGAGTTCTAAATTTCCTTCAAAAAGAAGTATCTGGGGTTGTGTGAGTGTTAAAAGACACAGCGAAGAAGTCAGAATAGTTCAGTCACTCTTCCTTGGACGTGGCGACTCTTGGCAGAGGGTTACGAGTTTGAAAGAAGAGAAACCTGAAGATAAAACTGGAGAAAAACCACGAGCAGATAGCAGACTAATGGAAGTAGAAACGAAAGGAGCTTTGAGGGAACAAGGAATATCATTTTATTCTGAGTCTCCCTTTTGCCACACTTCCGTCGTCAGGCCTATCTTCCACGCCAGAAGCTGGTGTGGAAGGTTAGTAGATTCCGGTACAGTGCAGGCTGCCGTTGGCTGTGAATGTAAGTTTCGGCTACACTAGATTTATGACCGAAGGACAACACATCCTACTGGCAGGAACAAAATCATTTCCATAATGAGATTCCACAGGATGTCTTGGATAAGGGGGGAAAGAGATGATTCAGCCATTGATTTCAATCACGACACTCAGCTGGGAGTGCCGGCCTGAAACCCACACGGGAGACCAGAGTGTCGGCCGCGCCAGTGAACTCGGAAGACGGAGGGACGGGTCCTGAGCGACACCTGGTGGGAGGGGCTTGTGCAGGTGGTTGCATTTTCGTTTGCATTGCTGCGTGGTTTCTCCCGCGATACAGGCAAGGCCTCTGCCGTGGCAGAGCTCATCACAGCAAAGACTGAGAGACATACCTCGTCTAGAGCGCAGAGAGGTGGGGAGATGAGAATGGTTTTATTTTACGTTTCTCGTGCAGTTGGCCCCAAACCAGCTGTCAGCTCGTCTCCCATGCACAGCAGCGCAGCCTCCGTTCTTGGGGTCTCACAGAAGCAACGCACGTCGCAGCTGGGCTGAGAGTCCAGGAGATGTTATGAGCTCTGTTGGGAGAGCCAACAAATAACACTTCCACTTCTGGAAGCTTGCCTCTTATGACCTGGAGGGACAGGACCATAGTTAGTCATTTCTGTTCACAGCGCAAACCTGGTGACCTGCTTTCAGCCCCTTCCTCTGCGACGATCGTCTGCCTATTCCAGCTCCTCTCCACTGGGCTACTTGGAGACCCTCGTTTCCCGGATGCTTCTGACCGCGGGCTCTTCTGTCCTCTCGTCGGATTGCACCGGGCGGCCCGTTCCAGGTCTCTGCGGCGTGGCCTCCTCATGGTCCTGGGGTTGCTGAGGGCCCTCAACTCTGGTGTCCACAGTCTTTCCCTGGCCAGCTGCCGTTCCTCTGACCACGTGAAGCGCACGGCTGTGTATGGGGGAGATGCAGGAGAGAGAGGAGGTGATGTGAAGCCCTCTTCTGTCACTGTGGGAAAAGCAGTAGTGATGGGACGGTTCGATCAGGTGACATCTGACACCGTGATGCTCCCCGTGGGCACGAATCGATCTCTGATGTCAGCTCAGCAAGTTCATTGTCTCCACTTAGGTAACTGCCGCCCCTCAGTTTAGCTACAGGCAGCGCTGCTGCGTTGCAGATGGCGTGTGGACAGCCGGAGGCTTGAACTCGGTGTTCTGACACTTTCAGCAGGTGGAGCTGACTTGCTTTTCACTGGGCAATCAAACATGATTCTAGAGACAGAGAGAAGGCTTTTCTTCACCTCTTTCCCCCCTTTAATCTCTTGGTGAAGCTGCCTCCTCTGTGGCACTGGAAAAACTGTTTTTGGTTTACAGCCCTTGTCAGTGCCTTGTTTTCTTCCGATGTATTCTGATATGCCTGCGGAGGGAACCCACCAAACCGGCCGTGGCCATGAACAGAACACAGTCCTGGTGTTGTTTCTTAGGCAGCACCTGCTGACATGCAAAGGGACTCTCATTTCTTGTAGCCTGAGCAGTGCAGACACTCAGATGGGGAATATTCCGACTGGCTTCTGATGAGCACCAGCGTGCGTGATCCTTTTACGTGCATTTCTCTATTTCCTGAGGCTTTCTGCAGTGCCTCATGCATGGAGAGTGCTCACGAAATATTTACTGAAATGAGCGCAACTGAGATGAATTTGCTCATTGTAAAGCTCCCGGTAGAGCCAACACTCGGGGTAGGAGGAAGGGGCAGCGTCTGTCACCATGCAGATACGCATTTCTCATAAAGTTTGAACTGTTGAGGAGCCGGGCTGCATTCCAGGCCTTCTATCAGGACTCATTCATAGTCTGAGAGAAGTTGAGAAGTCTTGTCAACACCACATCATTGAGGGCACAGATGCATTCTTTCCGCCCTGAAAGGAGATACGTGGCCGCAGCATTAAGACGCAGCTGGCACTGTCCTGGAGCTTTTGCGGCCCGAGGCTGCCGCGGTCTAATATGGGCCGTCGGGATTTAATGACGCTGTGTCCAGCCCTGGCAACGCTGTCACCCAAGCCACTGAGGGAACAGCAGCCTGTTTCTTGGATGAGTGAGAACGACTTCATTCATACTAATAGCCAAGTGCTCTATGCAAGTAGGACACCCGTAGCTTTGCTTGAAGTTAAATTTGACTTTTCTAATATGATGGCCTATTCTGGCAATTCTGATATCTAGATATATTGATTAATGTATTATGGCATTTACGATTTTCTAAAAACATCTTTGTTGCTGCTATTATTTCACATCATTGTTATTTTTAAAGATTTTATTTATTTATTTGAGAGAGAGAGAGAGAGAGAGAGAGACAGTGAAAGAGAGCAGAACCCCGGGATCATGACCTGAGCAGAAGGCAGACGCTTAACCAACTGAGCCACCGAGGTGTCCCTCATTTCACATTAAATAAACAAAAATATATGAGCTTAACGTTTTATATTTTGTTCTTAAGTTTTCCTCAGTTCAATTTCCTTTAATTCTTTGTATGAAAGTCCTCACAACTCACTTCGCTTTAACTTGGCTAATAAAAATATCCATTTCCCTTGCTTAAGAAATGTCAGTATGTGTTTTACTGAAAATATTTCACCCGCAAATATTAACCTGCACAAAGGTAAACACAGGTGTAGATGAAAGACGTACGGAGGAGGGGAGAGCTGAGAATATGAGCAAGCTGCATTTCAAATGGTACAAAGAAACTGACAGATAAGAAATAGCAAACTTCTGGGGGTGCCTGGGTGGCTCAGCCAGTTAAAGCCTCTGCCTTCAGCTCAGGTCATAATCTCAGGGTCCTGGGATAGAGCCCTGCATCGGGCTCTCTGCTCGGCGGGGAGCCTGCTTCCCCCCTCTCTCTGCCTGCCTCTCTGCCTACTTGTGATCTCTGTCAAATAAATAAATAAAATCTTTACCAAAAAAAATAGCAAATGTCTGCAATAGTGTTCCAAAGCGACGCTAAGAGCATGAACTGGGAAAGGATGGAGAAGTGGTGGTTGCCAGTGGGATGTCATTCCTCCTTCCCAGGGTATTTCGGGATTCGGAGGAGGGCCTGTTTCAGGGGTCGCAGGTACAGAGGTGATCCGACAGACACTGTCATGCGCGCTAGCGTTCTGCTCAAGCGAGAAGCACCCGCGTCACACACCTTTTTTCAGTGACCCTGGGAGAAAGTTGTGTATGATTCTCGGAAGCTAAAAACCGACATATGATACATAGAAACCCAAGGCATTCTCTTCCTGTTTTGTTTTTTTCTTAAGATTTTGTTTTTACGTAATCTCTGTACCCAGTGTGGGGTTCGAACCCACAACCCTGAGACCAAGACTTGCACGCTCTACCAACTAAGCCAGCAGGCGCCCCTGTGGTTTTAATATACACTGAGTATTCTAGAACTACAACCGGCAGGTAGATCGAAGAGATATTTTACTGTGTTTCATTGAGAATATCAGAAAGAGCCGTTCACGGCTTGAGAAAATCGCATGACTTTTGACAGTGCTCCTGGCTGAGTTGTTGGTAGACTCCTGCATTAGGGTTCATGCGACATTTCGCTCTTTATGTTACATTTACAACTATGCACAGACACACTTCCCTGTTTTCAGAATTTCAGGATTTTCAAAAAGTATCATTATTTTGCAGGTGAACTATGTTTTCTTTCTTCTGTCTGAGGTTCTTTGTAAATGAGCGCAAGCAGGGACACCTGGAAGGCTCAGTCGGTGAAGCATCTGCCTTCGGCTCAGGTCATGATCCTGGGGTCCTGGGATCGAGTCCTGCATCGGGCTCCCTGCTCAGCGGGGAGCCTGCTTCTCCGTCTCCATCTGCTGCTGCTCCCCCTGCTTGTGCTCTCTCTCTGTCAAATATATAAATAAAATCTGAGACAAAACAAGACAAAAACAAACATACGGGAGCAGGTGTGCACAGCCTTACTCTGCCCTCTGTTATCCTTGTGCCCAATCATCTCCATATGTAAAAAGATAATTTACTAGAAATTAGATTTCCTTTATTTCTGCTCTAGATGGCAGTGGCCTTTGTTTTCTGTAATGTTTGTGATACTCGATGCAGACAGACTGTGCTACCTGTGGATTTCATTTGGGGAGAGGTTAAAAGGGCCCGATGGAGTCTTACGGTACAGGGGGGCACGCGTGGTCAAGAGGAAGCCGGTGCTGTAAGGGTATTCGGGATTTGGGAGGACGTATAGGACGTGGGAAAGGCAAACAGCTTTCGTGGAGGTCTAGAAGCAGCACTGACATTTAGGCTTACAAAAGTCCACATCTGAGTGTGGACAGGAGCCCGTGGTTATTGAGTCGGGCAGATTCTGGGAAAGCAGAGATCCGCAGTGCCTCTGAGATGGGCTGTTCGCTTGCAAGGTGTTGAATATGAATTTAAATGTCTAAAGGGGGGTTTTCTACCCCTGAGTAGAAGTCACCTGTTAGCGACCAAGCTGTGTCCTATGGAACAAAGAAGACTTTGAGGGAAAATGTATAAGCAGTGACCTAGGTAAAGACAGTTGGCTCAAAAATTTAAGAATGGAATTTGAATTTTATTTTTTCAGTGTTCCAGAATTCATTGTTTAGGCACCACACCCAGTGCTCCATGCAATCCGTGCCCTCCTTAATACCCACCACCAGGCTCCCCCAGCCCCCCACCCTCTGCCTTCCAAAACCCTCAGTTTGTTTAGGTTGTAAGAAATAAGATTGGTAATGTTGCAGAAGGTGCTGATTTTTGAAAGATGAAGACAACCTTTGTAAGCTTCTAAAATGCTTCTGACGTATTTTTGTATTTTTACAGTTATGAATGTGTATGTGTATAATTGCGCATATAATTATAATAGAAAAATAGACTTAGACGTTTAAAATGCATTCGCCTGGGAGTGCCTGGTTGACTCAGTCAGAAGATTGTGTGACTCTTGGTCTTGAGTTCCTGACTTCGAGCCCCACATTGGGTGTAGAGATGACTTAAAAACATAAAATCTTGAAACAGCAAATACATAAAAGTCCTTGGCCTCGAGATCAAATACTCATATTTTTTTTCCTTGAAGTTTCATAGTTTTCATTGAATTCTGTAAAATGAGATTAAAATTAGTTTGATTTGATACAAAACTCTAAATCTTTGTCACTTACCAAAATTGCTAGCCCATTGTCCTCGTGCTCTTTATTGCACGTCGAAGTGTCCGTTTTCATTCCACTACAGCTAACATACACTGTAATACTAGGGGAACAACACAGGCATGCGATAACTCTGTACTTACCCAGTATTCAACAAGGTAAGTGCACTCCTAGTCCCCGTCACCTAATTCAGCCATCCGCCCACCCACGTCCCCTCGGGTCACCGTCGTTAGTTTGCTGTAGTTAAGAGTCTGGGTCTGGATTTGTCTCTCTCTTTTTCCTTCTGCTCATTTGTTTTGTTGCTTCAATTCCACGTATGAGTGAAATCCTGTGGTGTCTGTCTTTCTCCGACTGACTGACTGCACTTAGCCACACACTCTTTGACTCCGCGCGTGTTATTGCAAATGGCAAGATTTCATTCTCTTCCGTAGCTGAATAACACTCCGTTGTGTGGATTAAATACCACCTCCCGGACGCCTGGGGGGCTCAGTCAGTGAAGCGTCTGCCTTCGGCTCAGGTCTTGATCCCAGGCCCCTAGAATTGAGCCCTGCATTGGGCTCCCTCTCAGTGGGGAGCCTGCTTCCCCCCTCTTTATCCCCTCCCCCAACTCACCCTCTCTTTCTTTCATTCGGCTCTATCTCAAATAAATAAAATCTTTAAAAAAAAAACCCCACATCTTATTTATCCGTTATCCGTCGGCGCACACTCGGGCTGCTTCCGTGCCCCGGCTGTTGTGAATAACGCGGCAGTAGACACGGAGGTGCGCGTACCCCTTTGAATTAGTGCCCTTGGATTCTTTCGCTAAATACCCCGTAGTGGGACTGCTGGGTCGGAGGGCGGCTCCGTATTTAATTCTCGAGGAACCTCCACACTTTTCCACAGTGGCCGCATCACCTTGCATTCCCGGCAACGGTGCACGAGGGTTCCTCTTTCTCCCCATCCTCGCCAACACTTGTCGTTGCTTGCGTTGTTGATTTTAGCCCTTCTGACAGATGCGAGGGGACATGTCATCGTAGTTTTGATTTGCATTTCCCTGCTGATAAAGTGATGATGAACGTCTTTCTGTGTGTCTGTTGGTCATCTGGATGTCTTCTTTGGAATAATGGCTCTTCGTGTCTCCTGCCCATTTTTTAATTGGATTATTTGTTTTTTGGGTGTTGACTTAGATAAGGTCTTCATATATTTTGGATACTAACTCTTTACTAGGTATGCCATTTGCAAATATCTTTTTCCATTCTTTACGTTACCTTTTAGTTTTGTTGATGGTTTCCTTCGCTGTCCAGAAGATTTTTTAAGAATATTTTATTTATTAGAGAGAGAGAGAGAGAGAGAGAGAACGAGCATGCACAAGCAGGGGGAGGGGCAGAGGGAGAAGCAGACTCGACTGACCAGGGAGCCCAGCACGGAGATCAATCCCAGGACCCCGAGATCAGGACCCGCGTGGAACACAGATGCTTAACTGCCTGAGCCACCCAGGCGCCCCATGTGCACAAGATTTTATTCGTAGTTCCAGTGGCTTCTTTTTGTTTTTGTTCCCCTTGCCTCAGGAGACATATCTAGAAAAATGATGCTACAGCTGATGTGAGAGAAATTACTGTGTATGCTCCCTTCTAGGAGTCTTATGGTTTCAGATCTCATATTTAGGTCCTAGTCCACTTTGAGTCTATCTTTGTGTGTGGTGTAAGGAAATGGTCCAGGGTCATTCTTCTGCACGTGGCCGTCCAGTTTCCCCAACCGTGATTTTTTAAAGAGACTGTCTTTTTCCCATTGGACATTCTTTCCTGCTTGGTTGAAGGTTAATTGACCATATAATTATGGGTTCTTTTCTCGTCTAGTGCATTGATCTAAGTGTCTGTTTCTGTGCCAGTACCGTGCCGTCTTGATGACTGCAGCTTTGTAACCTAGTTTGAAGTCCGGAATTGTGATGCCTCCAGCTTCGTTGTTCAAGGTCGCTTGGGCTGTTTGGGGTCTTTGGTGGTTTCACACAAATTTAGAAATGTTAGTTTCAGTTCTGTGGAAAATGCTGGTGGTATTTGGATAGGGAATGCATTAAATGCATAGATTTCTTTGGGGTAGCTTAGACATTTTGTCAGTACTTTTTTCTTTCAGTCCATGAGCATGAAATGTCTATCCATTCCTTTGGTTTCTTTCATCAGTTTTACAGTTTTTAGGAGACAAGTCTTTTACTTCTTTGGTTAGGATGGTTCCTAGGCATCATACTATTTTGGGTGCAGTTGTAAATGGGATTTTTTTCTTTTTTTAAAGATTTTATTTATTTATTTGACAGACAGAGATCACAAGTAGGCAGAGAGGCAGGCAGAGGGGGAGGAGGAAGCAGGCTCCCTTCTGCGCAGAGATCCCAGGATCCTGGGATAATGACCCGAGCCAAAGGCAGAGGCGTTAACCCACTGAGCCACCCAAGCACCCCTGGGATTATTTTCTTAACGTCTCTTCTGCTCTTTATTATTGATATATGGAAATGCAACAGGTTTCTCTGCATGGATTTTGTATCCTGCAAATTTACAGAATTCCCATATCAGTTCTAGCAACTTCTGAGGTGAAGTCTTTTGGGTTTTCTACATAGACTATCATGTTGTCTGTAAATAATAATAAATCTTGCTGATTTGGATCCCTTTTGTTTCTTTGTGTTGTGGATCCCTTTTGTTTCTTTGTGTTGTCTAATCGCTGGGGCCAAGACCTTCAGCATTGTGTTGAACAGCAGTGGCCAGAGTGCACGTCCCTGTGTTATTTCTGACCATGGAGGAAACGCTCTCCATTTTTTCCCCATTTAGGATGATATTAGCTGTGGGTTTTCATAGGTGACTCTTATTATGTTGAGGTATGTCCCTTCTAAATGTACTTTGTTGACGGTTTTTATCATGAATGGATGTTGGACTTTATCAAGGACTTTTTTCTGTGTCTCTTGAAACGATCATAAAGTTCTTACCCTTTCTCTTATTGATGTGCTGTGTCACGTGGATTGATTTGTGAATACGGAACCACCGTTATTGCTCTTCGTTTCTCTCCCGACTACAGCAGTCCTGGGTGAGAAGCCACTGCCCCCCACGGAGGGATGTTTGGACACATATTGCCAGTTCCAATTCAGGAATGCTGTAGTAACTGAAGTCCTAATAATACATTATAAATGGGATTATTTCCCTGATCTCTCTCACATACTGATTATTTCCAGTTTTAAAAAAATGCTTTATTGAATTTAATAGACCTCTGGTGTCTGTTCTTATAAGGATACTCATCCCACCGTGGGGGCCCACACTCACGTCCTCATCGAATGTAATTCTTTCCCAAAGGCTCTGCCTCCCACATCCAGCAGGCTGGGGGCTCGAGCTTCCACCTAGGAATCTGGGGGCACACAAACATTCTGTCCATAACAGCGTCCTGTCCCTGTAAACATTGCCGTTATTTTCTCAAAATTTAATGAACAATTTTGCTTTCTCCATGTTTTTGTTAAAATGCAAAGAAAAAATTTTAAGTTGGCCTATAGCCAAAAATCTTAAATTGTTTCCTGACTTTGCTTGTATGTTTGTAAGGATCATTGCACATTGTACTATTACACAGATATTTCGGGTGTGTTCACTTAGTTGTCAAAAGTTTTTTGTATTTGATTTTGTAACCATGTCAAGAGAAATTTTTTGTGTCTGTGAGCTGAAAATCTTTTTACAAGAAACATCGGTGAGTCATGTGTGTTCGTTAGCTCATTATCTCAAACGGAATGCTTTGCTTGGATCTTCCTATAACAGGGTTATTCCTCAATCAATCCTGTTAATGATATTGATATTGGAACTGTTCAAGTGAATTGACAGAAATACATTATTCCAGATATCAAATCTTTATGATTCCCTTAATATATGATAGTCGCAGTCCTATGTTACATACATTTTTGTTAAACATTTCATGGGTCTTGGGGTCCCTGGCTGGCTCAGTCAGTAGAGCATGCAATTTGACGTCAGGGTTGTGAGTTTGAGCCCCATGTTGGGTGTAGAGATTATATAGAAAAATGAAATCTTGGAAAAAAAAGTTGCATGGGTATTTTCAAGCATATATCTTCCCAATAATTTGTTGTTACAACTTATAGTTCTCGCTACATGGTCATCACCTTCTTGAGATTCCTTCTTCATGGCTGAGCATGTGGAATTGACTCTGTGAGCTACAGGTCATAGAGGGGGTCAGCAGGATGCTTGGATTTAAGGAAGACTCATATACAGGAATACGCACAACTGAATCAAGACTGGCCGCCTAACGTTCCCACATTCCAGCCTCTAAGCAAAAACACCATTGGACTAAGTTAGGTAACTCCTGGTTTTACACGCCACTTCCTACGCGACGGGGGCAGTAAGTCGTTGGTCACCTTCATGAAGTAGATATCATGTCCTCAGCTGGAGACGCCATGAAGAAGGAAACATTGCCGTTGAACAGAGACACTTGTGTCCGGCCATCGGGCTCTGAGGCAGTCTGATAGTCGGCTGCAGTAGTGGGTTGTCATCATCCGAATTCTGCAGTTCAGTGTCACGAACCAGATGTGGACTTTGGGATTGCATCCACAGAGGAGGACTTATCCTTCGTGGGGATGAACGGTTACTTTAGTCTGGTAGGACGCTACCACGGAAGATGGAAACTTATCTTGTATGAATGGAATATATTTCTTCTATCTCACGCATAGTGTAATGTTCGTGGTTATTTGTATTAAGCATACTTTTCTACTCCGTTTAAAAATAGCGCACAGACATATGTAGAGTGTATCTTTTTAAAATAGGCCACATTATGAGCTTACCCATGACAGCCACAAACCTTGGGTTGGCTTGAGGTGAAACTGCTTCCTCGCCGCCCTCCTCCTCCTCGTGAGTGGTGAAGAAGTCACCTGTCTCCAGAACAGAGTGGTCAGAGTGGTCGCATAGCTTGCAGGGTCATGTGAGGCTCTCTTTTTCTCACAAGTATCTCAGTGGGAAGCTAGACAGTGCACAGATCGCGACTTCGAAAAGCCTGGCTGCATTCTCGGACGGCTGTGACTTCGGTGCGTCTCTTTCTCAGCCTTGTGTCTGTGTCTGGATAAGCGGTCGCCGTCGCTACGTCACACTCCTGGTGCCCCCGTCTCCAGCACCCGTAGGCGTCCAGTGCATCGTAACTGCTGAGCTGTAGTCCTGTCGGACCTTCCCCCTGGCCACTCACCTTCTGCATGTGTCTTGCAAGTTCTTTCCGCTCATGGCAATCCCAGATGTGCAGGTTTTGTTTTTTTATGTCATCTGCACTCAACACGGACTCCAGCTCACGATCCTGAGGTCAGCAGTCAGCGCTCTTCCTCCCGAGCCAGCAGCTGTCCCGGATGTGCAGTTTTGTTCAAGTCCGTTTCCCTGGATGGTTCTTCTCTGCACCACTGAATTTCCTCTGCCCTCTTCTCAGCCTAGTCTTGCGTCTCTTGGCCTGGAACGTGCTTCGGGTCTTCGGGTTTGGAATTTTTATATGCCACTGTCTGTAGTCTAAGGTTGGGTTTCCCCTAAGATCCTTGGCCAGGTTTAACCCCTGTGGTTCTCCATGGTCTCAAATACAATAAATCATTCAGTCGAACATCTGAGATCTAATTTGTTTCGGGGGAACAATATTTCCAAGTTAGAGACTTGAATTTTGATGTGCAGGTTATGACATGTAATGTAGAAATGATAGTATTACAAGAAATAAATGCATTTTAGAGGCAGCTAGGCATTCACAGCTCATTATTTCATACACAATTTAAGATAGAAATCAAATAAAGGCAGCATAATTCATTATTTTGGATCAAGTAAACAGAGCTGGTATCTACTCAGAGTGGGAAAGTGAATGCATTATAATAACATTGTTTATTGACAAATAGGTAATCCATTTATCGTAGTTCTTGTCCTAACCTGAATCAGAATTTGCGGCACATCTGCTTTTCTTAAACACGGTCAAACCCCTTGTAACGGTATCCACAGCCAAGGAAGGGCGATGCCCCGGAAATCCTCCCTGACCTGCCGATGGGAGGGCAGCGCGCCCTTGTCCTTGGGCTTTGCTGTCACCTGGACACGTCCGTCTCTTTGGAACGTGCCCATCAGCGTCTTTGGCCTAACCATACCGCGTCTTGTTTTCCAACGTTTCTTTCCGCCTGCACGCCCAGACTCGCTGCTCTTAGCACTTCACGAAACTTGTGGAACTTTCACAACTGGAAGACGGGTGTTCCCCCGCGTGTGCAAATCTGCATCACCCTGTTGCCACATGGCAGACTGTGGGGCTCTGGCCTCTTTTGCACCCAGAGCCCCACATCACATTGCTAATGACTGTAGGCGCCCAAGAAAATTGATTTTCAGTTACGATAAAAATGTGATTTTTGAAAATAGGACCCCAAATAATATCCTTTCAGAATATTTCTGCAGTATTCTGATTCTATAACATTTCCTCGCCCTCTCGAGTCTCTTTAAATCTACAAATCTACTTGTGATGCAGTCACTGTGTGGGTATCGCGGTCGAACCCAACCATACGAAGGTCCGTCCTTGCAAAGGGGGTGGCTTGCATCAGGAGGTGGGTCAGTGGTTCCGCGTGACTGATGTTCAGAGCTGGGTGACTCTGCTGTGGAGCTGCTGTGCATCCTAAGATGCTGGGCAGGCAGACTGCCCGGCCTCCACCCCCCTGATGCCGGTAGCACCCAATGCCCCGCTGTGATGACCCAACACGTCTCCAGACATTGCCTCATGTCCTCTGAGGGACAAAATCAGCCCTGATGGAAAACCGTGGAGCTGCATTCATGTCCTGCTCATCCCAAGGCTGGTCCCTCATCTCTTAGCGTGGAGACTTGGCACATTATAGCAGAACAACACAGAGAAGCTAGGGATAGACCGGTCATGGCCGCATGGCTTTCCCTGCTCCCTGAAGAATCCTTGCCAGTGTTACTGCAAGGACACTCTCGGGCCTGTTTGCATCCCACCCGGGTCGGCACTCCGAGTTCACATGCCTCGGGATTCTGTGGTCAAAGCAAGGTGTGCAGCAATCATCGACATTAAACTATTTGGATTTGAATCTTGTGTGTTTCATATACACACGTCGATTTAAAAAATCAGCTTAGGAGGAATGAATCAACAATGGGGAAAAGGCAGTCTCTTCCACAGTGTTGGGAAGACTGGACAGGCATGTACGGAGGAATGAAACTGGGCCCGTTTTCTTTCAGCACACACAGACATAGACTCAGAATGGATTAAAGGCCTTAATGTGAGACCTGTACCCGTACAAATCCTAGAAGAAAGCACAGACAGTAATCTCTCTGACATCAGCCACAACAGCATTTTCCTAGATAATGTCTCCTGAGACGAGGGAAATAAAAGCAAAAATAAACTGTTGGGATTTCATAAAAATAACAAGCTTCTCTGCACAGCGAAGGAAACGGCCAGTAAAACTAAAAGGCAACCCACAGAACGGGAGAAGATATTTGCAAATGATCGGTCCAATAAAGGATTAGTATCCAAAATATATGAAGAAACTATAACCTCAGCTTCCCCTAAAAAGAAATAATCCAGTTAAAAATGGGCAGAAGACATGAACAGACTAAAAAAAAAAGAAGGCATTTCTTAGATTTTAACCAGTAGTTTTCTAGTTGGTGTGAGAGAGGTGGGATGCTGACCACAGCAGCGACTTGGAAGCGTCCTCTGGATGGTGTACGAGGAACGATTCTCCTGGGGCCCTTTCGGTTCTTGGTATTCAGACAATGTAGAACTGTTCCTTAAAACAAAATCACTACAATTTACCTGGAAAACATGAAACATTTTACCTTTCAGCTTTGGTGTGTTTCTTTAACATTAGTTCATTCACTGGTCAAATTTCTGTCTAGTCTGATCCCTCGCGCTCTAGCGCAAGCAGAAAGAGTTTGGCAGAGCTCAGCCTGCCACTGGATTCTTAAAAATAAGAATGGGCTTTTAGGGGGCACGGAGGGATGAGAAGGAATCTGTATGCTGAATTCCACTATTATATGTTGATTTTAAATAATAATAAGGACAGTGATGATAAGAGGTGAACAGAATTTGCCAGCACCTTCCCAGGAAGGGTATCGAGCCCAAAAAAGGTGAGGAGAACACACGTAAACAAGGCTGGTCTGTTGAAGGAGGTAGGAGGGACATGAAAAAGAAAAGAAAGAAGAAATGAAAACAAATTCATCAGAAGTGAAATGGGTGAAGGGGGTTAAGAGTACACTTATGGGGGCGCCGGGTGGCTCAGTTGTTAAGTGGTTGGGCATCTGCCTTCGGGTCGGGTTGCGATCTCAGGGTCCTGGGATGGGGCCTCGGGTTGGTTCCCTGCTCAGTGGGAGATCCCTCTGTCCCTTAAGCCACCAGCCCCCACCCCAGCGTGGAGAAGAGTACGGAGGTTTCTCAGGAAGTTAAAATCAGAACTATGCTGCCATCAGTAACTTGACTTCTGGGCATTTACCCAGAGAATACAAAAGCTCTAATGTGAAGGGACACACGGGCCCCGAAGTTTGTAGCAGCATTATTCACAGTGGCCAGGTTAATGGAAGCAGCTGAAGTATGCAGCCGTTGGGGAATGGATAAAGCAGCCGTGGGGTGTGTGTCTGTGCGTGTGTGCGCACGCGCGTGTGTGTAGAATGGAACACTACTCACCCATAGGAATGAATGAGATCTTGACGTTTGCAGTGACGTGCTGGAGCTGGAGAGTATGGCGCTCGGCGAAAGAAGTCCGTCGGAGAAAGAAAACCGTATGATTTTACCGACGTGGAGTGTAAGAAACAAGCAGATGAGCGAAGGGGAAAAAGGAGAGAGAAACCACGAAACAGACTCCTGACAGTGGAGAAGGCATTGACGGTGCCCAGGGGGCAGGTGTGGGGAGGGGGACGCAGGCGATGGGATTCAGAACACACTCACCATGACGAAATAAAAACAGTCAGAAAACCTGCCTAGTCGACGAAAACAGCCGAGCTGTGAAAACTAATTTTAAAGAAGATAATTGTATCTGCAACGTAGTGATCTATTCTTGGCGTTTTTAAAATTAAACTAAAAAAAAATGGTACTTTGTCTCTAAGACAGCATATGCTTATTCACAGTCTTTAACACATCCAGTGTCTCTGAATAATAAGCATTTCTATTCTGCAGAAGGAAAGGTTTTCTGATTCCTTTTGTACGTTTGTTTATTTTTTCAGTCCTCTCTGTAGCCGACGTGGAGCTCGAACTCACGACCGGAGGTCGAGGGTCCCACGCTCTTCCAAGTGAGCCAGCCAGGGCCACTTCGGATTTCCGTTTTGAAAGACATTTAATCCACATTAACACTTGTTAATTTTTACTCTGCAGTCGTCGTAGACTGCAGCATCGTTGCGTGGTAGCTGTACGGAATCCTCTGGCCACTTTGTCTTCTGTCCTGCTCTTCGTGGCCAGAGGATTCCGTACAGCGTCACCCGGAGCCTTGCGCATGCCTGTTCCTCTTCTGTCCTTCCCTCCGCAGCGGCTCCTCGGCCACGCTCTGCCTCGCCGGACCGGCCGGTTTGGGGCTGACGTGTGAGTCCCGGGGGCCGCGGGCCCTGCGTGCACTTCGTCCTGCGGGTCCCCGTGACTGCTTGGGTCGTGCTGCTCGCAGGACTGTCGCGGAGGGGACTGTGCTCTCCTTGCAGCCCTCTCCGGTGGCTTCCCTGCTGGCTGGACATGGTCAGGCTCCTGCAGGAGCCGCCTCGCCGGTGTCCGCGTTGCCGTCGGGGTCCTATGCAGAGAAGCGTGCAGGCCGCGGCCTGGTTCTGCTCCTCAGTGGACCGGCAGCCCGCGGCTCGCTCGGGCCTCGCCATCCCGACCCCGCGGTTCCCCCCATGGGCCCCACCGCCGGCTTCTGCTCGTCGTCACAGTGGTACAGAGCCGGGTCACGGCCGCTGTTCAGGTCGCTGAGAGGATGACCAAGGGCAACTGACAGCCGCGTGCTCCATTCCTCTGCCTCCCCCAGAAGCGCTTCTGCGGCCTGAGGACGTGCGTCTCAGCCTTCCACCACGTCCTCCTGGACCACCCAGCCAGCTTTCCCCTGCGGATGCGCACGCCTCCCCCCTGCCCACCTCACGTGACATGGCACGTGCAAGGCTGAGGGGCTCGTGGGATCCACGGACCCCGACGCGACTCGCTGCGTGGTGGGAAGGGTGTCTGCCAGAGCGGCTCTCCTGTGGGCGGGACAGCAGACACGCACGTGCACAGAGGAGAGTCACTGGATAACATCACTTGGTCTTGGCTGGTTTGCCTCGAGACGCATTTTCCTGGCCACGCAAATACCAGTCAGTCAGGGGCTCCCCATGGCACGTGGGTCCCCCATCGCAGGGGTCCGGCCGCACACGCACCCGCGCGGTTCTTCCCGGCGCAGCGCTGTGCATGCCCACAGGGGCACC
Organism: Meles meles; assembly: GCF_922984935.1. Lineage (NCBI taxonomy): Eukaryota > Metazoa > Chordata > Mammalia > Carnivora > Mustelidae > Meles > Meles meles. Next base: position 5,044,243 of record NC_060087.1, read on the forward strand.
TTGCAGAAGCAGACGGCTGCTACGGCCGTGAGATCATTTGACACGTTATGCTGCTTTTCGTGTCTCCTGAAGCCTTTCCGAAGCTGATTTTCTGCATTGACTACGTTCTGTGCTTTCAAGATTGTCCTTGTTCCAGACTTAATCCGACCTTCCCAGTCTCATGGCTGAGGGTCTCTCCTCTGACACTTACCGTTCACCCCGGATTCGTGCTGGAGGAAGTACGGTCAAGTTCAAAACTTATTTTGGGTCTCTGTGCAGGAAGCCGGAGGCCCGAGCCTAACGATTATCCCCTTAAGTGTGGAACTAGCTGCTGCATACACGGTACCCTCCCTGCGTGTGGTTTAGGGACGTGTTTGGGATGTGTGTGATGTCCTTGGTAAGTGTCATAGGACTGTTTTCTCCCCCTTTTTAACAGTGCTTTTCAAAATCCGTTGGTGCAGCCTTTACAAGTCACACCGGTGCTTTGCTTATAGATGTATGACTCCAGAAATGCAGTTTAGGACTTCTTTGTTACCGAAAGGGACACGATCTCTTTCTTGTTTCTGCTTAATTGCAGAGACATTGTATGCTTTTGGGCAGTGTTTTACCCACTGTGTCGGCTGGGCTATTTTCCAAAATATTTGTATCATTGTTGCTGACTGCAGGAACTCAGGAATCTTTAAGAGAAACAGAGACACCTGAATTGAAGGAAACAAAAGTTGGTTACAAATAGATTCAGGTTTAGATACTAGCACGGTTGTTAAAACCCTTGGATTGGTGCTGATTTCCACATTAAGAAATGACTGTTTCCTGTTTTCTGGGTTCCCGCAGTGCACCAGGAAATAATTTCTAATCTGTCCCCAGGTCAGGGAGATCGTCACCTAGACTATAAGCTTCAGCTAGTTTGTGTCCTGTTCTTGTTGCCATGAGTTGGTCTGGAAGATGTCGAAGCATCTAGAATTTTTCTCTTTGGACCTTTAGAACCCAAGTCAGTATGAGATGTTCGTGCTTTGGTGCCGAGCACGTCCGCAGCTCTCGCGGGAGCGTCCTGGTCCGTAGTGGAAGGTGTCTGGGATGCCGGCGGCAGGCCGCGCCGGGCTGGAAGCCCACACACCTGATGCCTTGCGTTTGTGCACTTGGTTTTACGTTCTATTAACTGTGCCGTAGCCTCTCCTCTGATTCTCCAAACAGCCACAGTGCGTTACAGTTTTGAACACGAATGAAATACAGTGCAGACAGGTGAAGTTACACAGTCGGCCGGCAGCCGAGTTGGCCCTCGAACTCCTGTTCTCCCGCGCCAAGTGCCAAACACTTGCCTTACAGCTCACCTGCTGTGTCCCAGAATGTTGCCTGACTCACGGGGCACAGGTAGGAACTATTGTTTCTAGTGAATGCCAGTTTGTGCTTAGAAGCCAGGAACACTGCAGTTTTCTGTTGTGTTCATAATAGTTGTTTTTGTTTATGACACGGACAGGTTAGGCACGGTGTATCTTAGACCGCGTTTCAAGACAGAGTTAAATCCCAAAACTGTTGCTAACAAGATTGTGCCGACTGGAAATTCTCTCAGTTTTCTTGGTGCACAGTTTCCTTATTTTTGGAAAAGCAATCTGGGGGAGGGAATTTGAATATTGGGTCAGATCGTTTTCTCGTGTAAGTGTCTAGGGTTTTAAATTTAACTGCTCAGGATGAGGCTTTAATCCAAACGGTTTTTGTAAAGTGATTAAAAGGCAGTATAGTTTTTAATTGGGTCTGTAAATCTTGTTCTTGTTTGCAGTAACTAAAGTACTTAAAAATCTCTCTTGGCTGTGGAATACTTGTTCTTAGTAAATCAGAATGCGTGTGTATCTACAGCTCCCAGGGTTCACAGTGTGCAGTTGCTGGTCTGTCGTACTGGTGAATTATTCAGATCATACTGCAACTTTCTTGGGGACACCATTCATGTATTTTGGGTCATTCTGCTCAGTTGACTTTGTATTTAAAGTGCAGAGTATTAGCTCTTCCTAAAGGATGTGTTTATGGAAGAGCCCATGTGCGCCTCCTCATCAGAGTCAACGATGATTCCGGGTTTTGTGACCGTTATGCATGGAGACCTCTCTCGAGCGCTGCTAAGGGTCTGACACTGTAGGAGGCTCCCGATATGTGTGGGTGTGGCACATGGGGCCTCTGACCTCCGGGGGGTGCAAAGAATGGAGAGGTCCCTTCTCCACGGTGCTTAAGAGACGGTGCTTAGAGAAGGTTCCCAGCAGAGGTGTTTGAACTCTGTCCTAGCCGGCACTATTTCCACTGGGTACGGATACGGCAGGCAGCAAGGCAAGATCAGGTCGTGTGCAGACAGAGACAGGGGACTTAAGACACTGGCTTAGGACTGGCACCATCCAGCAGGATTGTCCAGATCGGGAGCTACGACTACAGGAGCATGGGGGCCAAGCAAGATGATGGTGTGTGTTCAGGAAAGCATGTGGGAGCCTGTTTGCCAATTGCAGGGGAGGTTTTAGGAACAGGGAGACAGTCTACGGCCGTACCACCCTGAACGCTCCCGATCTCGTCTGATCTCGGAAGCTAAGCAGGGTGGGGCCTGGTTAGTACTTGGATGGGAGGAAAAGGGAGACAGGTGTCTGAGACTTCCATCAGGAGTTAGGAGAAGAGGGGGAGAAGGCTGTCCCATGGGGGAAGGTAATGATTTTCATTTAGGGCATCACTCAGTGTGGGGCACGGCAGGACCTATCTTCGGATAAGTATGGCGGCTGGGGAGTACACGGGCTGTGCGGGACTCACACACTTGCGGTGTCGCAGCTGGGGTGGCATCACGGAGCCTTATCCGTGGGGATTAGGAAGGTACTGGGGAGCGTGCTGGGGTATCAGGGCAGTATTGGAAGAGCGCACAGGTGATATCCCTGCTGTTGCCTAGCTTCTCGGTGTTCACCTCTGCCACCCGGCGAGGTAGACTGGGTTGGGTCACGCTCTCCCGCCGTTCCGCCTGTCCTTAGAGTGGTTTCTCTTAACGCCCCTGCAGCCGTCCTGGCTGACCTTGCACGCATGGCTCCTGGTCCGCTCGACCCACAGCACTCATCATCGGTCGGACGTCTTCGGTGGGTCATCCACCACGTTGTCTATTCTTCCCTTTGTAAAGAAATTTTAGGGGCGCCTGGTGGCTCAGTGGGTGAAGCGTCTGCCTGCGGTTCAGGTCATGATCCCGGGGTCCTGGATCGAGCCGGCATGGGGCTCCCTGCTCAGTGCAGAGTCTGCTTCTCCCTCTCCCCCTGCTCATTTGTGCGCTCGCTCACTCTCTCAAATCAATAAATAAAATCTTTTTTCAAAGAAGTTTGAATTCTGGTGTAGTTGATACAGTGTTATGTTAGTCTCAGGCGTACAGTATGGTGATTCAGCGCTTCTGTGGGTTACTCAGCGCCCGTCATGATAAGCACGCTCTCTCTCCTTCGTCTGCTTCACCCATCCCCCACCCGCCCCCCCTCTGGTCACCACCACGTTGTTCTCTGTGTTAGAATCTCTTCTGTAGTTTGTCTCTTTCTCCCCACTTTGTTTTGTTTTTAAATTCCAATATGAGCGTGATCGTAGGGTATTTGCCTTTCTCCGACTTATTTCACTTAGTTTTATACCCTCCATTTCCGTCCACATTGTTGCAGATGGCAGGATTTCATGTTTTTCTTACGGCTGAGTCACACTCTGTTGTGCGTATGTGTGTGTGCGTGTGTTGGTGCGTATATTCACATGCACATGTACGTATACCACATCTTGGTCGATTCCTCAGCTGGTGAATGTTTCAGCTGCTTACGTAGTCTGGGTCTTGCCGATAATGGTACACTACACACAGGGGTACATACGCCCCTTCATTAATGGTTTCCTCTTCTTCGTGCAAATACCCAGCAGTGCTATTCCTGGACCGTAGCATAGTTCCATTTTTCACTTTCTGAGGACCCTCCACACTGTTCTCCAGAGTGTCTGTACCAGTTTGCACTCCCACCAACAGCGCACGAGGGTTCCCCTTTCTCCACATCCTCGCCAGCACTTGCTGTTTCTTGTGTTGTTGATTTTTGCCCTTCTGACAGGTGTGAGGGACATGTCATTGTAGGTCTGATTTGCGTTTCCCCGATGATACGTGATAATGAGTGTATTTTCATGTGTCTGTTGACCGTCTGTATGTCTTCTTTGGAGAAATATCTGTTCACGTCTTGTGACCATTTTTGATTGGATTATTTATTTTTTGGTGTTCAGTTGTGTAAGTTCTTTATATATTTTGGATACCAACCCTTCATTGGATATGTCCTCTGCAAATATCTGCTTCCATTTAGTAGATCATCTTTCCGTTTTGTTGGTTTTTTCCTTTGCTGTGCAGAAACCTTTTATTTTGATGGAGTCCCAATAGTTTATGTTTGCTTTTGTTTCTCTTGCCTCTGAAGACATATCTAGAAAGATGTTTCTGCAGCAGATGTCAGAGAAATTTCTGCGGGTGCTCTCTTGTAGGATTTTTATGTTTCAGATCTCCCATTTAGATCCGTAATCCATTTTGAGTTTATTTCTGTGTGTGGTGTAAGAAAGTGGCCCGGCTTCATTCTTCTACATGTGGCTGTCTAGTTACCCCAACACCATTTGTTGAAGACATTGTTCTTTTCCAACCTGATATTCCTTCCTGCTTTGGGGAAGATGAATTGACCATAGCATTGTGGCTCTATCTCTGAGCTTTCTATTCTGTTCCATTGATCTATGGGTCTGTTTTTGGGTCCGTGCTGTACTGTTTTGATTACTGTAGGTTCATAAGATCACTTGAAGTCTGGAACTATGACACTTCTAGTTGTGTTTTCCTTTTTCAAGATTGCTTTGGCTACTTTTGGGGTCCTTCGTGGTTCCATACACATTTTAGGATTGTCTGTTCTAGTTCTGTGAAAAATGCTGATGGTGTTTTGTTGGGGATTGCATGGCATGTGTAGGTTGCTCTGAGGGGTGTGGACATATTAACAATGTTTGTTCTTCCATTCTATGAGCATGGGGTGTCTTCCCATTTTTCCATTTCTTCGTGTCGTGTTCAGTTTCTTTTACCGATGTTTTATAGTTTTCAGAATACGAATCTTTTTTTTTTTAAGATTTTATTCATTTATTTGACAGAGAGAGATCCTAAGTAGGCGGAGAGGCAGGCAGAGAGAGAGAGAAGGAAGCAGGCTCCCTGCCGATCAGAGAGCCCGATGTGGGACTCGATCCCAGGACCCTGAGATCATGACCTGAGCCAAAGGCAGCGGCTTAAACCACTGAGCCACCCAGGCACCCAGAATATGAATCTTTTATCTCTTTGGTTAATTTAAGATAAATCCATCTTTATTCTGAACTTCATCATTACAAAGCTGAAAGTCTGACTAAAACTGCGGAGACCTTCTTTATAATATTGGAAGGATTCTGTAGTTGTTCCAAAGGTCAGTGACTTGTAACCTGGAGTCTAGAATGTGTTTATTGCTGCCCAGACATTTGTTAGATTTTTGCTTCAGAAAACTTTTTCTTTGTTCAGTTAAAATTTTGAAACATGTTTAATACAGGAAGATGAGTGACCACTAGGCTTAGAGAAAGTAAATTTTTAACGACCTCACTAATGTTGAGTTAAACTCAAGCTAATAATTCTTTTGTCATAAAAAAAAAAGTAAGTTTAGGGGCACCTGGGTGGCTCCATCAGTGAAGCATTGGCCTTTGGCTCAGGTCATGGTCCCGGAGTCCCGCTCAGCACAGAGTCTGGTTCTCCCTCTGCCTTTCTCCAGCTTTGCTTGTGCTCTCGTTCTCTCTCTCTCTCCCAAATGAATAAAATCTTTTTTAAAAGTTCAGTGAGTTTAAAAGTAATTTGCAAGTAAAATGCAGAATCATATGTCAAGTCCTAACAGCAAACGAAGAGCACGAACTAAAAAAAGAACTTGCCGGCCAGTGGCAAAGCCTGAACTATACCCAGTCAGGTCGTTGATAGATTGATGCATCCGTCCGTCTGTCTTTGACCGATCTATCTTTAATGAGTTCAACTGTTCCGCTGAAGAGCACATACGATTACAACAGAGCCCCAGGACTTGTGTTACGTTTTGAAAATAGGCCAGACATTCTGTTTTTAGGTCAGTTGTTCTAAAGGGAGCCTCTCAGGGGAGTTCTGGAGCTTATGCAGCTGCCCTCAGGAGCGGGTTCAGACCCACCACACCATCCCACAAAGAGGCATTCGCGGCGTCTTCTTCAAATCTGAGGATTGCAAGGGTTAATCCGCTCGCTTGCTTCCATGTGGACCTGCCCAGTGATGGTAGATGGAAAAGGCATAAAACGAGCCTTTTTTTTGTGTCCCGCCCAAACGCTTTCAGTACTCGGCAGAGCCCCTGAGAAGCATCTGGCCCAGAGAAGCGGGGGCCCCTGGGTACCAGTTAGAACGACGTGTTAACAGTCCGTGGCTGACAAGTCGGAGACCCACATAAAGACCAGGCCCGAGGTTTCCGTGCAAGCCAGACACGTGATGGGAGAAAATGAGGTGTTTGGCATTTGGGAGAGACTGGTACAGCTCTCTCCTCAGGCGCGCAGCAGGAGAAGCTTGCTTTTTGTAACGTGGAGACGGATGGCTCGGCAGCTGGCTGGAGAGGGGAAGCATGGGATGGTGAGCTTTCGGGGAGGGGAGCTGGCAGCTGCAGAAGAATGATAGGGACAGCCAAGAAACTTTAGGATTGGGAGTGCGGCGTGGCTTCAGTAAAATGATCGAAGTCCGTGGCATTGACAGCTCGTTAATTTTGCAGGTGCGCATGTTCACTGAATATTATCTTTTCAAGACTAAAAGCATATGTCTGTATTTCTTAGGAGTGTTGAGAAGACATGCACGCCTCCCTGTGTGTCCCAAATACAATAGCAAACCCTCCTATGCTCATTCAGTAGGTCAGTACATTTTAGAAAACTAGGTTTCCAGAGTAAAGTTGTCACGGATTTGTAAAAATTTCTTGTCCAGCACTGTGAGAGCTCAGACTGGGGGATACAAGTATTTCCCAGTTCTCATAGGTATTTGCAGGGGTGTCTGCGGTGAGCAGGTGAACTTGTTCAGATCATGACTTGGGGAGCTCACCTGTGACTGCTCTCCAGTGTAATTCCTAGAAAATATTTTATGAATCTTTATATGGAAAATTGAATTAACATTTCCATTAATTTTCTATATCTACCAGCCTTTCTTTGCTCAGAATGATTATTGGTTCCATCGTAAAGTCAAGTCATGGGAATGGAAAGTACAGAATGGGAAAGTAATCAGTAATACTGAGATAACGGATGGTGACAGATGGTGACTACAGTTAGCGTGGTGAGCACAGAGGAAGGTATGAGATGGTGGAATCAGTACGTGTACTTGGAACTAATCAAACATTGTGTACTGTACTCCAGTAAAATACATTTAAAAAAATTTTAAAACCTGCTCTAAAAGATTTCAGGTATGAGGCCGGCATAAAGGAGGGGGAGACTCCAAGCATGGTTGGGAGAAGGGCGCATTATTACATCAAGTCTTGAAGACAAGTGCTTCCAAGGCTGTGGGTGATTTTGGTGTGCAAACGCGGAGTGTTTGCCAAAGCAGTCAGTGCCCTAGAGAGACACTCTGTTAATGCCTCGGATTGTCGTCCTGTAATCCTGGGGGCATAAAGAACAGCTCCTGTCAAGGCCTCAATGCTGCTGTCCGTTGACTAGATTATGACCTCGTCCTCTGCCATTTCTTGGACGGCTACCCGGCTGTCTCGCGTAGTGGCCATGTGGCTTCCTGCTCTCCGGTGCCTTCAGGTGGGAAGATCTTCAAGGAATGCTCACAGGGAAAATACAAAAGTTTTTCAGATCGCATGAGCGTTCCATTAGGTATTTTTCAGATAAATTAATCTTAGAATACTCTACACTTCCAAGGCTGACCTCAACATTGTGAAAATAAAAATTATGATGTGTTTAATAGGGTACCTTTTAGTTAGGTGTTGAGTATTGCATTTGGTCATGAACCTTGGAATTTTTATGGTCGTTGTTGCAGTAGGAAATTTCAAGGGAATCATTTTATGATCTGTGTTTCACTGCTTACTCATAGCTTGGCTTCTGAGTCTGTAATGTCCCCTTACCTTTAGCTCTCTGAATTAAGCTGAAATAGTTTCAAAACCTTCTTTGTGTTCTAATTGTTTTTGGCTTCAGTAGATTAGGGCAGAGCCAAGTAGAATACAAGAGTGGGTCTTAAATAAAAATCAGAAAATACTGGAATCGCCAAATGCTTTCCCCCTCATTTACTTGGGAAACACTCTTGTATTTTGGCAGACTGTGAAACAAAATCCTATTGTCCTTTCCTACCTCTCTTTTTCATCCGCTGATTAAATGCTGCACGTGGTTCCAGTGCGGGGGAGATGTCTCCATGTGACAGCAGTCAGCCACGCAGATCTGCACCTGCAGAGAGCTATGGAGGCAGGGTCCGCTTCATCACCAGGGGAGGCCTGCATCCTCCTGTGGTCCGTGAAGCCGCGATCGGTGTCCCGGACAGACTGAAGTGGGAGGCCGGGCAGAACAGGGAAGCGGAGCAGTTTCGTTCCAAGTTTAGGTTTAATTTGGGGGGATTTGCATCACACAGGAATAAAGATCAGAGAATGTTTGTTTGCAAAGGACTTAGTGTTTTGATCCAACCATCTACTGGGTTCATAGATAATATTACTGAAAACCCTCTACAGACCTTCACTGAAGAATGAGGAAGTCACTGCCTTTCGAGATGACCGCTGGCGGCTCTGTAGAGATTCCACGTCCCTGCTCCTTTCGGACCAAAAGAAGTCTCTGCAGTGCCTCTGCCTTGGTTCTTGCGCTGCCCTTCCCGGCAATGTTGAACAGCTTTGAGTTTCCCAGACGAAGCCACTAGTGGTATTGGAGGCTCACCTGTGTCCTGCAGGCTCCAGGTCGGGACCCGCTCCCCTGCTCTCTGTCCAGCGTGGGGATTGGGGTCCTGGCACCCTTGGGATTCACCCTCGGAACGTCTGTCCAGCTTTCGGCCCACGTCCATTTGCTCAGGTCTGGGAACAGCCCCCGCGGGGCGGCGTGACGAGGCGCGGGGGGTGGGAGCTGTTGGGTATTACGTTTCCTTGTGGTCATAGTTCTGCTCGTGAACTCGGGATTGCATTCCCGTTTGAGACAGTAATTACACGGTTGATTTATAACGAACTCACGGCGAAGCGACTGTTCTAAGTAGTTTTATATACTACTCCCTCATATCTAATATTTCTGGATTTTTTTTTTAATTATAGTTGCGGGGTGTTATTTATTTTACCATTATTTTAAAATAATCATCTGTGAGTAAAATGCTTAGGAAGAATCGAATCTAAACTATAATAAAAATGTTACGGTGTTACAGGATTGGGGATTGACTTCTTTGTTCTTCGTATCGCTATTTCTGTGTTTCTTCCTCCTCCTTCTTCTAATTCTTCAAGATTTTATTTATTTACTTGACAGAGAGAGCGAGAGAGCACCAGCACGGTGAGCATTAAAAGGAGGGGTACTCAGGCACCCCGCCTAGCAGGGATCCTGACGCCAGGCTGGATTCCAGGAGACTGGGATCATGACCTGAGTCGAAGGCAGGCGCTAACCATCTGAGCCCCAAGGTGCCCCGTATTTCTGGGTTTTAACACTGATATAGTATTTGTACCCCTGCATTAAAAATAAGCCATGCTGGGGCGCCTGGGTGACTCAGTGGTTTAAGCCTCTGCCTTCGGCTCAGGTCATGATCTCAGGGTCCTGGGATCGAGCCCCGCATTGGGCTCTCTGCTCAGTGGGGAGCCTGTTTCTCCCTCTCTCTCTGCCTGCCTCTCTGCCTACTTGTGACCTCTCTCTGTCAAATAACATAAATTAAAAAAATATTAAAAAAAAATAAATAAACCATGCTGGTCTTTAGAGCTCATGCCAAACTGTTGAGATGGGATTCTCTCTTCTGACCCATTGGCTGTTGTGTCTAAGTCTTTTCCTTGGAGCATCTTTATTGTCATTCAGGCAACTATCGGAAAGGCCCAGGTGCAGGGGAGGACCCATGGCCTGCTACGTGCACCTGCTCACAGACCGACACCGGCCGGAACGTGGGCCTGCCTGCCCCCTGTCCTTGCTGGCCGGCCGTTCAGTACCTTCAGAAGAAGTCAGCATGCTTCTAGAGCCGTGAGTTTGAGGACGGTACTGCTCAGGGACAGAGTTTGCAAAAGCATAAAATGGTGACTCAAAACCCCAATTATTTCCTAAAATGTGTAAACTAAGAACTGCTAATGAAACAATTTCTGCCCAACTCATCTGAGGGAAAGAAAATCGCAGACCTCAGCGAGGTTGTGAGCACCCTCCCCCTTGGGGGGCCTTGTTTAAATCTGTTTCCAGATGTCATGAGGTCCAGGACTTGTTTCTTCTCTGGATCCCAGAGAAATTTCTGGGAAGTTCTGTGAGTTGGAGGTGTGAGTCTTGTGCATGCGCCTTTTTTTTTATCTGGAAATTTTTGACGTGCTAAGGAAGTGAAAGTGGGATTTGTAGACCCTGGATGGTGAGCCGTTTTCTTTTTTCTTTGCTTTTAAGTTTCAAGCACATTTTCTTATTCCCCTCACAGTATGGGAGCACATGTGATTCGTCTCACATACTTGAAAACCTTCCTTCCTCCTCCCGCCCTCTCTTCTGTGTGTGTGTGTGTGTGTGTGTGTGTGTGTGTGTTCCCTTCTCGCCTGCCTTCTGTTTCGGTGTCCCTTCTTCATAATTGATGTACTCCCACACGTCCTGGGATTAGCGTGAATGACCATCCCTGGAGCATTGAGCCTGGGATGGTTGGAGCGATGGCAAGATATCCAGAGGTCGGGACCCCGAGGAGAGGATCTTACGTGCAGGTTGACAGCGTCTCCGGAAACTGGGGTGAACCAGCGGGCGAAGTTGCGTGTTGGCCGTGAGGGTGTCTGCGTCCCCACGGGCCCCTCTGAAGCCTGCGGCACCACGACACGTGGCTCTCTCCCTCCGGAGCCGCACACGCGCATGTGTTTGTAGCTGGAGGCAGACGTGCAGGTGAGCAGAGCTGACGGGTTTGTCCCTCACCCGCGGCTGGTTAGCAGCACGTGCTGCTGTCGCCGCGGTCGCCCTGTCCCCACCACGCGCGCCCGGCTCCCTGGGCGATGGGGCCCGCGTGGCAGGACGTTCACCGAGTGCATGTGAACCCCACGGTCTGACGCTGTCCTGCACTGGAAGTTCCCGTGCCCTGAGTCCTTCCTCTGCAGGTTCACGAGCAGGTGGTTCAGTGCACGCTTGAGAGTCACGCCCACGTGTCCTTGGCCACGGCCAAACACGCATGACTGCGCCGAGCGCAGAGCGGAGTGGGCCGGGGACAGAATGGCTGCTGTCGCCGTCCTGGACGGCGGGCCTGGGCCTCCGCCGTCGCTTCACCGCGGACATCTACACAGGCTGCAGCTCGTCGGAGGCGTCGGCTGGCAGCCTGCTGACCACACGATACTGAGCTGAACTGAAGGACTTGCTGTGAAACAACAGGAAAAAAGATGCGGGTTTTCACACGGGCGTGTCTGCGGTTCGCACTGTGAGCATCGGGTCCGTGAATGCAGCTGCGGCCCCGGGGGCCCCGGGTGTGTGTGACCGAGAGCAGCCCCCGTCGCACAAGCCTGCACGGTCACACTCCATAAAAGGTGTTTCTGAGGTTTAAGGATCTCGAAAAGCGTTACTATTTGTTTTTATGAACACGGCGAGAGAGATTGTGCCAGAAAACGTTTCCAGTGGCGAGTTCAGCGCACGATTGATGTTGGCTTTGGCGGGAGCTGTGGTCGGTCATCGCAAGTGTCCCAGTGTCCTCTGCGGGTGTCCCCCTCTCTTTGCCGTGGCATCCGCTAAAGGACACGGAAGTCTCCTCTTGAAGTTTGGTTTTGGTTTTGGGTGAGGACGCAGTGTGTTATTTAGGTTCAAACAACAGCACTCAAGAAGCCATCGACTTGAGCAGTGCCCGTTACGTGCCCGCGACCCTTCCTGGGGGTTCCTGACCACACGAGTCTCCCTCTCTGACCGTTGTGCGTGGCGCGGCTGCCTGCACTTCCGGGAGCTTTGGTTGCACCGGCAACAGCACACACACGTATGCCGAGGTCTCACTCGGTCTTACTAGGTTTGGAATACGACAGGGAGGAAGTAATTCACTCAATGAAATTATGGCAGTTCGGGTTTCTGAAGGAAGATGTTCGTGGGAGGACTGTTGTGCCCGGGACCACGCAAGCGAAACAAAACGATACTGTCCGGGGCTTCTGAGCCAAATGGGGCAGGCTCTGCAAGTTCGGTCTGTCGCTGGGGAAACGCGTGGGTAACACAAGACACCTAGCACTGCCTCCAAAAGCGTGAAGTAGATTCCGTTCTTCAGGAAGGCAGACTGACGCAGACGGTGTGGGAAATCCGTGTAGGACTCCGCGATTCATGCAACAGGGGCTAGAGCTCCCTCCCGTCGCTCTCCTCTTTCTGAGCCTCCGCTCAGAGACGTCGTTGTCCCAGGGCCCGGAGGCCAGGGACTGGATTCTCATCCAGACACAATGGCTTCACGTCTTTAAGATGACGTCTCGAAAAACATCCCCATGGTGCAGTAATGGGAACATGTAAATACAAGTACCATGTCTTTCTCTTTCTTGCAAGCAAATGAGTCGTCCAAGAAAGCGTACTCATCCTTGAGCTCCCTGGAATGCAGTTTAAAAAACGCAAACACAAAGCAAGTGTCTCGGACCGTCCTGGCTTACTCAGCATCATCACAGGAGAATGACTGAAGCGTCCCATATGCATGAATTTTATCGAAAACAGAAGCCTTTAAGACATGTGCATTTTTAATTCCTATTCATTCATTTCTGTAAGGAAAAAACCCCATAAAATATATTTCCCATCCGTCTGCCCTGCAGCAGAACCTGGAGACTTTAATTCTCGTGCCCAACGACCCAGCGTCACCACCATGAACCTTCTGTGTGTTTAATCCTGTAACACAGACGTTGTCTTCCCGGCAGACCGGGCTGCAGTGGACTATTTGCCTTTACATTCAGGAGTCCCCAGATGCCTTGTTTGCTGACTTCCTGCTCTTATTTTTATAGCTTTCCTGCTTCCAGCTGCACTTTGGGTCTAGCAACTGCTGTGTTTTTGCAGCTGAATGGGACTGCAAGCCCATGTCACGTACCAACATTTTCTCTTTCACTGTTTATTTGAAACGCGGAACTGGGAGCCCTATAATTTACGGGGCAACCTCACCACACCCCTTCTTGGAAGTAAATCCCCAGGGAGACAGAGACAAAGTATAGGACCTTAGAGAATCCCACAGAAGATTTGTATGCCCAACACAGAAAGAGCATGGGGTCCTGCGATCTTTTGGCGGTGAGCACCAAGAGGAAGGATACATCTGAGCCTGAAGTTGGGGGTTGTGCGTAAGAACAGGGATGGGTTTTTTCCAGGAAGTGTCCTGGGTGGACCCATGTCCATTCCCAAGGTTTCTGTGCCACACTGCGGTATGTAACAGACAGAAGTAGTAATAGCTAGGAAAAATAAATGTCATCTTCACTCACATAAAGTTTGGAGGAAGCCATACGGGATAATATGTGGCCTCACAGAGACCCTGACTTCTTCCAGCTCTGCACCCCACCATGCCTCATAGGGTAAGGTGGCTGCTGGAGCGTAGCCATCACAGCACGTAGGATGCCTCACTCCTCACTGTATAAAGCTACTATCCGGAAGTAGACCTTTGACCAGAACTTAACCACACGCCACATCCCTTTGCAAGGGAAGCTAGGAAATACAGTGTCTTTGAAATGTGATGGGCATCTAGAGATTCTGTTACTAAAATTTGGGGGGAAAATTAAATATACATCAGATTAAGGATTATGTCTTTGAATCTGTGGCCTCGAAAAGACCTTGTAATAATTGTTCCCAGAAGTCTTGGCTCCACTTGGAATTTCCCAGGTTAGAAGTGATTTTGTAAAGGCACACTTTGCAAAAAATAATCGCATTTCTAATATTTTTAAATGCTATTTCATGCAGGAACAAAATGAATTAGAGGCCCATAAGTGGCCAGTTTTAGAACAGTTTCAAAAAGTGAACATTTATGTTTATGGCAAAATAGTAGATTGGGAAAAAGGAGATTGTCTCAGGGAGTTATTTGAAGTTTAAGAGTGGATTGAGGAACCATTGGCAGCCATGGGAATTCACCTGTGGGTATTCAACATTTGCATGAAGCTTTGGAAATGATGCTTGTTGATTGACTACAGAAAAGGGAATCTAGAGAAAACATTCCACAGTATGTTCTGAATTTCTGCATTTTTTTGTAAGTGAATGAGCTCCAGGGCCTCGAATGCAGAGGCTGGGCCGTCAGTAACCTTCCTGTCTCCCTCCCCGTGTCCTTCATGCTCCTTCGTCCTTCTGCGAACTACAGTACGTCCTTGGAGAGAAAGGCTTCTGGGTGGCTGAGATCTTTGTGAGTCTGTCTGGTGTTTTGTCTTCTGAAGTTGGTGGGGGGGATGGTATTTTATTTTGCTTTCTGTAGGAACTCAGGAGTCCACATGCTGGACGGGATGTCTTGTATCAAACGCCCTGAGCATTGTTTTCCTGTCTTCCCTGAATATGGAGGTGTGGCTGCCAGGAACATTGACAAAGGATGTCCACTTGGAAAGTCGACCACTCAAACTATGTCAGTTACTGGGAAATACTTAGAGAAGAGGTGTGCAATCATGGGAAACCGAATTTGAGTTCACTAATAGGGAGGACTGATGTCTGATGTCATCCCGGAGAGCATAGCATTTTACTCTCCCAGCTTCAATGTGTAGACCCCACATTTATTTTTAACTCTGGTACACAGACCTAGAGTTTATACATAGTGTGTGTATCCTGGAGAGAGTTGTTTGTGATTTCAGATCTGCTTACCTGCTCTGAAAACAGGTTTTGGATCTTAGTCCCCTACGCACTCGGTGGAAGGTGAACCTGTGAGTCTCGGACACATGTGTACATGAGCAGAGATCGAGTACGACGCATCGTGAATGCAGGGCAGGGCCTTTGTTGATCAGAGTGGGAAGAAAGACTTACATTTTGAAAGGAGAAAGATGTTTTTGATCTGAAGAGAAGCCAGAGTATTGAATGTCTTACATTTTCAGAACAAAGCAAACTATGGCTCACCTGTTCCCAACTGGGAACTCTTCCTGAGAGCAGAAGAGAAAGTTCCCTGTCTCTTTGGAATTCATCTTTGTAATGCATAGCACACCTGTACTCCATAATATTTGTTAAAGCCCACTGGAGCGCTAGGGAGTTGTGTGTCTGCTAAATTAGTGGGGAGGGTGAGGAGTAATAGCTAATGAATTAATTACTACCCAGTTAATTAACCCAGGATTAATTAGGAACTCTGCATTTTTATTGTTTTTACTTTACATTGATAGTTGTGAGTAATAACACTGCTCAGCCGAGAGAACCTGGTGATTTCAATACGTATCTTTCTTCATTTTTTATGATATTATCCTGTACAGGGTTTTTATTTTTTTCCCTCAATCATCTATTTTCATTTCAAAGTATTACTATAAAGATGTTGAATGAACAGAAGATGTAAGGACGGGTTACTGTGAACACCCGTATAAACACCACCAGTGCTGAACGCGTTACTGTTTTCTCTTATTTCCCTTCCTTCCTTTCCTTTCCCTCCTCCTTTCCTTCCTTCGTTCTTCCGCTAGTTCAGGGCGAGCTGAAGACATTATTCCAGCTTCTCTGTAAACGTTTCGGCATGCCTTTCCGAGAAGGACATAAAACACATGCACAAATCGTGGTCACCGCTAATGAAGCTGCTGATTGAAATGTCCCGTCTAACGTTGATGTTCACGTTTTCTCAACTGACCCACTGGTCGCCAGTGTGGCATTTGAGGGTTCCATATCCCGGAGAGCTTTAATCAGAAGTGTAGCGTTACTTGGAAGAGATCAGTATTTAGGATGCAGTTGGAATTACTTACGCTGTCCAGGGTCTGTGGCGTATCATAGTTCTCTGTCCTTTCAACCTAGGTTGGTGGTATTTACAGGCAGAGACCGGAGTGTTTCTTATCGGGGTGTGTGTGTGTGAGCATAAGAGTCTAGTGCACGAACACTGTACTTCAGATGCGTGACCCGATTCTCTCCTCTGTTTGCTTTCCCCTGCTGAGCCCACGAAGTCGGCTGGATGCCGAGCAACCAGTGACTGAGGCTTGACCCCAGGCTGCTGCCCCGGGCGGCCTGTCACCGCCGCTCGACACGTGCCGCTGCGGCAGAGCCTGCTGGGGGCAGGCTGTGGGGGAGCCAGGCTTCCTCGAAGCATTCTGGGGGACCAGCGCTCCTTTCTTGGTGGCCCTTATCGTGGAGGTGTCGGTAACAGGCCGATTCCACAGGCTGAGCGGGACAGATTAAAGGCTCTTCAGAGATGACCAATGACACTCACCTTCCTCGAGCAGTCCCGGGAAGGGCGACAGGAGGATTGCATGTCAGGAGCTCACAGCCCCGCAGGGATGTTCCATCCCCCCATGCGCTCCCTCTGTTGCCCCCTGTGCTGCCGGACTGCCGAGGGGCGGCCGTGGCACGTCAGCGCAGGGAGCCCCAGGCCCTCCTGTCCTCTCCTGCTCGCCAGGGGGACCTTCCTCCCGGTCTTCGATCTCTCGCTCCCTCCTTCCCCTTCGGAAGCTGCGTGGAGGAGAGGAAAGCGCTTGTGGTGCGGCCCTGCTAAGGAGCAGCTCCCTCACTCACGTGGCTCTCGGGGACCCGTGTGGACCGCGGGCCCTGCTCCAGGCTGACGGCTGTGGGCCCGGGTCCCTGAGCACGGCTAGAGCCAGCACAGGCCGTGTCTGCAGGAGGAGAACACAGGGCAAGGGGGAGTGGAATGACGAAGGTTCACCGTCCGACAGAAACACCCAGAATACTGAAACCTCCGTGTCTGATAAAGACACGTGATGGCGAATCTGGCAATTTGCTCCCATCGTGTGGCCAAAGTTTGCCATTTCGTTGGTCAGTCTGAGAGAGATGCGTCATCTGAGGGCTGTCACTGGTGATGGGAGTCATCGGATTCTGAACTCCTGGATTCTGGAGAACCAGCACAGTTTGAACCCTAAGCTCTGAGCTGAGGGACGACGTTGAGGCGCAGCCTCAGGAAGACCCCTGTTGTGTGTAGGAAGGTGGTGTGTGTTCACCTGCTGTCCGCTTCTGACTGTGACACGTCCGTATGGCGGAGGGTACGGTGTATCACAAGTACAGCTTCATCCATCAGGAGCGACGCACAGCTGTCCTCCAGCGCCAGAACACGCACCATGCCCCTCTAACAGCAACAGAGAAGGCGCAGGGCTCTGGCCATTTCTTCTCACCCAACGACAGCCTGGTGCGCAGGTAGCCTGGGGCCGTGTGCACAGGGATGGCTTGGGGACTTAGACCCTGTGGCCTTCCTGCACAGTGGCTCCCGGACTTCCATGCCTGGGGCTAAGGTGTCAGTGAAAAGAGAGACTGCAGGACAAAAGCATGCCCCTGGGGGTCTGGCCTCTGCCCTCAGCCCCTCCCGGCTACCTCCGCTTGGGAGGGGATCTGGAATGTGAGCATTTTCACCGAGTGCCACCGTCCTCAGCATCGCGGTCCGATAAGGAAGAGGGAGAGGGCTGCACGTTGGGTAGGCAGCTACTTTGGTGGGGAGCGCCTCAGGGATGCAGTTAGGGGGCCGTTCGTAACCCAAGCACACTGCCCTGTGACCGGAGAACGTCGCATGGGGCCGTGCAGTACGTACATAGTGTCTGGACGCAGAGACACTTTCAAGTGCAGGTGTTAGGGGGACGAACATGGTAGAAACTCGCTGTACAGTGAAGACCACTTTACAGCAAAGGATGGCATTTACGAGGCAACCTCCCTATAATGAACGTGAAGGATGTGCATTGTAACAGGGAGAAACCGCTAACTGGACCGGAAGGAACACCAAGGAGATGTGGGGAGATGAGTCGAAGACTTGACAGGCTGGCGGGGCGTGGGTTCCATGTGGCAGGGCAGGACAGGAAGCGCGTGTGCTGGGGAGCTTTCTGTGGGCGGACGGGGCGCAGCCACTGCGTGCCGGCCAAGGAGAAGAGGACCGGCCGCTTACATACAGGAAGGAGCAGACTGAAGGGAGGCTCTCGAGAGCCCTGCACATGGCTTTGGGTCCACAGATAGGAGTCAGACTTGCACTAACAAGCAAAACGAGAGAGAACCCGCAGAGATAGCCACACATTGTGTTTCCTGGCAACGCAGGAGAGTTGTGATGTGACCAGAAAGACACTTGGAAGGCAGGAACAGAGTGTGGGGAGAAGCCTCGTGCCGCCCGAGGGAAGGTCATCGGTGCCACTCAAGCCGACAGGTGACCGTGCAGCTGCTGGCCCCGAGCCTGCGGGAGCAGTCCGGGTGAGGGAGGGCCTGCAGGTCCGTGGTTGGGGGGGATTTAAGGGCCTGGGGGTTGGAAGGGAAGAAGAGAGGGGATGAATGCGCAGAGCTAGAGAGAACACCAGGACACAGCTTGGACACTGTCCGCACAAAGGAACGGGTTGCCGACAGAGTGTGGGGACAGTCCGAGGCCCGCAGTGAACCAAGAGCTTCAGTACGACGGGCAGGGACAGGCCACTGGAGGTCCGCACCGGAGGTGACTCCTAACATCAGGGACTCAGTGGCAGTTGATGAGACCCAGGAATCCGTGCGACGGCATTTAGAGAGCGGAGCTGTGGACAGAGACAGGACGCACAGAGCAAACACAGAAAAGTTGCATCACGGCCTGAAGAAGCAGAGAGCTGTGGCTTCTCCCCCGAAGTGCGGGTGTTGTGCCCACATGAGAAGACACACCAGAAACAGTCTGTGTAGACTTGTAGAGAAAGAGCCTGCAGCCGGTTTTCCAACCGTGTGACCGGAGTCATGCGTGCTGACCTCAGCCAGTCCTCTGGAATGCGCTGTTCTCGCCGCGGTCTTTCTCAGAAAGGTGCGGTCCGTTCCCAGCGGCGGGAGGTGTATCGTGGTCTGCAGAAGGACGTTTTTGCTTCAAGGGGCAGGATCCCACTGCTGGCGACTTTCAAGGTACTCCCTGTGCCCAGAACTCATTCCTCAGCAGGGATACCGGCATGGGCTAGGGAAATGGCATCATTTAAAAAATGTATGGGATTTAGGCATGTATGTTGACGGGAGGCAAAATTCACTCCAAGCTTGCAAGGCCCTCTCTCTTTTTTCCCCCAGTGGCATGTGTGAGGATTACAGTGCAGCTCGTTTTGCTACTGAAAGGTGCAGTCCTCAGTAGAGACTGTCTAATACTGTGGAGCGGATGCAGGAATGGGCGAGCTGTGAGCGCTTCTGGGGCAGAAGCCTGTGCCGTAGGGTGTGTTTCTGTGACGCAGAGAACAAAGCCAGCACCTCATCGTTTGCAGAAGCTTCGTAAACGGGGAGGGTGGACCCAAACGTGAGCTAAGTTCGTGCTCTCAGATATTTTTAGCTCCTGAGTACGTATCTCATGTCTCAACAACACCGGTGACGTGGGAAAGATGACTGAATCAGTTACTTGTCTCATCAGATGGAGGTCACTTCCCACCTTTGGCTTATGTTTGCTACCAGGGCATTCTTCGTCCTGACTGTGCAAACAGCGTGTGTGTTACAGACCCGTGACCCGTAAACTCTGCTGCCAACTTGCTTCAAGGCCACGTGGGAACACACGATGGACACAAGTCTGGATGAAAAGCTGTTCTTCAAAACATGAGCGGAGCTGAAAGGGAACAAGTGTCAGCTAAAGAGCTCCAGAATTTGGCAGAAAAAGAATCGGGCACATGAAGGCCTATGCCTCCGTTTTTGCTTTACCTTAAAGGAATGGAAAACGCAGGATTTCATTTATCTGGGCTCCTCGGCCTTCTCATCCATATAAAAAATAAGCTTAAGGGGCACCTGGGTGGCTCAGTCAGTGAAGTGTCTGCCTGTGGCCCAGCTCATGATCCCAGTGTCCTGGGATGGAGCCCTGCATTGGGCGCTCTGCTCAATGGGGCATCTGCTTCTCCCTCTGACTCTATCCCTCCCTGCTCTCCCACTCATGCTCTGTCTCTCAAATAAATAAGATCCTTAGAAAGAATAAGCTTGAAATGATGATCCAGAAAACCACTTCTGGTGCTAAAATTATATGATGCCATGCATTTGATGAATACTCTATCTTCACCGGCTTTCTGGGGAGAGGAGAATGGGTGGTATTGAGAAGACTGATCCGAGTGTAGCCTTGATCTCTGTTGAGCAAGGTGATCCATGGACACAAGTCCGAAACCTTTCCGTTCTCTCTAATCACCTGTGTACAACTGGCTGGACACAGAACCTTCCAGAATCTAAGTCACGCCCCCTTCCAGCAGGCTTTGCAAGCTGTTAGCATGGGTTCCCTTGGGCTGGGAAACAGTTTTGATTTAGAAACAAACGTAAATACTCAAGTTGGATATACCTCTAAACGTTTCATTCATCCACAATTCATATTTATCGACTACCCCTTCTGCCCCCAAAGATGGTGTTATTTGATCCTATACTCTTATAAAAGGCACTGGTCCACTAGGAAGGCAGGTTTCTATAAATCCAGAAGAAGGGCGAGCAACATGGTGAGCTCACCGACAGGCATGGAGAGAAAAACTATCCTGTTCCTGGGTCATGAGACGTTGACGTGAGCTTTGATCATTCAAAGGGAAGGGGAGCCTGGCGGGCACCTCTGTGTAGCTGCCCGTGGTCATACACACCCCAGCAGCAGCTGTCCGCTGGATCCGCCCGGCGTGGACTTTCTCGTAGCCATCTCAGAAGTTAGGCCTAGGACTCTGAAGTAGGTCTTAGGTGTGCGCACAGTGAGATGGACAGTTGTGTCGAGAGTACGCGTGCGTGTCTGCACACAGCTTGTGCACAGCAGAAGCACGCCGTGACTTTCTGCAAGTTCTGATTTTGGGACAGGCTCCAGGCAACCCCTCGTGCACTTGTGCACGAAAGGGATATGACGTGTCTGGTTGGCAGTTCTGGGCAGCGGGGAAACTTGCCGTGTCGTGTTCCCGACGAATTTCAAGGAGGTGGTTCCCAGATTGGGAGGAGCCTCGTGGAGTGGCCCAGACATCCGTCTGTTCTCGCCTGTCCTCGCCTGGCCTGCTTCTGCGACTTGCCCTGATGCCCACAGCCCGCCCCACCGTCCGTGGTGGCCACGGACACAGACGTGGCTCTGCCCAATGTTTTGTCAGGCGCTCACCGTTGTGTGCCGAAGTAGGCATGTGCTTTGGCTCCTCTCCCGGATTTTCCAGGGACTCGGCAGTCGTTCTGTATATGCGTCAGGTGGTCCCCGAGTACCGTCAGAATGAAGACCGTGCCCTCTCTTCGGAGTTTGTGTGGTCTGCGTGCCTGGCTCTCATCGATCAGCTTCAGCTGCCGTGTGGTCCCGCCCAGGAGCCGCGCGTGTGGGGAGGTGTGTGCCGGGAGCCTTTGCCGTGAGCTCTGTGCCTCTCGTCGGTTCCCACCACTGGAGACAGCTGCTGTTTGGCCGTGGGCAACTCTCTACACTTACTGCTGTCCTTTCCTCCCAGTACGCAGAGACTGGTGCTCTCTGGGTGCAGACGTGGTCCTTCTGGGTCACCTAAGACGGACGTGTCCCAGCAAGTTAACTGCCCAGCATCACTGGAGAAGGCAGAAAGAGTAATCACGTGGCGCTTAATGTACGTTTCAGAAACAAGTCTGCTTTTTTCTTTCCTTGGTAGAAAACAGGTTCCAAAGCATGCCAACATATGTATAGTTTCTGATGAGCTCTGGACCTTCATTCTTAAGGACACGTGATGTTAAAAGCCTGATAATCCCCACATACTGCCAACTGAAGTTGGTTATCCTAAATAAATCTAAAACGTAGAGCCTATTAAAATTTTGGACCAAGGCTCTTTCTCTGTAGTCCATATAAAGATGCTTTCTATTCCTGATTAACCTTGAGTTTTGGGAGCATCTGACATCAACTTTATGAGGAGTGAGGTCTTTGCCAAAAAAGTTGTATGTAATATACACACACATGGTACATGTCGTATGTTGACATGTGTATGTTTCACGGTTCCTTTTCTAGTCGTGTGATCTGACTTTAACTCCTATGACCTTTACTCACTGCTCCTCTGAACAACGGAAAAGCCGACGATACACAGAGGCTTTGGGACTCAGCAAAATGCGAGAGATGCTCATTGGTTTAATTCCTGTCTGTTGATCTGCGTATGTACGTGTGGCATTTCTGGGGCACTTCTGAATATGGAGTATATCGAGAAGACACACGCACCATCAGGGACAGGGACACAGCCACATGTTAACGTCGGCTGGACAGCTACGTAGGGATTCGGCGTTCTGTAATGAGTATGAACTTGAGTCAGAGCTCGCAGCAGAGGTTACTAAATACTGCCCCGTTATTGAAGAACTACAGTACACTCTTTCCGAATGTGTGAATCCAGAGTCGGTCCAGACTTTGTCATCGTTTTCCCTGGGTTTTCTTCACATAAATGTGTTTCTTTGTTCACCCAGGCAGTCGGGAAACCAAACTGGGGAGCGGCCAGAGGAAAGAGCGAGGTGAAAAGACGGTATCACACTGTTTTCCTAAGAAAAGGCAGGGCCTAAACCCACCTGTAGACATGAATGAAATCACTGTGGTTTCAGAAGGCTTTTTCTCAGTAAATGGCAGCTTTGTTTGTTTTCTGTTTGAGCTGTGTTTCATGCTTGTGGAGCTGGGAGCTGTGCTTTTCCTCGCATGCCTGATACTCCTGCTGTTCGTAAAGGGGTCCAAGGGAGTCACAGAACCTTACGCATTCCTGTCTCCAGAGGGCCCGGGCTTTCTCTTCGAGGCTGCCTTCAGGAGGTGGGAGCTTTGTCCGTCTTTATGCCCTGGCTCTGAGCGAAGGCCTTCCAGACAGCTGCTGCGTGCGGCAAGAGGGAGGATGCCTTTTATTCCGCTGGGGAGCAAAGAGCAAAGGCAGACAGAGGGCCCCGAGAGCCGCGGGGGCTTGAGACAAGGCACTGGAAGGCGGAGGTCGCCTGCTTCTGTTTAACGAGCTGCTGCGCGTTTGCAGCCGGCCTTGTCGGAGCCCAGGCCCTCATCACAGCCTCTTGGGTCAGGTGTAAAAGGGACAGGACAGTCCCACGTAGCTGATCACTCAGGCCGGTTTGAT
Organism: Meles meles; assembly: GCF_922984935.1. NCBI lineage: Eukaryota > Metazoa > Chordata > Mammalia > Carnivora > Mustelidae > Meles > Meles meles. The sequence goes on from NC_060087.1 coordinate 5,067,369, forward strand.
CCGTGCGATCATCCTGCGTTCCCCGTGGAGTGTGCGAGGCCCCGCACGGGCGAACGAGAGGACGCGAGCGGAGCTGACCTTACTGCGGCACAGGTGCGGGCCGACCTTCACGGGAGGGCAGGAAAAAAAAGAAAAGTTGGGTCTGGTCTGGCATTGTCTTGGTTGAATGTGTTGTGTTCCAGAAAGTACCGCAGGACCATAAATAGTGACCCGTCGCAGCGCGGTAGTTTTCTCCTGGTCCTGGAAGAGCCTCTGAGGGAACGGGAAACCTCTGTCTGTCTTTCTTGCCCCTCCGCTGGACCTGCAGTGGGCCGGCGAGCACGTCTGGACCATCGCTCGGCCACCACCACCTGTTTTGGGAACCACGTTTGGTGGGAAGACGGCCGTGGCCGCTTGAGGACACGTTCGTGGCTGTGTTTGCCACCCGACGGCAGAGTTGAGTTCTTGGGATACTCGTCGGCCCAGTGTTTAGCCGAAGATACTGGTTATGTGGTTCTCTGCAGTAGAGTTCGCGTAGCACCTGGAGACCCTCATGTGCTCCGGCTTCCCCTTTCACCCACTCTTCTCGCCAGTTTGACCTGGGCGCATCTCACCTGGTCCTTCTTCACCGGAATGTCTTTACTAGGCACTGTGTCCGTACGGTCCTTGAAGTGTGGCTGCCCAGGCCAGGGGACTTGAGTTTTGGATTTTATTTTATTTTATTTTAAAGATTTTATTTATTTATTTGACAGAGAGAGAGAAATCAAGTAGCAGAGAGAGGGGGGAAAGCAGGCTCCCTGCTGAGCAGAGAGCCCGACACGGGGCTCGATCCCAGGACCCTGAGATCATGACCTGAGCTGAAGGCAGAGGCTTAACCGCTGAGCCACCCAGACACCCCTTGGTTTTTATTTTTAATGAATTTAAATGTCAATAGTTCCATATGTCGATTGGCCCCTCGGTTGGGCGCATCAGCGGGTGCTGTGCCTGCTTCGCCCCCGGGGAGCTCGGCGGGCCGGCGGAGTCTGCTCCCGCGCGGTGTTGTGTTGTGAAGCGTGACAGACACTGTCTCCCTTTGTTTCTTTTTTTAAAGATTTCATTTATGTAAGAGAAAGACCACGAGAGACAGAGCATGAGCAAGCAAACTCCCTCCTGCGCAGGGAGCCTGATGCCCCGCTCGATCCCTGAGACCGTGACCTAAGCCCAAGGCGGATGCTCAACCGACGGAGCCCCCCACGCACCCCGTTCTTACCTTTCTTGTGAAAAGATCGAGCGCTGAGCTGTTTTATTACTTTCTCCGCTCTCTTCGTAGTTCCCACCCTCTCCATTATTACCGTCCTTCTATCTTGTTGACTCATTTCCCAGACTGTGTTTGCTTAACTGCTTGCTTTCAGTTCTTGACACGAGAACCTTTAGCAGTCATTTTCCTAATAGATGCCTCTTAGGTTCAAGTTTTCTGTGTCCTTGTCTTTGATCCTATCCATTAGAGCGGCGTGCATTTCACCTGTCTTAATTGTCTTGCTTGGGGTTGACCGGTCTTTCTGATTCAGAAAATTTGTGTCTTTCATCAAACCCCAGGAAGAAAAATGTGCTTGTGTTCCATTGAATATATGTCGGACCTCATCCCTCAGTCAGTGACATCTAAACATTGTATCTCGTTTTCCATTCTTCTTTACCTCTCGCACCCCTGGTGGTTTACTTCTGTACATCTGCGTTACACTGGCCTTGTCTTCAGGGCTCTCCGTCTGTTTGTAATCCTGCCATTGATGTTTGAAATGTCAACCACCTTTTTTTTTGTTTTCTCTTCCGTTTTTAAAACTCTCCTTGGTATTTTCCTCAAAAATCTACCTGGCCATTTTCATCTTGTTCCTTGCACATTTGTTGATTCCTTCTGTTTTTTAAAAAAATATATTTAATATATACTTAATTCATATTCTGCTTTGATTGTCTCCATGTCTGGTATCTTTGGGGGTTAAATCCTCCTGTTTGATTCCAGTGAGGGTCACACATGGTGGGTGGAAATCATTCATTTTATGATTTTTTGTTATGCTTCTTTTTTTACTTGAAACTACCTCTGTGGGATTTTTGTGAGGCTTGTGTGGGGGGCACCTCCCGCCAGGAGAATTTATCTTTGCTGCTGATGCCTTGGAACATTTCAGGGCGGAAGACTTCTTGCAACAGAATGTCTTCTTGGTGCTTCTCTGGCCACTCGGGGAGTTTCCTGGCCATTCCTGCCTGAGGTCCGCTTGTTTGTTTTTAATACCTGAAGTCTCCACGCACTGTTTTTTGATGGTTTGTATATCTGTTTGGGATTTTCCTGGAGGGTGTGTTTTTATTGTAACCCTTGTTGTTGACCTCCGTGCAGACCCAGAGAGCCGCTCCTCTCACTGAGGAAGAAGCCACACATACGAGGTAGGCGTGCGGGGTGACACGATGCTCCCTGTCCTGGACGAGACTCAGTTCCTTTCTCCTGCAGTGTAAGAAGACAGATGTGTGAGGACGTTGTGCTGATCTCAGAGAAGCCCAAAGTCTGCCCTCTCAAGCACCCCCCGGCACCCACACATGCTTTTATAATCACCTGGAACGTGTGAGCCCAGCAGATTTGGTTTGCTGAATGCATGCGTCGGTGACGTAAGCAATTCGTTCAAACTGTATGAGCCCCTGTGTCCTGAATAAGTGGCTCGTGGTGAAATTGTTCCTAAGTTTCCCAGTACCTGGAAAGCACGGAATAGGGCACGAGTGGTTTCCTGGGGGGGCAGATATATGTCATAAAAGTGGCTTTATGCCTGCGGACTGAGAATCTGTTGGTAAACTGTATCTGCTTGATGGAAGGATCGGATGCCCAGACAGAAACACTTGTGTTCTTTTTAGAGACCTGCTTCAGAGCACGGCCCAGCATCCACACCACTATCAAATGCTGGTCCTGTGTGTCTGGGACATGTTCAAAACCCGCCACCCTGACCGTTTTCCTCTAGTCAGATGGCATCGGGTTTGCCCACCCAAAGATGACTTTGCTTCTCTGTACAAAAGCAGGTTGTCTTAAACGTTAATTTGGGGCACTGAAAATTTTTTATCACTCTCAAGCTTAGGTATCACATAATTATCTTTCTGTTTGCGTACTTCAAGCCAGGAGATGGATGGATGGATGGCATCTTACCAAACAGCCCACATGTCTGGGGAAATCTTGTTTTCCTATTAAGCTCTCAATTTGAGTCACGAAATTGATGTACCTGGTCTGGGGAAATTTGCTCGAGTACAAATGTAGCACATTTGTACTTGTATGTGAATCGATGAACGTCTGTTTCCGTCTTTTCTTTGCATTTTTGACGAAAGCTAATTTACAGACCGTAGACTCATCAGACGATGTTAGGTGTCTGTGTCGTTCCTTTCTCTGTCCTGAGCTCCAGCTGACTGGCGGACGGACACACTGAGCAAGGCTGGGTGGGAGCTCACCCGTCGGATCCTTTGCCTCAGAGTTCCCAGCTTGGACACCAAGACTCACTACTTTTAACAAGGCCCCCAAGTGTTTCTTCCCGTCAGGCAAGTCACTGAAACACTATTTTAGGAAATTCACTCCGCGTTAACCACACACCCCATTTACAAAATGACCTCAGTGCTTGTGGAAATAATTTTTTTCCCATTAAGCACCAAAGTCAAGTTAGGAGCTAAATATATTTGGCCTTTGAAAAGTTGCAAATTCTCAAAGAATATCAATTCATAAACAATCTTTTCATCTGTATATATAATGTTGAAACTTGTGTTTTTTGTTGGTTCTCTCTCACCTTTTTTTTTTTTTTTTTAAGATTTATTTATTTCAGAAAGAGAAAGAGACTGTGTGTGAGTGGAGGCTGGGGAGAGGGAGGAGGGAAAGCCAACTGCCCGCTAAGTGCAGAGCCCTATTTGGGGCTCCATCAATGGCCCCTGAGATCACGACCTCAGCCAAAACCCAGAGTCAGACACTTAACCAGCTGAGCCATTCAGGCACCCCTCAGTCACCTGTTTTTAAGCTCTAACCCACGTGGGACAAGAAAAGCACCTTACTAATTAAAACCTTGTTCTCCTCATAAAGCACATTATTGCCTGACTTCCAGGTCTCTGTGACCTTGCTGTTTCTGAGACACAGACATCTGGGCACACACGGGGAGGAAGTAACAGCTCAGGTCTGAGGCTCTCTGTGTTCCTCGGCTCGCTGTCCCCCGAGTCACTGGCCGGTTGAGTGACTAGGGGCAACACATGCAAGCTCTCGGAGTCTCATTTCCCTCTTCCGTGAACTGAAGGGAATGATCCGTCGGCTCGCCGTGGGGTGACGCTCAGTGAGATGATTGACGTAAACGCTCTCGTGCTGTTTAACCTTCAAGAGATGACGCGGTCTCTTGCTGTGATGGTGAATGCTGCTCTGGTTTTCATGTCGACGAGCATCACTGTTATCATTAGAAGACGTGGCAGGTGTCTGTGACGATGGCAGGAGGGGGTCGTGTCTGAAGGTACATACAGCTCCACACTGTGTCGCTGGGACTTGCGCACAGAGTGGTGGAGGGGACAGCAGAGAGACGCACTGATGACACTGGGACCCTTGAAACACCTTCTGTCTCCCCAGTGGGAACATCGTGTTCTAGCCCAGGGCTGTGCGTGTCAGGTCCCAGCAGAGATCCAGGAATTCATAAACGTTGTCAACTGGTTTTACTGACTTTCTGTTTGAAGGTACATAAAAAGGTAATGACACAAAAACCTGGAAAATGGGGCGCCTGGGTGGCTCAGTGGGTTAAAGCCTCTGCCTTTGGCTCCGGTCATGATCCCGGGGTCCTGGGATCGAGCCCTGCATCAGGCTCTCTGCTTGGCAGGGAGCCTGCTTCCTCCTCTCTCTCTGCCTGCCTCTCTCCCTACTTGTGATCTCTGTCTGTCAAATAAATAAATAAAATCTTAAAAAAAAACCCATGGATAATGAATAGGTATATTCTTAAAGTGGTTATGTGTGGTAAGATTCTATCTAAAAATGCATGAGAAAACACTACAGTCCTGATTCTGGGTAGAGCAGATAGTATGACAGCAAAATAACTGAACTGTTTTTTTTTTAATGCCAAAGGTAAAAATAAATAGAAAAAGTGTCAAAGGTAAATAAGTGGCAAAAAATAGTTTGATACACACATGTAAAAATGAAATACAAACACATCGGTACTCTTTTTTTGGACAAAAATTAGAATATTTAAGTGAACTCAAAAAGATTTATATGGGGAAGTTCACTGCTTAGTTTTTCATTTTTTGGGAGGGAAAACTCAAACATCTATCGATAGATAATGGTAAGTGTGGAGTAGACCTGCAACATGGGATACAATAAGTATAACATTTAAAAGTAATTCACTATACATGTGAAAAGGTATCAGTCAACAGCATAATAAAAACCAAGTTGTAGGAGAAAATTAACTCTGTACCATTCATGCTCACTAAAGATGCACAGAGCACTGTACTCAGGAGGAAATTCCGCCCCCCCCTTTTTTTTAAAGATTGTATTTATTTGACAGGCAGAGATCACAGGTAGACCGACAGGCACGCAGAGAGAGAGAGGGAAGCAGGCTTCCCGCTGAGCAGAGAGCCCGATGCAAGGCTTGATCCCAGGACGCTAAGATCATATCCTGAGCCGAAGGCAGAGACTTAACCCACTAAGCCGCCCAGGAGCCCCACCTTATTTTTTTTTTTTTATAGATTTTATTTATTGATTTGTCAGCATGAGCAGCAGGCAGAGCGAGAAATAGACTCCCTGCTGAGCAGGAAACCTGCTCCCAGGACTCCGGGATCATGACCTGAGTCAAGAACAGATGCTTAACCGACTGAGCTACCTAGGCGTCCCTCGAACTTCCTTTAGAAGAAGAGTCTGCCTATGCATCACATTCTTTTTTTTTTTTTTTAAGACTTCATTTATTAATTTATTTGAGAGAGAGATCGACTGGGGAGGGACAGGAGAAGGAGAAACAGACTCCCCACTCAGCACGGGGCTCAGTGCAGAGCTCTATCCCAGGACCCTGAGATCATGACCCGAGCTGAAGTCAGATGCTTAACCCAGGCACCGGTATGCATCAGATTCTTGGTGGTCGTTACAAGGAGCAAGAGGAGAGGGGATGGATAAAATGTGGTCATGGGTGACTTCATCTTTATGTGAAATGTTTCATGCTCTCTTTAAATGCCTGAACCAGAGCAAAAGTGACCTCTGTTGTTAATTCTGGGTGATGGAGGTATGGACATTATTTAAATATGTTTTATACCCTGTCTTCTTTTATTAGAAATAATAAAGCAAACCTTCAACAAATTAAAAGTAGACTCCCAAAAGATGATGTCGCTCTTTAGAGAAAAGTACTGCTGCATTCCAAGCGGAAATGTTTCTGCTGTGTTTGGAAAATTAGACTTTTTTTTTTTTTTTTTAGTCTGCAGAAAGACCCATCTTCTCATTCCCAGGTCTTGTAATATAATCAGATCACAGCCAGTTAAATCTTATCTGTGATTTTTTCTCTGAACGAACGGAAGTCTCAGAAATTTCATGGCATATCGATCACCAGCATGAGGTCCTGAGGTTCTTTCTCGACTCCAGCGGCTTCCAAGGGTTGCAGTGGGTGTCTTCCTCTGTTTGATGTACTTTGTAGATCGTGGCGCAAGGTGTTTGGGTGAGGGCAGAAAATAGTGGGGCATCTGGGAATAGAACTTTCCATCGTATTCCCTCACGATTTTCAGGGAGAAGTAGGCAGTATTATTCCTGTACAAAATATCTCTCTTCCCAGCTACTCACAGCAGTACGCCTTGAGTAGTGAGAAAGGAGGAGCGAAACTTTACCAAAGCTAGTATAATGAAAAATTAAAGCAGAAGAAGCATCTTTTAAATTCGCTCTGTTTTGAGATACTGCATATTGTCATATGATGACATTGTTTCCTGGATAATTCTTTGGTTTCCATATGATGACATTGTTTCCTGGATAATTCTTTGGTTTCCATAATCTTTTTTTTTTTTAAGATTTATTTATTTACTTATTTATTTGACAGAGAGAGAGAGATCACAAGTAGGCAGAGAGTCAGGCAGAGAGGGGGGGAAGCAGGCTCCCCGCTGAACAGAGAGCCCGATGTGGAGCTCGATCCCAGGACCCTGAGATCATAACCTGAGCCGAAGGCAGAGGCTTTAACCCACTGAGCCACCCAGGCGTCCCCACATTGACTTTATTTTTTTTTAAAGATTTTATTTTTATTTATTTATTTGACACGGAGAGAGAGAGAGATCTCAGGTAGGCAGAGAGAGAGGGAGAAGCAGGCTCCCCGCTGAGCAGAGAGCCCGATGCGGGGCTCATCCCAGGACCCTGAGATCATGACCTGAGCTGAAGGCAGAGGCTTTAACCCACTGAGCCACCCAGGCGTCCCCGCATTGACTTTTTTTTTTTTAAGATTTTATTTTTATTTATTTATTTGACAGAGAGAGAGAGAGAGAGAGATCTCAGGTAGGCAGAGAGGCAGGCAGAGAGAGAGGGAGAAGCAGGCTCCATGCTGAGCAGAGAGCCTGCTGCGAGGCTTGATCTTGATCCCGGGACCCTGACACAATGACCTGAGCCGAAGGCAGAGGCTTTAACCCACTGAGCCATCAGGCGCCCCCATAACCATCTTTTAATTAGGTAGGATGATCACTGTCAATACATAGTCTGCAAAACAAACTAGATTCTTGTGCTCACTTATACTTCCGGTATTTTTTTAAGTTTTCATTTTAACTCCAGTTAGTTAACGTACCGTGTAGTATTAGTTTAATACGTACAATGTAGTGATTCAGCACTTCATACATCACTCGCTGCTTGTCACGACGAGCGTCTTCCTTCATCCCCGTCGCCTGTTTCACCTGTCCCCCTTCCCCTTTGGTGACCGTACGTGTGTTCTCTGGAGGCAAGAGTCAGCTTCTTGGTTCCCCTCTCTCGTCTCTTTCCCCTTTGCTCATTCATTTCTTAAATTGCACACGTGAGGGAAATCATCTGGTATTGGCCCTCTCTGTCTTGTTTTGCTTAGCGTTACCCTTGCTCCATCTTGCAGTTGCCAAGATCTCCCTCTTAATTTTATGGCTGAGTAGTTGTCCATTGTGTATATCCCAGACTTTCTTCATCTGGTCATCAGTTGGCACACGCTTGGGCCATTTTAGATAATGCTGCTCTAAACATTGGGGTGCACGTATCCCTTTGAGCATTTTTGTATTCTTTGGGTAAATACCCAGTAGCATGATTGCCAAATTGTAGGGTAGTATTTCTTTTTTCTTTTTTTTCTTTTTCTTTTTCTTTTTTTTTCCATTTGAGAGTCGTCCTTTATTAACTGGCCCGATTACAAAAATAATCATGGTAGATAGCTTAGTTCATTCTTCGAGTAAGCCTATTGATCTGGTCTTCCCTGTTGCCAGCATCTCCACCTTCCACAAAATGGGTGGTCTTTTTCTTCATTCCCCCTCGTGGAGAAGATAATTTGAAGGGCCATCAAAAGTTGTTTGCCTCCTTGAAACGTTTTCCAACAGTAGAGATCTCGTGAGTCAGATCCTCCGTGCAGATGATGCCTTATTTACCAAGAGATCAGGCAACCAATGTGTTATCTGTCAGGGCAATTCGCTTCTTGTTGATTTTGCCATGACCACGCTTGTAGATCAGTTCATTCACTGACTTCAGGTTGGGGTACCCCCATGATATATATGGTTCCACAATCCTTAACATGTTAAGTAAAGCCTTGTTGGGCTAAACAAAGGTGCCATTGAAGATTTGACGAAGGCGAAGACGCTGCAACGCCTTTCGAACCTTTGGGCTCACACCATTGATACCTCTGATCCTGATGACAAATGCCAACTTGGGTTCCGCAGGTACGTAGAAGTTGCCAGCTTTTCTTGCCATCCTCGCCATTCAAATCTCAATTCTGTACGTCTGTCTATATTCCTTGTGGCAATGCTTAGCTTTTTCATAGATAAGCTTCCTCCTTGCCTTTCGAAGCATCTTTTGAGCAAACTTTTCCTCAGACGCTTGATCTTCAGGTCTGCGAAGTTCCTTCGCTTCTTTTTAAGGGTTTCTGGCACAGCAGGAACCTTCTTTTTCTTCTCTTCTGCACACCCCATGGTTCCAGCCGGGAAAAGAGCTGTAGGGCAGTATTTCTATTTTTAACCTTCTGAAGAACCTCCTTGCTGTTTTCCACAGCGATTGTACCCGTTTGCGTTCCCACCCACAGTGCAAGAATGCTCTTTTTTCTTCACGTCCTCACCTACATTTGTTGTTTCTTCTGTTTTCGATCTTAGCCGTCCTGACAGGTGTGAGGTGGTATCTCATTGTGGTGTTGAGTTGTGTTTTCCCTCATCATGAGAGATGTGGAGCCTCTTTTCATGTGCCTGCCATCTGTCATCTTCGGAGAAATGTGTATGCATGTCTTCTGCCCATTTTTTACTTATCCAGTTTGGGTTTTGGGTGTTGAGTTTTATAAGGCCTTTATATAGGATACTAACCCTTCATCAGATATGTCATTTGCCGAGACCTTCTCCCATTCCATAGGTTTAAAAAGCAGAAGCTTTTTATTTTGATGGAGTCCCAGTAGTTTATTTCTCGTTTTGCTTCCTTTGCCTCAGGAGACATACCTGGAAAAAGTTGCTACGGCCAATGTCAAAGATATTACTGCTTGTCTTCTCCTCTAGGATTTTTATGGTTTTGCTTTTCACATCTGGGCCTTTAGTCCATTTTGAGTTTATTTCTGTGTGTGGTGTAAAAAAAAAGTGGTCCAGCTTCATTCTTCTGCATGGGGCTGCCCAGTTTTCCCAACACCACTTATTGAAGAGACTGTCTTTTTCCCACTGGATATTCTTTCCTGCTTTGTCAAAGATGAGTTGACCGTAGAGTTGTGGGCTTATTTCTGGGGTTTCTCTTTGCTCCATTGGCCTGGGTGTCTGTTTCGTGTTGGTGCCGTACTGTTGTGATCACCACCGCTGTGTGATGCAGCCAGATTCGTGATGCCTCTAGCTTTGCTTCTCTTTTTCAAGACTGCTTTGTCCACTCAGGGTCTTTTATGCTTCCTTACAAATTTTAGGATTGTTTGTCCCAGCGCTGTGAAAAGTGCCGATGGTGTTTTGACGGGGATTGCATTAAACGTCTAGATTTCTTTGGGTGGCATGGACTTTTTAACAAGATTTGTTCCTCCAGTCTGTGAGCATAGAACGTCTTTCCAGTCCTTTGTGACTTCCTCAGCTTCTTCCTTCACTGTTTTACAGTTTTCAGGGTATAAGTCACATCTTTGAAGAGGTTTATTCCTAGGTATCTTATTTTGGGTGCAATTATCAATGCGATTTTTGTCTAAATTGCTCTTTCTGCTGTTCATTATTGGTGTCCAGAAATGGCACTTTTTTCAGTGGTAATTCACATTTAATATACAAGGCTATTTGATTTCTTTGATTCTTGCTTCTGAATCTCTTCCTGAATGACTTAACGGCATGTCTACTTCCTCATGTTACAGTTGCAGCAGTTAGCTGGAACCCCCCGTTACGGCAGACCCGTTGGCCCCAGCACTGTGAGCCAGGCGTGCGTGACCCTTGGTCACACGTGCCTGCTGGGATGAGCACCTGCTCCAGCTTCGTGTGTGAGGGGAGGGGTCACGTCCAGTTACTTATTCTAGACCAGTACTTAGGACAGTAACTAACCCATGGCAGGGCATCAGTATGCAAATGTGAAATGTGAGTTGATTTCATAAGCAAATGTGAAATAAACAGCTTGAGTGACCTTCAGTTTGTTTCCAAAGATGAAGAGTCACTTAAGGTTTCTCTCCCTCTCTGGTTTTGTCTTGCCCGAGGGGAGGGGTGGGAGAATGGGGTGATGGGGGATGGACATCGGGGAGGGTATGTGTTATAATGAGCACTGGATAAGACCGCTGAGTCTCAGATTTGTACCCCTGAAACAAATAATACATTATATGTTGATTAATTGAATTTTAATTCAAAAAATTAGCGAGCTTGAGAGGAGAATTGGAAACCACCATTCAAGCCATGGTCAAATAACTCGAGACATGAAGACTTGGGTGAATTTGGGTATGGGAGATACAAAGGGCTAGTAAAAAGCATGTTTTTCAGTTTTTACTCTAAAAATTTTTAAACACAAAAGTTAAGGAGGAAGTAAAGAGCTACAGGAAATCACCACTCAGCTTTGAAACCGCATGTGCTCTTGGCCAGTTTTGTCCCATCAGTACGTCCTGTCCCTCCATGTTGATTACTTCGAAGCCGACTGCATGTTACATTTCAGTGTCTGTCTCTAGAATATCGGAATTGTCTATTAAGAGTCCGGTGAATGTGTGACTTTGGAGAGTAGGCGAGGCTGTTTTGTGAGGGACACAGGTTGACGTGATCAACACACAACAGCGCAGCCCAGACAGAGTGTGCGTGGAGTGAAAAGGTCAACCAGACAGAGGCCGTGCTTCACCTTGATGAGGGACAGCGTACATGGCTGACTGCGCTTTCCCTTTGAACGCTCGTTCCCCCAGGAGATGCCTTCCGGACTGCAGCCTTCGCATACCGCTGTGGCCTCTTTCTCAACACAGTATTTTCCAGCTGCCACAGTGACACTTAACAGAAACCTTATTCTGTCATTTTCTGTTTGTGACAAGTAGAGGTCTGAGATTAGAATAGGGTAAGAGATCCGGTGACCAAGTGACCTGCTTGTCCAGGACAAGTTCAGGTTTTGCTCTTTGTCCGAGACTAATGCCCGAGTGTAGACCCTTTCTGATTCATGAGCAGGCTTGAGGCTTCCAATACCTCATGACCTGAGCCAAAGACAGATGCTTAATGACTGAGCCACCCAGGCGCCCCAAGAGGGAAACTTTTTAATACAGAATTTTTCATGTGATTTTTTAACCAGAACTAATTATTTTCCATCGCTATCCCTCTAACAGCAAAAAAATAACATAATGAAAACAGAGTTGTACTTATAAGCAACATATAGTGAAAAGTCTTTGGAGCGCAGGAAGGCTACACTTTTACTCTTCTGTGTCATAAACGTTTTGGAGAACTTGCTCATTTTTTCCTGTTGTCTTGTGCCTCGTTTTTCATGTTCTCCTTCTGAGCAATGACTGGTAAGACAGTAGCTAATAGGATGGAGAATTTAGATGAATTTTCTACTGAATAAAACAGGTGATTGAAATACATTTGGTTCCCCCAGAAAGAATCAGGAAAATTGTTAGTTTCACCCCTTTAGCAGAAAATCGTACAATTAGAATCCTCTTCCTCCCAGATGAGCCCTCAGCTCTGAGCATGGTAGGTTGGGTTTGTGAAATTCAACAGAAAAACTGAATCTTGCGGGGTGCCTTAATCAGTTGAGGCTGTGGTCCGTGTGGAGCCGCGGTCCTGGGACAGAAGTTCAGGCAGTAAAACGGTTCAGTGAGCTGTGTGGGAGTCGGTTGGAGTTGGACCTGGGGAACCGATCGTGGTCGGACCCAGCCACTTCTTCCGTCAGGAAAGGGAGTGTGTGCTCTGTCGGAAGGCGATCGAATGAGGCAGACCCTTCACAGTCGAACGAGACTGGGACACGCAGCAGGGTCCCGGGCGCTGTCCGGAGGTGCGTCCCAGTGCGGACGCCCCGAGGACGTGTCTGCGGGACTGCACTGAGCCCAGAGATACAGTGTGACCATGACTGCGAGAGGACAGCGACTCAAGGGTGGTTAAAGTCACGTGTCGGTATCTTAAATACACGACTGTGAATGGGTTCGGCAGAGTGTCCTTCCTCCCCAAGGTCGCGTGGCCAGTCAGTGAACTAGCAAGGACTAGAAGTAATTTCTTACAGATTCCGGAGAATATTCTGGATACCACCCTCTCCCTTCTTTTCCTGTTTCTGTTGGTTGAAACGAGCAACGGAAACAGCCATCTGCTCACGCACGCGGGAAGCATCGTGGAAAACGCGGGAGCACGGTTCGGGCACGCGGGCGGCACTGCGGTGCCGCACCCCGCGCCGCATCACAAAGGGGGCGACTCCTCCGGCTCAGCACCGCGGGACGGTCCCCGCAAACGTCCGGACTTGCTCCTCAGGGTCCCGGTGGAGATTGGTGAAAACACACGTGTCGTGTGTTTGACTCTTGCACTCTTCTCACCGTTGGTGTAAAGACGCGAAACCTTTGCCGGCGCACCGTTTCCCTCACCGTCTTGCCCACGGGCACGGACGCCTCGTACGCCGCTACCCCTGGTGCTCGTGGCTGGCGTGGCGTCGTCTGGAAGAACTGTGGGGTCCCAGCAGTCCCCCGCGCCCGAGTCCAGAGGAGCGTGCGCTGCAGAGGTCCATTCGCCGTCCCTTCCGGGCCGGGCCGGGCCGCTTCTCCCGTCTCCGTGTTGGGGCCTTTCTGTCGCTGCGAGGAAGCTCACGAGCGTGGCCGTTCAGCTGGGGGAGGTCCAGCCGGCTGCAGGCCGCTCCCCGCACTTCTGCTCGGGGTCACTCGTCACTCCCCGTTTTTCCACCACGGGAGGTTCGCGCAAAGGGAACGTGGCAGCTGGAATCTGGCTCCTGGTCCACGGCCTCCAGGTGGGGGATTGGGGCCCCAGCACTCTCCCGGCCACTCAGGCACGTGAAGGCAGAGTTTTCTGCCGCGAAGAGAAGCAAAAGACAGACATGTAAGGAGGTGTAGGAGGTGACCGGGACTGAAGAACTGTAAGACGTAGGGAGGTTTCGCTGCACGGCAGGCACTCGGTCGCTCGCACACGTGCGGGGCCTCGTAGCTGAGAGGGTCCCCAGCCGGCAGCCAGAGAGACGGTGGGGCCGCGCCGCACGTCCATGTGGGCCAGTGTTCTCCCGAGAAGCAGCGTGAACTTGAAGGTGATTCTCTCCCAGGGTCTCCAGGAGGAGCCTGGGGACTGTGCGGCCTCAGTGACTGTGTTCAGGTACCAGTTCTGAGACTTAACCTGTTCCAGCGTCACTGGTACAGGAAAGCGTTCCTCATAGAGCCCCGTAGGCTTCTCTTCCCAGCCGGCACGAAACGTGCAGTCCACACTGGGATCCTGGGAATACGCAGCCCACACTGGGATCCTGGAAGTGCGCAGCCCACACTGGAATCCTGGAATTGTGCAGTCCATACTGGGATCCTGGGAATGCGCAGCCCACACTGGGATCCTGGAAGTGCGCAGCCCACACTGGGATCCTGGAATTATGCAGTCCACACCAGGATCCTGAGAATGCGCAGTCCACACTGGGATCCTGGAAGTGCGCAGCCCACACTGGGATCCTGGAATTGTGCAGTCCATACTGGGATCCTGGGAATGCGCAGCCCACACTGGGATCCTGGGAATACGCAGCCCACACTGGAATCCTGGAATTGTGCAGTCCATACTGAGATCCTGGAAGTGCGCAGCCCACACTGGGATCCTGGAAGTGCGCAGCCCACACTGGAATCCTGGAATTGTGCAGTCCACACCGGGATCCTGGGAATGCACAGCCCACACCGGGATCCTGGGAATGCGCAGTCCACACTGGGATCCTGGGAATGCGCAGCCCACACTGGGATCGGCCTTGTTGCCTCTCCCATCTCCCCTCCCCTTTGTGGCTGCCTTTAGGAGACGGAGCCAGCCATCCTCTCCTCGGTGGGTGCACCTTCCTGGTTCCTGCCGCACCCCTCCCGAGGAACACTTTCCCTCCAGACACCTGCCCGGCTTCCTCCTTTATCCCGACTCAGAATCCTTCTTTTCTCTGCGCTCACCCACCACGTTCCTCTCCGTAACCTGGCAGGGCTTTCCCCTCAGCGGCCCCTACCACGTGCTCAACCACGTTTGTCCTGACGGGTCGTTGGGCCTGTCCACACCGGAGTGCGGTCCGTGACAACAGGGCTTTCCCCGTGTCTGAGTCTGCGCCTGTCCTTGGCACGTTCTTAGTCCCTGCGAACTTGAATGAACGAGTGGCTTTATTCTTTCCATAACTCTCAGTCATTAGAGACTTGGTTTGAAAGAGAGAATCTTTCAGGAGAGAATAGAAACTTTTGTTGTATGAAAAAGAGCAAAGGGAGAGGGACACCATGAACTCAGAATAACGGAATGATGGGGTAGGCGGCACCCGGAGCTCAGGTGGTCCTCAGTGTGCACACGGAGGCAGGGAGGCCAGCAAGGGGACGTGTCCTCCCAAGCCCAGATCAGTCCAGTACAGCCCGGCCAGCCCTGAAACAGCCTTCAGACCGTCCAGGCTATAAACCTGCCAACAAGAGGCGGAAGAAAATATCCCGGTGAGCAACCGGGAGTCACATCCCTTAGCGCCGGCATATTGACCCGTCACAGTGCCGGACACTCATCATTCTCTCTATAAACGTATTTCTCTAAGACAGTGTAAACACGGAGAGTAGAACAGACTGCCAGTTTGTGTTACGTTTTTTATGACTGGTGGAATAGCTTTGGTTTTAGCAATGAATCCAGCATTTATTTATAGCTAAGTTTGAAGGGACAAAAATACATTCATGTTTTTACTGCATAGCATGGAAGGAATACGTATAAATAAATGTTACAAGTAAAAAATTAACAACAATAGGGAGGATTTATTTAGGATTGCAGAAAAAAAGGACAAAATATTGGATAAACAATGACCAAATGACTACATCAGCCCAAATGGTATTTCATGACGTAAGTTTTAAGTGTAGGTGAAGCAAACAAAGATGATTTAAAGTTTAATCATAAAAGGGCATAGGGAGATTAAGCGAGCTACCATGTCGACCAAGTCAGCCTCACTTATCGTCACACTGGATGACGTGTTTCCACCACTGGCCGGCTGTGGGTGATTTATTCGGAGAAGTCATACTTAGCATGTCTGGTCAATGCGTTGCCTCAGATTCAGACATAACACACCCTCACTCCTGCCCTGTGGTTCCAATGTATCACGAGCTTTGTCTAAAACCATACTTGGTTACGGGCAAATAAAATCCTCACATGTAGTATTTGACCGGGGTTTCAATGAGAGGTGGTTTTCAGTACCTTCCATGTTTGTGGAAACGTCAGACAGATACACCAGTGGCCCTCCAGCAGCGGGTGCTTGGCCGGATCAAAGCTCGCTCTCCCGCGAGTTAAAAGGACAGGCATGTCCCACCACCACTTCCTTTCAGCAGCCCGTGTCCACTTGAACCTGCCTTTCTCCATCTGTCTCCCTAAGGTGTCTGGGACTCAGATGGCCACCTGGCTGCTCAGTGCCTCCTTCGTCTCTTTCAGGTTTGAACTGGTTGTTTTTGCCATTCGCTCCTTCTGGGAAGCTCAGTGATGTCGGCTCTCCTGTCTGCCTTTCCTTACACATTACTTACTGACTTACTGGGTCTCTTCCAAAGCTGATCGTGTCTGCTCACTTTTCACCCCCTGCGCACAGTTAGAGCTTGTCTCCCAAGCGGTCTTGTCAACTTTCTGGCCGTGGTCTCTGCCTCCCTTCCTTCCCCGTGCTGATCCATCCCAAATAAAGCCCAAAGAGTTTGCAGAACTAAGTCTTTGACGTGCCTCCCCCAACTGGGGCAGTAGATTCCAGATTTCAGCTTGACATGAAGCGTCCCTTTTCCCTCATTCACACCCGCCCCCAACAGGTCAAAACCCCACGGAAATCTGTCCAGTTTCCAGGCACAGAGGGCACGTTCCCACGTCGGTGACGTTCGTCTGGCTGTGCAGCATTTCTGAGCGCACCTTTGACTGACTGATCACATCATCGTGATCTGTACTGCACCTCACCCCGTGGTGTCTGTCTGCCTGCCTCGCAGATGGCTACACACTGCAGGGTGTGTGTCCTTACACACAGGCACTGTGTCATCCGCCCAGTACTGAACAGAATGCCTGGCCCATAGTAGCTGCTCAATAAAACATTGATTTTCTCTAGATCCAGTAGGTAAAGTTCATTTCCCCCAAAGTGCAGCGTATCCCTTATCACGTTGTCCATAATGAAATGCTGTGTCTGATGTTACCAAGGCTTTAACTAGTGACCCGTGTAAGTGGGGAGTACCTACCCTAGAAAACCACTTTATACTAAACTCCTCATCGGATAATGGATTCGTGTATTCTCTCTTAGATGGGTTAGTTGTGCTTTGCTTTGGCTCCTTACTAAATAAATCCAGTGCGTGACCCTGAAAATGTTGGATGCTGAGACTGGGTGATGCTGAGAAATTTGGGGTCTGGAGCGCTTTCAGGAACCCCGAAGCGGCATCACGTAAGTGGGACCCTGGGTCAGAAGAGCCATGAGGGAATTGAGCGTTGTGCACCGTTGCTCACTGCTCTGAACCCGGGGCCTCTCAGGAGAGGCATATCGAAAACTGCCAGGGCTCTCAGCACAGGTTTGAATACACAGCGGGACTGACCGGCTCTTTGCAGTCACCAGCGGTGTTTGAGCTGTTCTGCTTTGGGGTCAGTATCATTACAGCTCATTGCATCTTATTAATGGGTGTGGGAGGGGACTTGTGTTATCTTCCAGTTCTCCTCTGGAGATGACAAGCTACTTCTTACTGTGGCCAGCTTGGAGTTGGAGAGAGAGCACTTTTTTTTTTTTTTTAAGATTTTATTTATTTATTTGACAGAGAGAGATCACAAGTAGGCAGAGAGGCAGGCAGAGAGAGAGGAAGGGAAGCAGGCTCCCTGCTGAGCAGAGAGCCCGATGCGGGGCTCGATCCCAGGACCCTGGGATCATGACCTGAGCCGAAAGCAGAGGCTTTAACCCACTGAGCCACCCAGGCACCCCGAGAAAGCACTTTTTGATGGGGTTTTGGAGGTGTAAGCTATGTAGGAGCTGAGAAGAGAAGGGTTCCTGAAGAATTAATTCTGTTTCTGAATGAAAAATCCATGCAATCAATTACGACCCATTAAGAGTTACAGTAACCTGGGGATATGAGTACCTTCTTTCTTCTTAGCCCATGTCTACCGAGTCTCTTAGCCTGTGCATTTGTATACGGTGGTGAATAAATCATTGAATAAAGCCTTGGAAAAGATTGATACTGTATGAAAACAGTCTCATAGTTACATTTATATACCTGAAATAGGACATAAAGTTTATATTGTATTCACCGGGTACGCCTGGGTGGCTCAGTTGGTTAAGCGACGGCCTTCGTCTCAGGTCATGATCCCAGCGTCCTGGGATCGAGTCCCACATCGGGCTCCATGCTTGGCGGGGAGCCTGCTTCCTCCTCTCTCTCTGCCTGCCACTCTGTCTGCCTGTGCTCGCTCTCACTCTATCTCTCTCTGAAAAATAAATAAATAAAATCTTAAAAAAAGAAACAAAACCTTTGATCTTATATTGTGTTCACCATGATGAAAGCCATTATAAAAGTTCAGTAATCCAATAGCATGCAGTTAGTCATTACCCACTGCGCCAAAGAAACTAGAAGTGCAGACATCCACGGTGATGGACAGTCGGTCAGCTGCACCGAAATCCTACGTCCTTGACTGTCGTCATAAAGAGTGCATCGCTGGGTTCGAGGACAGCCTTTTACATCGCATACTTCCTCATTGTCACACCGGCACTTCTAGTTTAGGAAAAAGTATCAAATTTCCCTTCCTACAGGGAGTTATTCTGTGTGTCTCTTTCTCTGTGTATGTGCACGTGCATGTACTTTGTGTTTTGGGGGTTCAGATATCTGTATTCCCTTTCTAAAAGTGGGGGGAACCTATAGAAGTCTTGACTCTTTCTTGATTGTTTCAGCAGAGTAAGTATGTTTCCCTGGCCACAGCTCTTAATACCGATTTCTTCCCGTGAGCGTTCATCATTCCCTTCCCATTTCACGAGCCGTGCGTCAACTCTGCTCGTTTTGGTATTTTTTAAATGTATGGACTGCATATTAGAAAAAACATTATCAAATTACATGGGTTTTGGAATCAGCTAACGAAAGAGAAACAGAAGGAAACTTCCAGAACAACAACTTTCCCCTCCCCTCCGAAAGCTGGTAGTTGGAACTACGGCTCACTCACAGGACAGACGTTTTGTTAGGGTGAAGCACGACGGAGGGTTGCCCCTCTTCGCATGCAGACATTTGGCGGGAAGGGACTGCGTTCATGTCAGTGTAGCCGTGCGGATTCTGCTGTTTCAAGTTCACAGCATCCAGCCGTGACAAATCCACGGAAAGTTCTTACTGGGAATGGCTCTCCACGGCCAGACGCTCTATGTATGTGTCCGGGATTGTCTCTGTGATTCAGTCGTGAGGAGAAACGTGAAGTGACGTGTGAGTGTTGGCCACGGGAGGACACGTTGGATGCCGGGTTATGTGTGAAAAGGAGAGCGCAGTGGTTCAGGTGTCTTCGCTGTGACTCGGAATTAAGATCCATTCCTCCTGGGGCTCTTTTTCCAGTGTCTTGCCCAGGACAAGCATGGATTCTTACCAGCCTGAGTCTGCCACACCTTTCCGCTCTCACCTCCTCGTACCGTTACCGCGTCCCTTTGCCCCTCCAGTGGCGCTTATCTTCTTCATGAAGGCCTCTTTCTTCTGTCCCGAGCGTGCATTCCCAAACCCGGTTCCCATTCTCCTCGTTCTGCTGGAACCTCTGCTTCTCTCGTGCTTCTTGCTCAGTACCAGGTGCGTACAGAGCGCAGGTGCACGAGCGATGTCCTTGGCGACAGCAGGTTTCAGAACAGCCTCCTGTGGTGGGTGGGAGAATGACGCCTCCCCTGAGAGGGCCACGTCCCAGTTCCTGGAGTCTGGGAGTCTCTTACTTTACACGACAGAGGGACGGACCTTGGAGATGGTTTCTGCTCTGTTGACCACAAAATAGGACCCAGCATGATGACAAGGACCCTGAAAAGGAGAAGCGGGAGACAGGTGCGGGGAGGGTGCTGCACCGTGCCGGGCTGGACCTGTCACCACTGGCTCTGAAGACGGCGGGAGCAGCCGTGAGCCGAGGGATGCAGGTGTCTCCCGAAGCCGGAGAAGGCCACGGATAGGTTTTCCCCTGGAGCCTCCACAAAGAACACACACTTGCCGACGTCTGGATGTGAGCCCCGCGAGACGCGTTGGAGGTCTTTCCGCTCTAGACCGGAAGGCACCGTTTGGGTTGGTTGAAGCTACGGAGTTCATGGTCATGTGTTGCAGCAGCCGTGGGAAGCTGCCCAGCGGTCCGCTTTCGGGGGGACACATTCATTGGGCTGCGTTGCAGGCATCCAGCTGAATTCTCTTTCCCTGGCGGGAGGCACGGATGCCGTGGTGACCGTGCCGCCGTAGCCATGACCTACCTGCCCTCCCCCAGGACGCTGTTCTCCGGGCAGCCGCCTGCATACGGAGGGCCACCTGGCACTGCCAGGGCCTGCGTCTGCGTCACTTACCAACGTGCCTGCTTCTCAGTGACGGGCAGGCTTCGTCGCTGGACCCTCTGACATCTGCAGCCGCTCCCGCTGCACAGTGCTCGCTGCAGCTGTCCCCTCCTCACAGTGAGCGCTTTGTATTATGTTGTGTTGTGTTTCATTTTGCATGCCTGTTTTTTTTTATTCACATAGTACGTATTATTTGTTTCAGGGGTACAGGTCTGTGATTCATCAGTCTTAGACTTCACAGCACTCCCCATAGCACACACCCTCTTCAGTGTCCGTCACCCAATGACCCCATCCCTCCCTCCTTTCTCCCTGCCAGCAACCCTCAGTTTGTTGCCTGAGATTAAGAGTCTCCTATGGCGTGTCTCCCTCTCTGGGTTCTTTTTTTTTTTTTTTTTTTAACCTGGCTAATCCGGTTTCCTCTTGATTCATTTTTTCCTTTCTTCCCCTATGAACCTCTGCCTCATTTCTAGATTCCTCATATCGGTGAGATCATTTCATAATTCTTTCTCTGATTGTCTCATTTTGCTCAGCATAATACCCTCTAGTTCCATCCACATTTGTAAATGGCAAGATGTCATTTCTTTTGATGGCTGCATAGTATTCCATTGTATATATGAACCACATCTTCTTTATCCATTCATCTGTTGATGGACATCTAGGTTCTTTCCATAGTTTGGTTATTGTAGACATTGCTGCTATAAACATTCGGTTACACGTGCCCCTTCGGATCACTACGTTTGTATCTTTAGGGTAAATACCCAGTAGTGCGATTGCTGGGTCATAGGGTAGTTCTATTTTCAACATTTTGAGGAACCTCCATGCTGTTTTCCAGAGTGGTTGTACCAGCTTGCATTCCCACCAACAGTGTAGGAGAGTTTCCCTTTCTCCACATCCTCGCCAACATCTGTAGTTTCCTGACTTGTTAATTTTAGCCATTCTGACTGGTGTGTGGTGGGATCTCAACTGTGGTTTTGATTTGTATTTCCCTGATGCCCAGTGATGTGGAGCACATTTTCGTGTGTCTGTTGGCCATCTGGTTGGTCTTTGCAGAAATGTCTGTTCACGTCTTCTGCCCATTTCTGGATTGGATTATTTGTTCTTTGGGTGTTGAGTTTGATAAGTCTTTATACATTTTGGATACTAGCCCTTTGTCTGATATGTCGTTTGCAAATATCTTCTCCCATTCTGTCAGTTGTCTTTTGGTTTTGTTGACTGTTTCCTTTGCTGTGCAAAAGCTTTTGATCTTGATGAAGTCCCAATATTTCATTTTTGCGCTTGCTTCCCTTGCCTTTGGTGATGTTTCTAGGAAGAAGTTGCTGCGGCTGAGGTTGAAGAGGTTGCTGGCTCCTCTTGTTCTCCTCAAGGATTTGAAAGGATTCCTGTCTCACATTGAGGTCCTTCATCCATTTTAAGTCTATTTTTCTGAGTGGTGTAAGGAAACAGTCTGGTTTCATTCTTTTGCATGTGGCTGTCCAGTTTTCCCAGCACTGTTTATTGAAGAGGCTGTCTTTTTTCATTGGACATTCTTTCCTGCTTTGTCGAACATTAGTTGACCATAGAGTTGAGGGTCTATTTCTGGGCTCTCTATTCTGTTCCACTGATCTATGTGTCTGTTTTTGTGCCAGTACCATGCGGTCTTGATGATGACAGCTTTGTCATAGAGCTTGAAGTCCAGAATTGTGATGCCACCAACTTTGGCTTTCTTTTTCAACGTTCCTCTGGTTATTCGGGGTCTTTTCTGGTGCCATATAAATTTTAGGATTATTTGTTCCATTTCTATGAAAAAATTGATGGTATTTTGATCAGGGTTGTATTAAATGTGTAGATTGTTTTAGGTAACATAGACATTTTCACAGTATTTGTTCTTCCAATCCAGGAGCATGGAACATTTCTCCGTTTCTTTGTGTCTTCCTCCATTTCTTTCATGAGTACTTTATATTTTTCTGAGTACAGATTCTTTGCCTCTCTGGTTAGGTTTATTCCTAGGTATCTTATGGTTTTGGGTGCAATTGTAAATGGAATTGACTCCTTAATTTCTTTCTTCTGTCTTGCTGTTGGCCTATGGAAATGCAAGTGATTTCTGTGCACTGATTTTATATCCTGACACTTTATTGAGCTCCTGTATGAGTTCTAGCAGTTTTGAAGTGGAGTCTTTTGGGTTTTCCACATAAAGTATCATATCATCTGCAAAGAGTGAGAATTTGGCCACTTCTTTGCCAGTTTGGATGCCTTTTATTTCTTTTTGTTGTCTGATTGCTGAGGCTAGGAATTCTAGTACTGTGTTGAGTAGCAGTGGTGATAATGGACATCCCTGCCGTGTTCCTAACCTTAGCGGAAAAGCTCTCAGTTTTTCTCCATTGAGAATGATATTCACTGTGGGTTTTTTATAGATGGCTTTGGTGATATTGAGGAATGTGCCCTCTAACCCTACACTGTGAGAATTTTTTTTTTTAATTTTAATTTTTAAAAATATTTTTATGTATTTATTTGACAGAGAGAGATCACAGTGGGCAGAGAGGCAGGCAGAGAGAGAGAGGGGGAAGCAGGCTCCCTGCTGAGCAGAGAACCCAAAGAAGGGCTTAATCCCAGGACCCTGAGATCATGACCTGAGCTGAAGGCCGAGGCTTGACCCACTGAGCCACCAGGCACCCCCTGTGAAGAGTTTTGATCAAGAAAGGATGCTGTACTTTGTCAAATGATTTTTCTGCATCTCTTCAGAGTATCATATGGTTCTTGTCCTTTCTTTGATTACTACAGTGTATGACATTGCTTTGCAGATGTTGAACCAATCTTGTAGCTTGGGAATAAATCCCATTTGATCATGGTGAATAACCCTTTTAATGTACTGTTGGATCCTATTGGTTAGTATTTTGGTGAGAATTTTTGTTTCCATGTTCATCAGGGATAGTGGTCTATTATCCCCATTTTTGATGGGGTCTTTGTCGGTTTTGGGGATCAAGGTGATGCTGGCCTTATAAGATGAGTTTGGAAGTTCTCCTTCCATTTCTATTTTTTGGAGCAGTTTCAGGAAAGAATAGGTATTAATTCTTTTTTAAAGGTTTGGTAGAGGGCACCTGGGTGGCTCAGTGGGTTAAACCTCTGCCTTCGGCTCAGGTCATGATCTCAGGGTCCTGGGATCGAGCCCCGCATCAGGCTCTCTGCTCAGCGGGGAACCTGCTTCCTCCTCTCTCTCTGCCTGCCTCTCTGCCTGCTTGTGATCTCTGTCAAATAAATAAATTAAAAAAAAAAAAAAAGTTTTGGTAGAATGCCCCTGGGAAGCCATCTGTCCCAGAGCCCTTTTTTGGGGAAATTTTTGATGACTGCTTCAATTTCCTTGCTGCTTATGGGTCTGTTTAGGTTTTCTTTTTCTTCCTGGTTCAGTTTTGGTAGTTTATAGGTCTCTAGGAACGCGGCCATTTCTTCCAGATTCTCAAATTTGCAGGCATGTAGTTGTTCATAATATGTTCATATACTTGTATTACTTTGGTGTTGGATGTGATCTCTCCTCTTTCATTCATGATTTTATTTATTTGGGTCCTTTCTGTTTTCTTTTGGATGAGTCTGGTCAGGAGCTTATCAATGTCGTTAATGCTTTCAAAGAACCAGCTCTGCATTGATCTGTTCTACTATACTTTCGGTTTCCATTTCATTGATTTCTGCTCTGATCTTCATGATTCCTCTTCTCCTGCTGGGTTTAGGCTTCCTTTGCTGTTTTTTTCTCCAGCTTCTTTAGGTGTAGGGTTCGGTTGTGTATTTGAGACCTTTCTTGTTTCTTGAGAAACTCTTGTATTGCTGTATACTTTCCTCTCAGGGCCACCTTTGCTGCGTCCCAGAGATTTCTTACAGTCAAAAGGAATGATGGTTAATACCACACCCGGTATTATTAGTGCAAGAGTTTGCTGAGATATGACCTGTTCTGTGTGTTACTCTGTTCTCTTTGGGCTCCCTTACAGATTTCCTTGAGTATTTTTGTGACAGTAAGCCTCATGCTTGGAACTACTGGCATACCTTTCCCCCAGCATTAGGGATGATGGATCATGAAACAGTACCTGTGTATTTATACACAGAGATGGGATACAATTATTTGTACAGCTATACATGTTTTATGATCCAAATTTCTAAATATGAGAAGAACCAAGTGCTTGAGTAAACTTAAGTCAAATATTGGCCCTTTCAAATAAAATTTTTAAAATAAAATGTTTATTACTAGGAAGGGTGAGTGATACGTAGTCTGATGTTGGTCTCGTTATACTTTTAGCTGTCTCGATGGTTAGAAGCATGGATGGATAGATAGAGCCAGCATATTCATTGCTATAAGCTCTAAGTGAAAGATAGATGTCATATAGTTTTTATACATGCTAAATGAATCTTTCATCTTTACACATAAGATTTAATTGGAAACAATATGTTCAGGCCCAAACTGCCTTCTATATTTTAGTTTTCAACATTTCCATAACTTGTATCTATTTTATTTCTAAGCACAGAAAACATCAGATTTGCAAATGAATTTTTTTTGGTGGCAGCCAAATTAATCCAAATGCAAAGTAATCGTCTGTCTTTTAGAATAGGCTCTAACCCTTTGGACTGAGGCTTGGGAACAACAAATGAAGAAAGCAGGGAGCCAGGAGAGGAAACCTTTTCTATCCTGGATGCCCGGGTGTCTCATTAGAAACACCTCAGAGACTGTTCATTTATTTGCACGAACAGCTTCTCCTTGCGCCTCAAGAACTGAGAAACACCCGCTTTAGGAGAAATATCAGCTTCCCCGGTGCTGTCAGCAATGTGAGCAGAGACATGCTCCTTCTTTCCTCAGCAGCTTAACGAAGGATTTGTGAACAGACATGCTCATGACCCCCACACCGGCCTCATACTTACAACGTCTGATTTGAAGATCGTGATAGATTCTTCTTTTTATGTGCCTGTTCAAGGAGGAGCTCATGTCTTTGCTTTCAGAATCTAAACCGTGGGCATTCACTTCTTGGTTTTATTTATTTATTGACTACAGATCTTATAGCAATGTATTTAAAAATCAAAGTATAAAAAATTTATGAAAAATGTAACAGCAGTGTGGTTCTATGTCACCTCCCTATCAGGATGATTTAAGGAAATAAAAGGAAGACGAAGAGTACAGATCAATAAAGACAAAAATGTCAGGCATAGAGAGGAAAAGAGAAATGATCCCGTTTCTTGTTCGCTTCAGCAAACCATTCTTCCTTCCGCACACACGGCTCACTTTTAAGAATGTGATTGTATCGAAAGGAGAACAATTCTTTATGTTTCAGGTCCTAAGTCTCTAACATAACCCTCACTTAGAAGTGGCTTTCTGCATGAGAATTCTCTCTAATTGTCTAGTTTGAAAGGGCAGCTAATGAAAACATCCTAGTAATTTTTAGAGCAAGTTGAAAAGAGTGAATGAAGACCCTGTCATCTTCCTAATTGAACGGTTCCTTCCCTTCCTGTGTCTCTGGGCCATTCAGCCTTCGTCGGTTGGTAGTTTGCTTCCATTTTTGTTTTCTCAAAGAGCTTCAGTTCCCTCCCCACACAAGGAGCCCTTGCTGGTGTCCAGTGGAGCATGTCCCCACGGGAGTGACCTTTCACGTAGAGAGCACTGACAAAGCAGAGCATCGTCCAAAGGTGACTTGGGCTGGACTGACGTTCCGCTGCCGCAGAGCAGGGATGGCGGCCCTCGGTTCTGAATGAAACTCGGGACGGAAAAGGACCATCACCTCCAGTTCCCACATGCCTGGGGCTTTCCCGTGAGCACGGAGCTCCTTCGGGTCTCCTCCGTACACCGGTGAGCACCCCCGGGTGTGCGATTGCTTCTCCTTCCTCCATGCTCACCTGAAAGAAGACTGACGGGTATGAACAGTGTCATTCCCGCTGTTGAGGCCAATCTGGGACTGAGCTTCTGTGTTGTGTGAACCCCCTACTCTGGGGACAAATCATCCATTTGGCCGAATGAACTATGAGAAGTCAAGATTTTCCTTCTGTGAATGTGCTGGTGTGTCAGAGGAACATGAGTATCACCGAAGACAGCATGCTGTATCCAGGCCGCATGGGTTCAGGTCTCCGTGTGTTGGAAGAAAGAGGAGACACTAGGGTTATTCTCAACAAACATTTAAAACCAAGCATGCCCTGGTATGCTCTTGGTGTTCCTTGTACAGGGTTATTATGGTTCAGGTCAAGAGTGGGAAGTTCATGAGATACAACCTTCGGGTCCATTTTCTCCAACTCCGCAGCGTTGGCAATGAGTTCCTCTTCCCAAAAGGGAACCGAGAGTTCAGTAATTCCCCACAGTAAGTCACAGTACGTCGGTGTGGGGCATGAGTGGAAAGGGGAGTGGCGATGAAGGACAACATGGGACACCGTGGATTCCCAGAAAACAAGGTGCAGGTTGAGGGGCGCCGCGGAGCCCGAGTCCCCAGGGTGGCTGGAGCACTCAGGTTAGTCCGTGCGGGGGTCTGTCCCGTGGTGGCAGGTTGCCGGACGCAGCATGAATTGTAGCACTGGACTGTAATGACCAGGATGTGACACATGGTGGACTTCACCAGAATGAGAGAACGGCATCTGTTACGATCCCTCTTGGCAAGCTTCCCAGCTTTTCATTCCTTAAGAAAAGTAATGACATGGGAGTCATGTTGTGAAGAAAGAGAATTTGGAGGCACCGTAGGTGATGGCTCTGAGCTGCAGTGTCTTCAGACACCTCGGAGACTGTCCCGCGAGGGCTTCTTTGAGCCTTCATCGGCTACTTCCTGTCCCGCCGAGGTCCAGCTTCACTTTCTTAGGTACGAAGTTGACTCCTAGCCCTTAAATCCCTTGTCACGCGAGAGTACAGCTCAGCGAGGGAGTAAGTTAAAAGGAGGAAAAAACTGGCAAATGTGATGTTTTACAGTAACATATACACCCAGGACTGAGTGCAGTGAGGATTTAGGGGCAACTGAGAAGGTTCAGGTTTTCAGAATGGGCTCAATGTGTGCTAGTCTGCCTGTGCCTGCTCGAGGCAGTTTAAGTTCCCGTTCTGCCCACTCAGTGCCCAACTCTTTGAGCTTTTTCTTCTTTTATTTATTTATTTATTTGACAGAGATCACAAGTAGAGAGACAGGCAGAGAGAGGAAGGGAAGCAGGCTCCCTGCTGAGCAGAGAGCCTGATGCGGGACTCGATCCCAGGACCCTGGGATCATGACCTGAGCTGAAGGCAGAGGCTTTAACCCACTGAGCCAGCCAGGCGCCTGAGCTTTTTCTTCTTAAGAAAAATCCTAAACAGAATTGCCAGAGAAAATGCAGGATAGCCGGTTAAATCTGAATTTCAGATAAACATGTTTTAATTAACAACTACTCCATGCATTGTCTAACAGTTAGCCACTGTTGATCTGAATCTTTAAATTTATTATTTTTTTAATTTTATTTATTTATTTCACAGAGAGAGGGAGAGATCACAAGTAGGCAGAGAGAGAGGAGGAAGTAGGCTCCCTGCTGAGCTGAGAGCCCAATGCAGGGCTCGATCCCAGGACCCTGAGTTCATGACCCGAGCCGAACACAGAGGCTCAACCCACTGAGCCACCCAGGCGCCCCATGTTGATCTGAATCTTAAGTTTACTGTGATATCCTGTATTTTTATTTGCCAAATCTGGCGACCCCAGCAGCGTCGCATGTTTTTGTAAGTGAAGGCACTTGGTCAATGAATCAAAGCACATTGATTTGGCAGCATAGCACAGCCACGGCTCCGCACGTGCGAAAACATAGCGCGAACGCACCTGTTGGAGGGGAACGTCATGTAAGTTTGGGACATAGCGTATATTACAATTCATTCTGGAAATTCAAAATTCACATGAGTATTCTTGCGTGTTTAAGAATTTCTAAACTTTAAAAAAAATTGTGTGTAGTCACAGAGTGTCATACTCTTACTTTCCGGAGAACCGGATTTCTTGCCTTCATTTAGAGGAGGGAGTGAGGGGTCATTCCTCCGTGTGTGCACATGTTTGTGTGTGCGCGCGCACATGCCTGCTCATTCCTGTGTGTGGCATCCCGCTCTGACATATAGGACGTAGGAATCAGTATGAATTCTGTGATTATGGTTTCACTGCTTTATTCCAACACAACATTGAAAAATATCTAGTGTCTTTCACTGGTGTTATACCATGTGTATCCTGACGTCTTGGCATTCAGGGTTGAAAGGGGAGGAAATGTTCTCATGTGCATTTTGAGTCATTCTCAGGACTCCTGAGACCTACTGAGTATTAAACGTGTCCCGAAGATTATGTGGACAGTCTCCAGTGAGAATATCTGCTAAGAACATGTTGAACCTTCAGAGTCCTTGTAAATGACAACAAGGCGTCCACCCTGGGAAGACTCAACTCTCCCGTTCTCTTCGTCTCCCCACCCCTCTTCCTTCTCCCTCTTGCCGTCTCCCCCCCTTCCTTCTCTTTCTCTGCCTCCCTCCTTGTCTCTTCCCGTCCCCTTCTCCCCTCTCTCCCTCCCCGCCCCAGCCATCCTTCTCAGTCTCCCTCCTCTCTCCTTCCCTCCTTTCCCCTCTGTCTCTCCAGCCCTGGGCAATGGAGGGATGCCCTGGCTAGAGAGGAGACTTCTAGTTTCCCTTCCTGAAGGGCTTTTGACTCACCTGCTTCTTCCTTTCCCTTCACCATCCCCCCACCCCCGACTCACGCTTTTCTTCATAACTCTCTGATTGCAGGACTGCTACTAGAAAGTCTCAGGAGGGTAATGATGCCCCAGGATGTTCTCACAGACATGAGTGTAGGTAACTCATTGGGAATCAGTCCTGTTCATTTCCAATGAACCGTTGGGTTTCTGGTTTTGTTTTGTTTTGTTTTTTCCTTCTCTGGTACTTCCTGGAAGTTGGTAGTGTAGCTCTTGGTACATTTGGGAGGTTTTCACTTCTAGGGCTGGGGAAGAAGCATCGATCATTACACTGTTGAATAGGGTCATTGTAGGGTGTGCCTTCATTCTCCTCTCTGTGCCTGGAAGGAAGGAGTGGACATTCGAAAGGTGTAAAAAATAATTTCTGGGTATAATGTGATCCTTGTGAAACTCAGCATGTCCCAGACTACATCTGTTCTGTCCTCCATCTACCCTCATTTCTGCGTTTAATGCAATCCTCGTGAAACTCAACATGTCCCAGACCACATCCATTCTGTCCTCCATCTACCCTCCTTTTTCTGTTCCTGATCTCAGCTGGGGAACAGCTCTATCTTAGACATCAAAGACAGAAGCCTGAGAATCATGTACCATTTACAAAGGCACAGCTATGTGGCCAGATTTGTATACAAAGTGATATATTTTGAAAGTGTAAATATTTGTGGAATATTTGTGGGATATTTGGCTTATTTGTGGAAACATGAATTTGCTTCAAGATAGGATTTTTCCTTTTTCTCTGAGCTATAGTATTTAAAAACACAGTAGCCTCCTCCTTATGGTAGCAGTTGGGTGGATCGTTTGTTTAAAGTAATGTCTTGGTCCAGCAGGGACCTTGAACTCAAGACTTGGGTATTAGGAGGCTCGTACGGTACCATCTGAGCCCATCAGGCTCTCCACGTGGGTGTGTTGTTAAATAGTCCACTTACCTCTGGGAAAATGGACCAAAAACATAAGATCGTATTTCCCACACGTTCGGGTGTAGTGTTACATAACCCGCGTATAAATTAACTGGAAACCATGTTTCAGCCATTTATGGGCAACAGCCTCCACAGAGTGGCATTTTTAATTAGTTCACATTCATTCTGCGGATAATGAAATTTACCATTTCATGGCCTTATCTCTTGCCTGATGTTTGGGTTGGAAAGTAGATCCGAACGCAGCCTTGAGAGATACACAGGATCCGACAGCCCGTCCCTTGGGTGATTCTGAAAGCGGTGGCTCCTCTGACAGCAAGAGCCAGTAAAGAACTGAGAGTAACACCTGATTTGTAATTCCAATCAGAGTGGCAGACGAGGTATTCTGCCACTCGGATGGGAGCCCCCAGAACAGGGACAGGAGGTGGTGTTTCTCCAAGGGCTGGAGGGATGAAAGATGCCATCTGGAGAATATCAGTCCCGAGCGCTCCGTGTCTCACACTAAATCCTGCTTGCGGAGGGGACTCCGGACCGTGCTCAGGGAGATGAGTCAATTGCCTGAGTTAGCATAACCCCCCTAAAGCCTGTGCCCCTCGCTTCGGCAAGCCGGACACGAAGACTACAGGGGCATTGCAGGAACCCGTAGGACTCAGACTCATTTTGCACTGACTTGGGGGATGAATCTGGACAGTACTTAAGAGAACAGTGCCCAGTGAAACGTCGAACATTTTGTCTCGTAATTCCAATGCAAAATATACGATTGACTGATGGATTTTAGGATGAAAGTCATAAAAGTATTTTACCAAGTTCACTGAAGATAATGGAATTTTTGAGAACCTGAGATTTTGTGGGTTCATAAGTCTTACATCATTTATAAAAGTTATTCAGCTTCATGGATATTTTGTCAGACTATCACAGTCGTTCGAATGATTTAAATATTTTATAAGTGTTGAAAATATCGGGTTTTGGTGTGTTTTGCCTAGAGAGGGTTGACAACGAAGATCGTATGCACAACAGCAGTCCCCATTCAGACCCCATTTCTCCTTCTGCAAGGTTATCAGAGGTCGTCATCTGGCCATGCCAGAGCCAGGGCAGGAAGAACCATTCTTGTTTGGTTCTTTCTTCCCTGTCAGTGCCCCACACCCCAGCATACGCCCGTCCATCCCCCTGTGTTGCCCCACAGCTTTTTCTCGGGATTTTTTCTCCCTTGTCTTTTTCCCATTCCCTGAGATACAATTACAGCCCGATAAGCTTGCGGGAGCCCTGGGCTTGTTCTCGTCCAGCGCACACACAGACAGACACCAGCCGCAGCTTCTGGAGTGTGGGCCAGATCGTGTTCTGAGATCTCCAGTTCAAGAGCCCTCACTGGCTCCCCTTGAGCCTCCCAAACAGCTTCACACGTCAGGTGCCAACCTGGCCCCTCTGCAGCGCCTGCTTGCGTTTGCCCCACCTGTCTGTCTGTCTGTCTGTCTGTCTGCCCTCCCTGGAAATCCAGGGCTTTGGAGGAGGTGTCTCGTTCCCCGTTATATCATCTGCCCTGCGCGCAGCACTTGGCGAGACAAACATGCCCAGCGAATGTTGAACGGATACGTGAGTCTGGGCAGGGGGGAAAGTGCTTGCTGTACGTGTGGACGTCGTGCGCAGAGCAACACATGAGCGGGGAGCATCGGACAGCGCTGGCTGGTCTGTCTGGCGAAAGGGACTTCGAACAGAGGGGTTTGCAACCACACTCCCCAGCGGCTGAATGGAGAATCAGCCCTGTCAACAACGTGGGGCTGACTTACCACCATCGGACCCAAGCTGTCTGTGGCTGCAGACCAGGGACAGGGACAGAAGAGCGTTTCTTGAGACAGAGAAGATCTGACAGGGGTCACCCATGCAAATGGATGGGCCACGGTGATTTGAAATGTATCTTCTGTGAGAGCCAGACAGGATGCACCTGGAGTATGGTCTGTGGTCTCCGAGGGCTGATTCGGGCCGGCGCCCAGTTCTTGTTGAGAGCCCTGCTCCCGTACTGCTTCGGAGCAGAGGGCGCGGTCTGTGGTCCGTTTACTTCGGCCTCCGTTGTGTTGGTACGAATTAACCTTCCTGGACTTTTCGTGGTTTCTTCTCTTTGATTACTAAACCATCACTGAGTGGCTGGCAATAGTGAATTTTATGGCCAGAATAGGTGGCAGGAGCAAGAGTAAGTAGAGAGTGGAGACATGTTCATGCTGTTGAGTCATGATCGATGAGAAGATTGGCCAGTCAGCTCGCTGGAACGCTGTATGTGCAGCAGTGTGGAATTCCGTAGACCTAGGCACGTGTAGGTAGGCACATACCTATTGTACAGGACTTGGCTTTCCATTTCTTCCCTCTTGCTGGTTTCTGTGAGCGGCCCTAGGTTGACTTATGCTCTCCCCATGTGCCGTAGAGAGAGAAAGAGCTTAAGCCTGATCCACTAGCAAACTAAAACCGTGCATTGCCCATGTGGTGGCTCCTTTGTAGTCGCTGTTCTTGTGGGTGGATGATCGTCTAAGAATAGACGTCTAGACTGCGTCCTGCTGCTCCTACAGTCACTGCTTTGAGGGAGAAGATAGACAATCTCCAGTGAAGGACGTAGATCCGTGTGTGTGGCGGTGGGTGGTCTGGTAATTAAAAGTCAGGAACACCGCACCATTTGGGAATTCATTAGACAAAACGGTATGTGGATAAAACCTTGGCGTGCCTAATTGCCACAGCTGTTTGATTGATGTGAGGAAACTCTTCAACTTTAAGAAAACGTGAAAAGAATTTCATCTCTGGAAGTCTCGGGGTCTGGGTTATTCTCACCTTTCTGAAGCTCGTTAAATCCATCTACTTCTGGGCGCCTGGGTGGCTCGGGCCGCTGAGAGTCCCACTCTTGATCCAGGCTTGGGTCTTGATCTCGGAGTTTCGAGTCTGAGCTGCACCTTGCGCTCCAGGCGGGTGTGGAGCCTACTTTC
This sequence comes from Meles meles, assembly GCF_922984935.1. Taxonomy (NCBI): domain Eukaryota; kingdom Metazoa; phylum Chordata; class Mammalia; order Carnivora; family Mustelidae; genus Meles; species Meles meles. The sequence continues at coordinate 5,100,104 of NC_060087.1, forward strand.
AATGGAATAAATCCCTCTACTGCTCAGATGGAGTGAGAACAGCGTAGGCAAACATGAGACTATGGCAGCAGATTGTCTAAAAAGAAGTGTGTTCACATTTTTTTTTTATATTACCATACATTTTTTAACTTGTTTTGAGTGTTGAAGAATGTTTTGGTAGAAAAGCAACTGCAGGTTAAGTAATGAATCCACATGGAAGTCTCCATCCAAGGGCCATCATCTTGAATGACCAAATGGACGTTGCATTCTTTGTATTCATGGCTGAGATGTCAAACCGGCTACACTCAGAGTTGAGAGAGTGCTATGAACAAAGGAAAGAGAAAAGGGGGCGATCACAGAAATCAAAGTTGGGGTCAGATAGTTAAAACTCAAGAAACATGCATATATTAAGAACTTAATCTTTGGAACACCACCGTTTTTTAAGCCTATCTTAGTTAATAGGAATCTACGTTTACCATGTAACTTCAGTTGGCCACTCAGCCATTGATAAAGCACGGAAGCGATTTTTGTGTGTTGTAGCAGTTTTGAAAAGATCGAGCTAAACATGTTAATGGTATGAAGTGCATTAGCATTCGGTACAGACAGGACATAGTAGGTTTATTTCCACACGACTGACAACGTGTCCTCTGCGTGTGGGTGTCTGCCTTGTTGGTGGAGCTGAGGTCCTGTCTCTGCAGCTGTCCTTTCCCCTCGGGGCCGTTAATCCTGTGTTCAGTGCAACTGCCTTCTGTCTTTAGACCGCCAAGTCCTTGTGGTTTGTGCCAATGATGGAATAAACAGGTTCTATCTTATCCCTCTCTTGTGACATGCCACCTGCCTTTTCTGGTTCTAGTGACTCGTGATCTGTGACATCACTGTCCTCTCCAGAACCCTAAACTCCCCAAACTTGGAAGTCTCCGACCTTGCCTTGAGGGTGAGCAGCTCTAGTCAGCCTCTTCCAGATGTCCGTGCCGATGGTAAGGCAGTTGGACAGGAAGGAGCGGTGGAGGCCTGTGAAAGGCACGCTTGGATAGCTCCCTTACCTTTGGGATGATTCTGGTTCCTTGGGAGTGATCTTAGAGGCAACCTTCAGTGGTGGTGCTGCTGCTGCTGGGGGCAGGGATTCAGAGTGGAATGCTTTGGGGCCCTGCTATCCGCTTCCAGAGCTGGGCGGTGCCTCTTGTCCACTCCTGTCACTGCATCTCCTCCTCCGGTTTGCTCTGGTGCAGGGATGGCTGAGACTCTGGGTCCCTCTCACTGAGTCACATTACTCGGTGCAGTACCATGAGTTCCTCCGGCGCATCAGATACTTAGCACACCCTTAACCTCTATGAGTTTATAAAACTTAAAGTATTACTCCCTTTTTACGTAAGAAAAAAAGTCAGACTCGGTTTAATTAAAATTGTAGCATAAGGGGCACCTGAGTGGTTCAGCTGGTTAAGCGACTGCCTTTGGCTCAGGTCAGGGTCCTGAAGTCCCAGGATCGAGTCCCAAATTAGGCTCCCTGCTCGGCAGGAAGTCTGCTTCTCCCTCGACTTTCCCCCTCTTTTGCTCGCTCGCTCGCTCTCTCTCATTCTCTCCCTGTCAAATAAATAAATTTTAAAATCTTTAAAATTGTGGCATAAGACGCACAGCCAGGGAGTGGCGGAGTCTGAACGTGCCCTCGTGACCGATGCATTCCAGAGCCTGAGTCTGTAACCTCGAGGCCAGTCCACCATCCCTTCTGCGTAACTTCCATTGACTTTCCTGTGCACCTGGATGACGCTCACCCATGGGTCCATCTTCTCTGTGTTGAGTCAGGCTTCACGTGTCTAGGGATTTGAGCAACTCCCCTTCTCCATGTGGGCAAGTTTAAATTTCTAGTCATCACCAGTCTGCTGTTAACCTGTCCCACAGCTGACAGTCACACCGCGCCTGGCAGGGTCCTGAGAGAGAACGCAGTGATCTCTCTCTCAGTGCCCCGTGGGGAACAGGGTTCGAAAGTGTGTTTTGATCTAGACTTTCTCTGAAATAGGCCTTTGGTGGCTCCTTCAAGATAAGAGCATGTGGTTGTCATTTTCCGGCTCTGCCTTATTCCTATCACATATGGGGAAGAATCTAGTAAGAATTTTTCTTGTTTCCTATAAATTACTCCTAAAGACTCACGCACATTGGCAGCTTCTCACCAGTTTCATAAGGGTTCCAGCCACGGTAATCATTCTTCTATTATTAGTACCTCATGGCCGTGTAAGTCATGTTATTACTGAAGGTAACAGTTTCGGTGGAGAGAAAACACGCCTGCAGATAATAAGCAACATTGTATATTGTCTCGGGGATGTGTTTATTATATTAGGAAACTTACAACAGTCTGTTTGTAAGTGCTTGGTTGAATTCAGAACACATTTGCTCATATAAATAATGTTATAAATCCTAGAAATATTCCCAGGATAGCCCATAAAAAACTACTAAATCCATATGTAGCTGGATTAATGGTGTGGGAAGAGTCCGTTTCATCCAGTCCCAGTAGCTGAACCATGTGTTCTAACCATGAACACGATTTCGAGTAAATGCTGCCTGTACTATAATTAAAAAAAAATGTTACACTTTAAAACTCTGGATACGGTGCTCCTCTAGAATGTGTTAAATTGTCCCGTCCCACATTAGGGTGCTGGAAATGTGTCGTGCTCAGCCCCCCCATTTGGAGATGCGGAGGGACACTTGCTCACCCCTTGAAAACCGGCTCTCTTAATTTCATCTCTTCGTCTAAGCGCTTGGCTTTGTTCTCATACTAAAGTAAAAATAGACTAATCTGACAGTGAAGAGGTGATCAGATCCAGTATTCCCATCACTTACAAGGAGTAGAACCATCTTTTCTCCTTTTCTGAATGAGCAATTTAAGACATTTTTGGTGAATAAGGGCTGTGGCGACTACTGCTGTCACGGGAGCACATCGCCTGTGGCATCGTGGCCAGATCGTACTAGGAAGGCGATATATCAAATGCTGATTTGCATGAGTTTTGAGAATGAGTTTGCTGCACTCTGACCTCCGGAGATACTAAAGTGCAAACTAGGCAGCTGGATTGCATTTCCTAAATTAATGTCTCTCCCACCCTGTTAAAAAAAAGATGTGTGTGTGACTTTTAAGAACATTTAAATTGCCTTGCCAGTAGTCATTTCAAGTTTGTATTACAATATGGTGAGAGCAAGTGAATGTTCAAATGATGTAAATTTTATTTCATCTCGCATCTCTGTACCACGCAGTGCCTTGGGGTAGCCCTTTCCCACCGAAATGGTCTTGCAGTTACTATGAGTGCAGCTATGGGACTGATCAACAGCCAGGGGAACCTTATGAATTATTTCGGCAGCTGTTAGGTTTTTGTTTTTTTTTTAACATCAGCATCTTCTTTGCCTGTATTGGACCTGTAACTAGATACAAGATTCAGCAAGACCAAACAAACAAACAAACAAACAACAACAAAAAAACGTGTTCCAGAAGAGCCATTGAGTAGGGAATTTGCCGTGGTCGAACCAAATAATACAGTGTATGAAGAATACTGTGTGTTATCTGGTGTCTCCATGTCCCCAGTGACAATAACACACACATGCACACGCACACACACACACGCACACAGCTTGAGGTCATCCACAGTTGTGTATGAGGACAACCAGCTTCCCCCCTGCTTTTCAGCCTCAGAGAATATATAATGCTAGGTCTGCAGACATGCACAATAAAGTCTCTCAAGTAAAAAAAAAACAGCCGTGTTCACCGGTGTTAAATATGCAGATTAAGTGTTTGCATTTTTCTTTTGAAATACGAAGGAGTATGTATGCGTGGAGTCTTGGTTTAAGGGGTTTTCTTTTTATTAAATGTGCATCTTGATTTTTCACCATGAGAAAGACTGTCTTTAATGTGATTTTTGGATCCAGAAGTTTAATCAAACTGAAAAGGGAAAACAAAGGCAGCAGTGACCTTTGCATGCAAGGTTGGTCATGTCTGATCAGGGCCTCCTGATGAATAAATTTCCCACCTTCACAAAATGGAGCCAACTGTACTTGACATTCCTTTCGTTTTGAGGGTGGTCGGGGATGACATGACACAGCGTTTGCAAATGCACTTTGAAAATAAAAGCTGAAAAATAAGTAAAATGAATATTTTATAGTTCTGTTTTTGTGGCCTGCAGCCAAGTGAGGACCGTTGAGTAGGTGTACACATGGAAAAATCAGGACAAACAAGACAAAAAATTACTCCTTGAGCCCAGCGTTATTAACACAGTATGCGGAGCTCTAAGCTGTGGAGGTGAATAGAAGAATAAAAAAGCATAGAAACCCAACAAATCAGTACATAAATAAGAATTTAAAAAACTGAGAGCAGTGACGCACTGGTAAGATGGCAGGGGTTAATTATTAGTTGACGACAGTAATTGCTCCAGGAATTCAGAGGGGAAGTTGGCTGAGGATGAGGAACTTAGCAAAGGCTCTCCCATGAAGACGAAATGTGACTTGAGTCTTGAGGGATGAATGTGGTCTGTGAATTCAGAGCAGGGTGGCTGGACATCTTCCCAAGGGGAAACAATCGGCAAAGCCAGACTGACATGTGCAAGACCTGAGCAGCCCAACACAGATTGGTAGGTGCCCCTTCACGTACTGGACATTCGTCAGGGATGTTCAGTCCCTGAGAAGCTACTTGGCACCAATCACTGGAGATCTTTGCTCTACAGACTTTATATAATTTAATGCCCCACAGACTGTCTTCATTTGCTCTTCACAGATTTGGACATTGAGGGAAAAGATAATAAATGTGTTCGGTGGTGCCTGGTCAGTTGGGCTTTGAGGGCGGATCAGCCTCCCTCCAAATCAACAACGATTCTGCAATACTGCTCTACTTGCGCGGCTTCCACATGGTCACACAGCTGGTCAAATCCAAGTGTAGACTTCGAAGCTGGTCTGCCTCCCATCCTGCCGCCTCTTATGGACCGTCCCCTGTGTAGAGATTTCTCTGGCTAAGAACTCTTACGTATCTCGTCTCATTTTACGAAATAAAACTCCTTCCAGGGAGTTTGCTCAGATCAATATTCACGGAGAGACATGGAGAGAAAGCATCTCCCCACATCAGAGTAGTTAAGTGCTGGCTCCTGGCAGAGTTTAGTATTTTAACCCAGACCTTCTGACCCCGAATCCTTTGCTCATTCTGTGGTATTGATTTATTTTGAGATGAATGATCTTATGTTGCCTTATTTGGAAACTTAATTTGTATACAGTGTCTTTGATAAAATCAAGAGAGTATCAGATACAGTGGAGAAATGCATGCGGGTAGGCCAAAGTCACCTTGATCGTAGCAATTGAGATATTCCACAGTGGAATGTAGGATCCACTGACAAACATACGGAACAGACTCATAAGTGGGAGAGGAATGCCGGCAACACTACGCATCTAGAGAAGGACTGACATTGGACTCAGCATTTCTCAGCCTGTGACAGGCATAATTCACAGTTACAGTGAATTCACAGTTAATTCACAGTTACAGTGAATTATTCCAGTGGTTATTCCAGTTTCCAAAAAAAACATTTGACTTTTCCCAAACTGCAAGCATATTCTGTTTACCTATAAAAAATTATTTAAAAAAAAAGAGATTTATTATTTTGGAAAGTGTGAGCAAGTGGTGTGGAGTGGAGCAGAAGGAGAGAGCATTCTGCGTGCTGAGCGTGCAGCCTGACGCAGGGCTCTGTCAGAACCCTGGGACCATGATCTGAGCCCAAGCCAGGGGGTTGGTCGCCCTACTGCCTGCACCACCCAGGCATTCCCCCATGTAAAAAATCCTGTAACACATCACCTTATGATTTGGGTGGAATGAGTAAAAACTTTGTTATTTAAGAACCAGCAGAAGGGCACCTGGGTAGCTCAGTAGGTGAACCTTCTGCCTTCGGCTCAGGCCATGATCTCAGGGTCCTGGGATGGAGCCCGTGTCGGGCTCCCTGCTCCATGGAGAGTCAACTGCTCCCTCTCCCTCTCCTCCTCCCCCCACTCATGTTTTTTCTCTCTCTCAGATAAATAATTAAAGTCTTAAAAAAAAAAAAGAACTATGCATAAATCCTGCTTTTCCTATCTATGTCTTCTAGGGATTTTTGTTGTTTGTTTTGCTTCACATTTTTTCTGACGATCGTTTGTGTCTCTGCATGAATCTCAAACTCATCTTTGGAACCCATGCTCCCTGAAAACTATAGTCATATCTGAGATCTTAGGATATTGCAAAACAGGTCCCAAATTCATAACTTCATCTACTTTTTTTTTTTTTTCATTTTTTGGAGTTAGTGTTTTCCCTATCATTCTGTACCTTGTCAGCATCTGGAACCAAATTAAAATTTATTTGGATTGTTGATTCTTCATAAAAATAAATAAATTATTTAAATCTAGACCTGAAGCTCTGATGGAAGGATGTATGTTACTACATTGAATAGATGGGTTTAAATTTCTCCATGCTCTTAAAGTGTAAATGTTTAATTCCTCCCTCATCTTCCAGGCTGCCTAAAATCTCTATAACCTCTTAAGAAAAGAGGCGCGCATTACATGTTATCAGGGAGATTTACAGTAGTGTTCCGTGTTCAGCGTCAGGGTTTCCCTTGCATTTTCAAAGGCTTTCTGAATAACAGCATCATTATTGGATCCAAATTTAATTTCCCTTCAAGGTCAACAGTTAGGAACATTTTTATCTACTGTTCTTTCTGAATTAGGGGGAGTGTCCTACATTATTTCCTTTGGAGTTTCCTTATTTTTAAGACTTTATTATTATTATTGTTCCTAGTCAGATGCTTTCAGAGTGACCGTAAGATTGGAATAGTATTCATTAAAACATTGACCGGAAAACATAACCGATAAATAGAATTTAATTTCTTTCAAAACCGTCATGCTGACTTAATCTTGGATTTTAAGTTAAGTCTTAATTTGAGATGACATAAACATGTCATTCACTAAAGCTCAGTGTCTACTTTTACAGTAATTTATGACAGTAAGCAGTGTTCTAATATACGCTAACACTGTTTTTTGTACAAGGATTTTTTCTGCATTAATGCTTCTTCTAAACTGACAGAAAGTCCATGTTTTTACAGTGGGACGAAGATGATCTGTGACTTCCCAGTGCAGCAAAACCTTGAAAGAGAAAAACTCAAATTAATGTAGGTAATACTCTTGTTAAGGAGAAGAAATTTTTACTATTAAAATTCCGGGGAAAAAAACCTTAAATCTCATTTGCAAAAAGGCTATCAAATCTTTATCCTTTAAGATTGCTTATTATAGAAAAAATGCTCTGGAAATTCACTGTTCATTGACACCAAATTATTCTTGAGTTTCTCTTCCACTTTATGTCAGGGACGATGTTGAAAGGAAATTAGATTGTTTGTATGCTTTCATGCTTTCACCTTACAGAGTTTAGGCATAATCCAAATGAGAAAAAATAAACATATTTGCACTGTATCAAGCTGATTTTCATACACATAATACTCTATGTTGAAACATTTAAGAAATCTGTACCATTTCCAATTACAGTCTGATGCTTTAAACCTTGAAGTTGCAGTGTTTCGACATCTGAAAGTCTTACAGGAGTATCAGAACTAATCTTCATTTTCTTACATTTTTATTATCATATTGTGTCCTTCATATGTACCAGGGATTAGCAGGTGGCACCTGTTTGCAGAACTTGGTCGGGTACCTGTTTTTTGTGTTGTTTTTTTTTAAGATTTAATTTATTTATTTGACAGAGAGAGATCACAAGTAGACAGAGAGGCAGGCAGAGAGAGAGAGAAGGAAGCAGGCTTGCTGCTGAGCAGAGAGCCCGACGTGGGACTCGATCCCAGGACCCTGAGATCATGACCTGAGCCGAATTCAGCGGCTTAACCCACTGAGCCACCCAGGCGCCCCGGGTACCTGTTTTTATAAATAAAGTTTTATTGGAACATATCCAAGGTCATTTACTTATGTATTATCTGTACATGTTTTTTGCTGCAGTGGCAGAGTTGAATAGCTGCCCATGGGGCCTGCAAAGACAAACGTGCTAATATCTCACCTTTCCTGAAGATACTTGCAAATCCCTATCATGTATCAGTTTATGTCTTCTTTATGGGATACACAGGAAATATATAAGAGCAGTACAGCTGATTTTTTTTTTAAAGATTTTATTTATTTATTTGTCAGAGCGAGAAGCAAGCACAGGCAGACAGAGAGGCAGGCAGAGACAGAGAGAAGCAGGTTCCCTGCTGAGCAAGGAGCCTGATGTGGGACTTGATCCCAGGATGCTGGGATCATGACCTGAGCCGAAGGCAGCCACTTAACCAACTGAGCCACCCAGGCGTCCCAAGTACAGCTGATTTATTATGTTCAGGATTGCAGTAATGTGGGTACTGTCCCTTTGTGTCGAGCTCTGCTGAGGAAGGTACAAAAATCTATTCATGGCTGGCTGTGAGAAGCCTAAACTTAAAACGCTGATACATAATATATATTAAAGTTTATTTCACAGTTATTTGAATCAGTGCCGTGCTCTAGTGTATAATGCTAACACTGTTTTTAAAATTATTTTGTAGCAATTAAGATTTTTATCACACTTAAGAGATGGCATTGCCAGCCAGAAAACTCTTGTATTAAAGGTAGAAGGGATCACAGACACAACCTCATCCTTTTTTTCAGGAGAGGAAACCTGTTGGAGAAATTGTTATTATTTTCTCACAGCGTGATTAAATAGCAACTGAATTTAAATCCTGTGGCCACTACTGTTTCCACTTCTTCGCCTCTGAACCGAAGGGAACATATTCCAGGAAGAAAACGAAAATAGTTCTCTATGGTCCAGTTGTCATCGAATCCAGTCGGAGAGGCTACAGACACATTTTTGATATTTGGCTGATTTTCAACCATATTGTTTCTGCTTATTTTTCGGTCTTCATTTTGATGATAATCTCAAATTGAATGAAGCATGCCCAGCATCATCAAGATGGGTAACTTTCTACAAGGCTCGCTGTGAGGTCTACGGACCCTTGTTTTTGCAATTCTCTGGGTCCTTCCCTTCTTCCAGCTAGTGAGAAAAAAAGAGAGATGGGTCAGGTCCGTAGAGGATGTGTTAATTCCAAAGAAAACCAAAGGATTTCAGCACGGTTGTTGGACGCACATTGCAGCTCACGTGGGCGGTAAGGAGGGGGCACTGTAGCTGAGCTCAGCGCTCTGTGGTTTTGTACGCCAGGTCCACACGCCTGCACGTGGGGGCTGGCCCCGCAGTTCTGTTCTAAGCAAGCATCCAGCGTTAGCAACATGGCAGCTTCCATCACACTACACTGACAGGAATCTGGGTTCTATTGGTCTTGTGGGTTTGTTTGCTTTTAACTTGTGAATTCGGTTAGCTTCTGCTGCCGCATCGCGCTGCAGGTCAAGGAGGGCATCCTCGGTTCACACTGGCATCTGGTTGCGCAACACGGAGATGCTAATTTAAGCCAATGCTGGGGATCAAAGGGTTGATTTTTTCACAGATACATTTTTCTATGCTAAGGCTATTTTTTAGAGCAGCTTTAGGCTCACAGCAGAAGTGAGGGTCAAATGCAGAGATTGCCCATGCCCCCCACACCACCACACGTGTGCACAGCTGGCCCCATGCCCAGCAGCCCCCAGCAGACCGGGACATTTGTTGCAACTGATGAAGCTCGGGTGACACGTCCTTGTCATCTGGAGTCCGTAATGTGCATTGGAGCTCGCCCTGGATGCCCGTGTTCGGTGGGATTCCGCACACGCAGGGTGACACGGTTCCCTCATTGTAGTATCAGGCACAGTGTTCTCCCCATCCCGAAAACGTCCGCACTCTGTCTGTTCATCCTTCCTTCCCCCGACGCCTGCCGCTGTGATCGGTCACTGTCTCCACGGCTCTGCTCTTTCCCGCGTGCCGTGCAGTTACCGCTGTGCCGTACGTAGCCTTTTCAGACTGGCTTCTTTCCCCGAGCGATACATAGTTCTGGTTCCTTCAGGCTCTTCCTGGCTTTTCATCACTGCACGCTTCTTTTTAGCCCCGAATTATATCCCGCTGCGCCAGTGAGTCCAGCTTGTTCATGCATTCATTCACTGAAGACTTCGTGGTTGTGCGAGTTATAGGAATTGTGTGTGTGTGTGTGTGTGTGTGTGTGTATTAAAACCTTCTTTTAATTGTGGTAACATGTAACCTGTAACATAATTGTGGTAACAGGTAACTTGGTAACATGATAACCCTGAAAGTTGCCGTCTTACCTGTTGGTAGGTGTACGTTCAAGGGCATTAAGTACATCCCCACTGTGAGCAACCCCCTGCACCATCCATCCGCACAGTGTTTCCATCCTCCGAAACTGAAACCGTGTCCCCGTGAAATACGAAGCCCTCTTTCTCTCCTCCCACGAGCCCCTGACAGCCACTGTCTCCTTTCCGTCTTTGTGAGTTCAGCCACTCTTGGTGCTCACAGGGGTGCAGTCACCCAGCATCTGTCCTTCTGTGGCTGATGTCACTTAGCTTGGCTGTCCTTGTGCAGGGCGCCAGTGCTGCCTGTGAGTGTGAGAACATCCACGGGCAGGTGATTGCACGTGTGGGGCACAGACGCATTTCACTGGCCTGTGGTTTGTGGGGACACAGGAGCCGTGGCCCTCCTTCCCAGCTGTTTTACTTAATTCAGCACGAGAGGTGTGGCTCCTGGAGCTGAACCGCCTGTCAGGGCTCGCTGCCAGAAGTTCCGATTTCACATCCGCGGGTCAGATGCCGTGGCCTTTGTTGTCTCCGCCTTCCCCTGGGCCGAGCACCTGCCTCTCCCAGGCTGGGAAGCTCTGCTCCGGCCACCAGAGGCGGGTGGGCTGGGTTGTGCCGAGCTCGGTGGGTAGAGGTTCCTACCGCCAGGGCCTGTGGTGTTGACAGAGCAGTGCACGCTGCTGCGGACGTTCTTTCCAGGACATTCCAGCACCCCGCCCCCTGCTCCACAAATGGTAACAGCGGCCGCCATGCGCTCAGCAGTGGTCTGCAGGTCCTAGGAGAGAGGGCATGTGTGGGCTCACGCTGCCGGCACGGACGCACATTCTCTCTGTAGAGCACTGCGGTTCCCGCCCACGGTGCATCGAGGTCGTTCCTTGCTGACCCACATAAGTGTAATTGCTCACTGGACTGGCCCACTCCCTTCGTCTTCCGTCGCCTTCAAACAGTCCACGGGAACAACTGAACGCCAGGGTCGCTGTACGTACCGGCGAGGGCCAGGTTCTGAGTCCTCAGGACAGGTCTTACCAAAGCTGTGGTTACGTCAGTAAACCTCCGTTAAGACGGGAGAATCAAAAGTCATCTTTGTCATGATTTCTCCTGCTATCGAGTGGTCTCTTTCTAAATACTCTGTGTTGCTCTGAATGTTAAGAAGACCACCATGAATTTCCCAATGATTTACATAGGAGATGTTGGAATTATTTGGAATTATTTCCTTTTTTTTTTTTAAAGATTATTTATTTATTTATTTGACAGAGAGATCACAAGTAGACAGAAAGGCAGGCAGAGAGAGTGAGAGGGAAGCAGGCTCCCTGCCGAGCAGAGAGCCTGATGCGGGACTCGATCCCAGGACCCTGAGATCATGACCTGAGCTGAAGGCAGCGGCTTAAACCACTGAGCCACCCAGGCGCCCCTATTTGGAATTATTTCTAATCTTTTTTCTCCTCGACCTCTCTTAGCTAATTTCTCACCAAGCACCGAAGAGTCTTCCTGGTTGGGGTACTTGTTATGATCATTGTGTTCATTCTCATTCGTCCTACCCTGATCTTTTCGCTGGAACTTGGCAGTAGTCCATATCTTGCTCTACTGACCTCCTCCATCCCTAACCTACCAGTGGTCGATCTCCCCAGGTGCGACTCGGCTCAACACCGCCATTGTTCCTGGGTTGTAACAGGTAGTGTTTAAATGCCTCTGTCAGGGACCCATAAAATGAAGCCACTGTAAGCATTCTTGTTACCTGCCCCAAGGAATGACTTCTGTGGTCTTCTAACTCCAGCTTACCCATATCCAAAGCTGTCCTCTCAGGCAAATTCATTGTCTTCTGATTCTTTAGTATGACCTCAAGGTTCTGTGTGAAGCAGCCCTTTCTTGTCATTTTTAGCTCATGAGAACCTTTCCCTTGTACCATACTCACCAACCCACCACAGTCTTTTCTATAAAAACACAGTGGGCCCTTCAACTGTTCACATTGTTTGCAGGCAGCATTCCTGCTTACCTGGAAATGCTTCCCTCTGTCCCTTCACATGGCTATTGGCTACTGTCTTTTTATCCTTTAGTTCCCAAATGAAATGTCCTTTTGTGAGAGGACTTGGGGACCCTTTTTAAGTCAGCTCTTTTTTTCTTTTTTTAAAGAGAGAGAGAGAGGGATGAGGAGAGAGAGAGAGAGAGACAGAAAGAAAGAATCCTAAGCAGGCTCTGACGGAGCCTGATGCTGTTCTCTATCTCAGAACCTTGAGATCATGACCTGAGTTGGAAAAAAGAGTCGGGCGCTTGGGGGACCTGGGTGACTCCGTTGGTTAAGTGTCATCTGTCTTCAGCTCACGTCATTATTGCAGGGTCCTGGGATTGAACCCCATGGTGGGCTCCCTGCTCAATGGAGAGCCTACCTCTCCCTGTCCCTCTGCTTGCTGCTTCCCTTGCTTGTGCCCCCTCGCTCATTCTCTCTCTGTCAAATAAATAAATAAATAAAATCCTTAAAAAACAACAACAACAACAGAGTTCGATGCTTAACTGATGAAGCCATCCAGGCGCCCCTTGAATCAGCTCCTTCCGTCTCTCCTCATGGCATTGCCATTTATACGTCCTTGGCCGTTCGTTTCCTGGCATGTACTTATTTTGTGTGCTCTTGTTTTCTTTCTCCCTCCGGAGGCCAAGCTCTCTGTATGTCCGGTCTCCACCGCAGTTGCCAGCATGGGATAGGCGCTTGGTACATACGTGGGGGATGAATTAAGGAATAACTGAGTGTTTTTGCTCTCTCCATTTTCCCTCTCTGGAAAAACAAGTCTCTTCACATAATGTAAAAACTCTCTTCATCCCTCAAGCCTGCTGCTTCTCCCTGTACCCTTCAGGCAGCTCAGATACGGACGAGGCCTCCTCTCTTGGCCATGCTGACCTTCCTGGCAGTGCTTTGGGGACCGGCAGCTGCCACGTGCTGGACTTTTATGTTTTTATAAATACGTTCCGAGGGCCTGGTAGGAAGGGTCTCTTCAGGCTGGGTGTTACTCTTCCCATTGTGTGGCCCAAGAACTTCAACACACTAAATGTTGAATAAAGATACTAAAATGGGTTAGTTGACGGACAGTGTTGAGGGTCAGCATACAAAGAAGGCACAACTTTTCTTCCCCAGCTGAAAATTTTGAGGCAGTTGAAGCACACGTCTGTGGAAAGCTCACAGCTTCATCTTCTCAACCAGCTGTCTCGTAAATAGGACAGGATAACAGGAAGAGAGTGAACTCACTTTTCCTTCAAAGGGATCTTTGTTTCACTAAGGTTGCGGAAGGCTTGCCTTGGCGATCCTTTTGAGCTGATGGCAAGAGTGGCTGGAGCCTTCTGGGGCTCTTCGCACTGACAGGAAGGGGCAAAGAAGACGAGAACCACTGGAAATTAACAAGTCTTTTCGTAAAGATCCCGTTTTTCAGTTTGGGGACTGTCTGTTCCCTTAGCACCTTTCCTGACTGTGACTGTATTAAGGGGAAAGGTCCGTAGCTGTAAGAGAGAGGAAGTGTGTCACAGGGATCCAAGAGACAGGTATGCTTTTCTCTCTTCTGGGGTCCAGTCTGTAAAGGTAAATCTGGTTCCAAAGACTCATCCAAGCAAGACCCCTGGGGAGCAGGAGACCCTCACCCTCCTCCCATGACTCTTCACACAATTCTGGGTGTCCCGGGTTTTAGCCAGCAAGAAAGAAAAGGGAGAGAGTCAGCATAAGCACCCGTAAGGACCTGGAGCCTCCGTGCAATAATTCTGGGTGCTCTCCCCTTCGCAAAAATAGATGCAGACCACACGTGTGCCCAGAGACCAGAAATAAAGGATGCAGTGACTCTAACCACAGAACAAACAAAAAACAAAAAAAGGAAAAAATTAGGGAAATATGCAGAATTCACCGAAAGTCCAGTCTCCAGGCACGAACACAGGTGCACCTCACTTAACTTCCGCTCGTGGAGATGCTTGGACTTCATTCTAAAAGACAACCCCAAGTCCCGTGCAGTGAGAGCATCTGAAAATACACCAGCTGAAAATACACGGTCTTGAGAGAGACCCGGTTCTCCTCTTCACATCTGTGTGAGGCTCCTGATCACTCACTTTTCAATTAAAAACTTTCAGGCTGACACATGGCACTCAAGAAATCTCACTGTGGTTTCACAAAACAGAAATTCCTCAGAAACATAGTAGTTTTCCAATGGGTTTCCTCCCCAGTAGGTTCACGTGCTTGTTGTTTTTCCAAAGCTCTTTTCTAGAGGAAGGTTTCAAGTTGGCCTCATAAGGCCTCTGAGAAGGAATCAATGAAGGAAAAAAAGTTTAACAAAACTTTCTCATCTTAATCTAGCTACCATGAGGTCACCTAATAAATTGGGTGACATCCTGAAGCATCATTTTGGGCCTTTGAGCCTGATTTCTTTATTTGACTCAAATGGTTTAAGATGGTCTCTGAGGGAGGCTTCCAGCAACATTTGTAATCCCTGCTGGTGAACAGACATAATTTTCTTTTTCTTAATAACCTCAATGTCTGACCTCCCTATTTCCTTACATCCTCTGCTTGCAAATTGGCCAATTATGGCCTCCGTTAATCTTCTTTCTGTGTAGTGCCTTAATAAAAGCAGTTAGAGACCACGAGCTAAGAACCTTCTGTCTTTTCCATTCACATCCTGCAAAGATTACGTACTTCTTCTTTTAACTTATCATAGGTGACAGATTCACCAACTGTTTTCAAGGTTTGTCCAAGGTCCTCAGCTTTCTACCCTACTAGATAAGTTTCTGGGCTGCCCTGTACCCAAACAATAAGCCTAGGCCATGTTGGTTATTGTTATCCAGCCACGTATCTGACCGAGTTTTCATACTGGATAGCGATCCTGACTTCTCGTAGGATAACATGCGGTTTGCTCAGTGAACACTATGAAATACAAGCATTGTAAAGAAACTTAGTGTAGAATCCTGGACCCGTCGTTGGAAAGAGTCGGAAAAATCTTGCCGATCCCATCAAAAGTTGTTGACCTTTAGCAAGTGGTTGGATCCATTTATATTTGAAAAGGTTTTTTTCCAGGGCCGCTTTTAAAGCTTGTTGAAAGAAGCCAGTGTTTGTGGCCAAAGAATCAGAGGCCAGAAGTAGGGCAGAAGGGGAACGGGAAGCGTACGAGTGAGTTGCAAATGGTCAGCACAAGCTACCCAAAACACCCGGAACAGGATGGCCAGCGTGTCATGGTCGTGCTCTCAGGAGTGGTTGGTTTGGTTGATGGATAAAGGCCAGACACAGTTTGCTTGGTACCGGGAAGCATTTCCACGGAGTCTCGATGTAGACGTGTCCCGTTCCTGATGAACCGTACTGAGATGCTCGGATTGCTTTGGGGAAAGTGGGTCGTTATTCTCTGCATGAGTGTGCCAGGCAGAGCCCCGCCTAGTTTCGGGTTGGTTACATCTCTCCCCTTGAGATGCTGCAGAACAGTTTCACTTGCTTAACTGAAACCGAAGGTAGCCATGGACATGTGATTTCCAGTGTGAAGTTCAAGTAATTTTCAAGATGAGTCATATGAGGAATTTATCATCATCGTATTACTTTGTGGTCACTGACATTATCCAGAAAGGCAAATATTTTCTAAATGAAAAATGCATCTTTTCAGTTTTTTCCAAGGGCACATATTTATTTGGACTATAAGGAAAGGGTACTGCTTTTCTTTGTTGTAAATTCTAGGATGGGAGAATATATTTTTTTCTTTCTCTCGTCTCAAGTTCCGAATAATTGGCCACAGTATTTATTTCAAAGGTCATCGTGCCGGCTCGGCTGTCAGGTTGGCTAGTCGTCTTCCTTGCATGTTCCTGACTGACTCTGTGATGTCAGCTTATGCGATGTTTAGTTTATTTTGGACATGGTCTTATAACAGTGGGAGCACAAGCTTATTTTGAACCGTGCTTTTTGATTTGGGAAATTCTCCTTGCCATCTTGACATTTCAGGGTGGATTTGATCACTTGCGTGCGTCAGCAGTAAAAGGGAGAATCCCTCTGTGACTACGTAGCGTACTTCCCGGCAGAAAGGACACCGTGGTACGAGAATCGAGTTTCCCTTCTACTGTTCGCACGTGCTCAAGGAAGAACATCTATTAGCACAAACTGCGGGCCTCTCTGCTTCTCACTCCCTGCACCCTTAGGGGAAAAGAATTATGTATCCCCTGTGAGTTGGGAAAAGGAATTGGGGGTACATGGCTCTTTTTCTTCCTTTCTGGGAGGCAACCCACCCCGTGAGGTCATATGTTCTCGTCTGATCCCCTCTAATCTCAATCCTGTAACATATGAGGGCCCGGGGATCAGTTAGTACTGCTGTTTGCTGAGTGGGAAAAATGAAGTCTTCTAGGGTTTGGTTTTAGCCTATTGTTGATAAACATCAAATACTTCTTCTCTTCTAATGTAGCATTTATTGATTATAAAAGTGTTATTTAGCCACGTGTCTGCCTCCTTTTCAGGGGAGGGAAAAAAAATGGAGAAGTGGAATCATTTGAGATAAGCCTAAATACTAAACTCGGGTCCTTTCTTGGAGGGAACTTGAGAAAGAGACATCAGTTGTCATTTGGGACCTATGTCGACTGAAAGTTATTGAACCTTCAAGGGGGGTGGTGATTTCGGCTCAAGGCTTCTGGCCGGGGATTACCAAGTGGCTTTGCTAGAAAATCTGAATTTCTTAACCCACTGAGCCACCGAGGCACCCCTGGAAAATTTGAGTTTCTTGAGACACTTCAAAATGTTCCCTTTGGTGAGTCAGTCCAGCTCTGGGCATGTTAACAAAAGGGAAGAAAATGTTTTCATAGTAATAGGTTACCTTAGGTGAGAACCAGCCTCGAGAAAGATGCCAGCTAAGCGAGCTTGTGTGGGACTCAGCACGGGGCCCTGGGACCCGTGGCGATGGGTTGACGGAGACTCGCACAGGCCCTGGACACAAAGACCTTTGCAGCCGCGGCGCTGCTTGAGGACTTGGAAGGCATCCGCTGGAGGAAAGGACTTGATTCCAGGAAAATACACTGTTTTCATCTTCATATTCAGCACTTTCAGAGATTATGGGGACAGATATTGGCAGTCGTTTGCCTTTTTTTTTTTTTTTCTTAATAAGGTGTTTTATAGTCTGGGTTTCATGGTTCCATGCCAGGCCTTTAACTTGCACCTGAGTTCCATGCCTGTGGGGGGCAGGGCGCTGAGCGTGTGGAGTTCCAGGTTAGAAACTGAATAGCGGGGGGCGCCGGGGTGGCTCAGGGGTTAAAGCTCTGCCTTCGGCTCAGGTCATGATCCCAGGGTCCTGGGATTGAAAAAAAAATTTAAAAAAGGAAAGCTGAACAGCAGGCTGACCTTGGCAGAGGTGAATGGCTGCAGCCAGTTCTGTTGCATTTCCGGTTTCTTCACTGCCGTCACCTGAGGAACAGCCGCCGGCAGGCGCATCTCTGGGAGCCCTGTGTTGGGGCTGTTAAGAGCCTCTCAGCAACATGTGGCCCAGATTGGCTTTGGGTGTGAATATCGTTGAAGCTCACAGAACGGCCTGAGCTGTTGGAACTCAGTGGGATAGGATTTAAGTTCCTGGGGTTCTGTCAGAACGAGGAAAATGTCTAGCACATTTGTTCCATATATGTATATATATATATATGCTGGAAAATTGGGAGACATTTCCCCAGACCAGCTTCTCTCCATTTCAGACCTTGTTTCTCTTGCACATCACACACACCAAAGTGCTGGGACCCACGGATCACTGTCACGGAGAGAGAGAAAAGACCGCCGGTCCGGCACCACGGGGTGACGTCACTGAGAGGATCAGTGCAGTAGGCAGTGAGAGATTGTCCTGGGAGCCATCGCTGTACCGGGAGGTTCCAGGAGGCAGAGCCGTGGCCCCCCAGAGATGTCCCTGTCTTGATGCCCAGAGTCCGTCCATGTGTTATCCTCCGTGCCAGAAGACTGCAGATGTGATTAAGTTGAGGATCTCAAGATGGGAGGCGATCCTGGGGGACTCAGGAGGTCCTGGTGTCATCATGTGGGTCCTGTGCTGTGTTAGAGGAACGGTGATGTGGGAGAGAAGTTAGGCGTGAAGACGACAGAGATGCAGAAAAAGTATCTCACTTTTGCAAATGTTACTTCAACAACTGTCGGTGTGAACTGAACACTATTGGGGTCCACGGCCAGGGGTAGGATAAGCACTCAAGCCCAGGGGCAGTCCTGCCTTTATTTAAGATTTTGATATTTTGTTCAAAATTTGATCCCTCCTTCCCCCCGCCACAAGCAGACATTGTAGCGTGTGTGTCTGCACCACGGTGTCGCAGGTCCGCGACCCTCCTAGGGCGATTGGACATCTAGTTTGGGAGCTTAACCACGATGAAGACGAAATCCAGTTTCTGCATTTCTAACCTGTGTCTTTCAATTCAACTTTTATCAGAGCCACGTTCTGTATTTTTATTCCCAACTGCCTGTCTTCTCTCTCTCTTGTTTCCAAAGTCGGGAGAGAAAAAGTTGATGTTAATTTAGTAGGTCCTAAGGACGCCTGCCTGGCTCAGTCGGAAGAGGTTTTGACTCCTGACCTGGCGGTCCCGAATCGAGCCCCACGGTAGCCCCACGTCAGGTGTAGACTTGGCTTAAATACTTTTTTGAAAAAAGCTCTAATTTAGTAGGTTCCCTTTGTCCCCAATATTGGATGATTAGTAAATCTTTGCTGAATAAATATAAACTTAGGTGTATTTTACTTCCACATCTGTTTTTTGGTGAATATAATAAAACCACTTATCCGTGGTATCCATCTCTTTAAGAAATACACTTTTTGTATACCCCATTGTGTGTGTGTTGTGTGTGTGTGTGTGTGTGTGTGTGCGCCGGTGGCAGGGAGAAGCCAGCGTGGCTGTATTAAGGGCGTTTAGCCTGCATTGTATTTGAATTTGATTTGAATTTGATCTGTTTTAGGTTCAGGGTGGAAAATAAAACCCAAGTTTGACAAAGAAAGGAAACCAAAAGCACTATGGAAACGACATAGTCGCAAACACACGCTGCGTTTGGATGGAGGCTCACCGCCGGCAGTGATTCCAGCAGACAGGTCCCCACTGACTGGGTTGGTTTTAGATTCCACTCGATTTTCCAGCCTTGAACCTCGTTGTCTGTCAGGCGGCCTGTGTGTGAGTGGCTCAGGCTATCAGACCTGTCGAAACCCAGAAATCCTTCCCCCTGCCTCGTTCCGTCCGTTCCTCAGTCGTGACTCTGTCTCCCGGGTGTCCAGGTCCGTAGTTTCGGCCTGACGCCGTGGCTGACACCGGGACCCAGGACCCCAGTGGGTGTTCATGAGGCCCTTCTGCTTCGTATCGCGCACGCCCTCCTCCGTGAGGCCTTCCCCGGGTCTGCCTGCAGCCATGCAGAGACGGTCTGGGCCCCTTCGGGAAGGAGCCTGCCTACCGTCTGTCTGCGATTCTGGGCTCGGCGTCCTACAGGCCGTCGGGGGCCCAAGGAAAGGCCTCTCCCCGTCACCACATTCAGAAACTTGACACCGGCCGTGCCTCAGCTGAATAACGTCACAGTGCCTTTGCCTAGATCGACTATCTCTAGATACTGACTGTCTCTGAGCCGACGTGCTGCTCGTTGTACTGAGGCAGAAGATGCGACTGTTTAAATTCTCGCATGGCACCGCTTTCTGCCCCATTGCGCTGGCCAGGATTTTCCACAGTGTTGAGCCAGGAGCGTGTGGTGGTGACCGGCGCACCAGCCTGTTGCACGCAGGCCAGAATCAGACTTGGGACCAGCCCAGACTCCCAGCACACTCCTGTCCCGTGCTGACCCGTTGTCAGCCTCTCCTTTTTAAGGCGGGAAAGCCCGTTTCCTGCGGTGCCCTCTGGGTGTGTGGCTAGCGTCTCCCCGGCATCATCAGGGCCGTGGCTCCTTTTCTCATGCCGCACAAGCGTGGCGGGAACTTGCACCTGCTCATCCCCAGGCCTCTTCCCTTTCTCCTCTGAGCACTTCTGGGCCTCCGTCCTGCGTTGAACAGCTCCCTTTAAATGCCCTCTGAATGTCCCCGGTGCGGATGCCTTTCCATCAGACTCTGGCACACACACGGTACGCTAGCCCTAACTGCTAGCACACATCTTATCACCGTCTTATATTCACGTGTCTGGTTCTTTTTTTTTAAATTCTTTTTTTTTTAATATTTTATTTATTTGACAGAGAGAGATCACAAGTAGGCAGAGAGGCAGGCAGAGAGAGAGGAGGAAGCAGGCTCCCCGTGGAGCAGAGAGCCTGATGCGGGGCTCGATCCCAGGACCCTGAGATCATGACCTGAGGCAAAGGCAGAGGCTTTAACCCACTGAGCCACCCAGGCGCCCCTCATGTGTCTGATTCTTATATCCATTATTCCTGCGTTCTGGTCTGAGAGCGCCAACTCACGTCCCTCCCCTGCACCCTTGCCCTCCACACAAAGCCGGGACGCGCACTAGGATGTCGCAGGGGCATCCAGTTCTGAAGGGAAACTGCAGTGAATCTGGGGGTGTGTAGTCTCTGTTATGTCTTTAAAAATTCCCCAAATCATGTCCTCACCCTTGATGAAATCCCCCGAGACAGGCATGACGGATGAGGGAGAATTAAATCCACCCCAGGGACCCCCGTTTCCCCAGTAATTTTGCACTAAGCCGTGTTTGCACTTGGAAATGTGGAAACATCCTATGAGCTTTCCTGATGGACCCTTGTCCCCTCCCGGTGAAATCTGTCCCTCTTGGAAGTGAAACCTAGCATATGCCCCAAGGTTCTCCAAGAATGATTTCGAGTTGGAACCATTCTCACAGAAATGACAGATGTAACTTACTGATGAGGCAGAGATGGGACTCGGCGTTGGCGACAGATGGTATTTCCTGCCGTGCGTGGAGCTCTGCTGCTTCAGGCTTTACGTGACTCCAGACCCGCGCTTCTCCGAGTCAGCCGTTACTCGGTGCTTGCTTCACTCTTCGTCCTCTTCTGCAAGCCTCTGCCGGACACTGAACCCCTAGTTTTCGTTCACTGACGCTTTTCTCTAAGGGCCTCGAATACAGAGGAATGTGTGTGGCCACGATGGCGATTTGGGGCTGGAAGGATGGACTCCTCTCCAGATTACCATTGCCCTGAGGAATAAAGCAAACGGGGTGAAATTCCAGCACGTGATGTGGGGCTTTTCAGAGGTGCCCCTGATCCTGATAATTTCAAAACGTTTTATTATTTTTAAAGAGTTTATTTCAGAGAGAGAGAGAAAGCGAGCAGGAGGAGACACAGAGGGAGAGGGGGACAAGCAGACTTCCCACTGAACGGGGAACCCGACATGGGGTTCATGACCTCAACCAAAATGCAGAGTCAGATGCTTACCCGACTGAGCCACCCAGGTGGCTCTTGAAACTCTTACTAAGCAGTGTCTGCAAACGCAACTTTAGAACAAGAGAAAAAAAGAATTTGCTGGACTCTGTATTGTGGTACCCAAAGTTTCAAGTCCTGCCTCAACACATCGTGAAGCTCCATGGGACCCTCACGTTCTGTGAGTCCCCTGCCCACCAGAAGGGTCCCTCATGCTGCGAGAAAGGCTCCCTGCCCAGCTAGACCAGCTGCATCTCTGTGGTGCTCGACGGAACGGGCTGCACCTCCCCGCCTGCCTGCACACTTACTGCCACGAGACACTCGCACCCTCCCAGGGGAAGGGACCGCATCTCCCCATGTTCTTACTAGCGAGCCGGCCTCCCAGGCCCCCGCAGGTGAGCTCTGCTCCCGAGGGCACTCCCAGTGTGGGGCCGCCTGCCGTGCCCTCCTCCCCGAGATCGTGAGTGTATCTGCCTCCAAGAGGGCCTTGGGCCTCTGGTGTTTGGTGTGGCTGTTCAGCTTCCAGGCTCCGTTCAGCCAGAGGGTCCCTCCTTCTCATTCTCCGGGAGCTTAGCTACGAGGCCATCAGCACAGCATCCCGTAGGGGCAAGCCAGCGGTAACATGTCGCATCGCGGAGCCCCTTTGCAGACCCTTGCTTTCAGGCACGCGTGCCAGCTTCCCACCAGCACGTCCGCGCCGTGCTCTTGTGCACTCTGGCCCCGGAGCACGAGACCCCTGACCAAACAAGAAACGCTTCCTGTCGTCAGAGGTCGCGGCCGATGCAGGACCTGTGACACACACCCGAGTTCCACTCTGCACGTTATAAGAGGAGTGAATTTATAATTCCGCTGAACGCAGAGGGAGAGCTAATGAATTCCGACTGCGGGATGGGATTTCAGGAAGGCTTCATGGAAGACAGACTGTTGGAGCTCCGCTTGGAAGGAGAGGTAGATGTTGGCAGAGGACAGCGAAGGACGTTCCCGGGAGAGGCAAGGCTTGGCGGGAGCGGCAGGTGGGGTCTCTGGAAGGACGGGGTCGAGCGCGCCATCAGGCGGCAGGTCGTGAGGTTGGAGCAGCGAGCACAGTCCCGCGGGGGACAGCTCTGGAGGCAGTGAGGCGGCCCTCAGGCCTCACTCTGCGGGAAGTACGGAAGCCTGGGGCGTGTGAGCTCGAGGGCTGAATGCTCTGAAGTCCGCTTTGAGCGCGTGTGTCCCACAGCACTGGGGCGGGGGCGTCCGAGCCTGCGGGAGTGCTCGCCGTGAGTGCGTTTGAGAGCACGCCTGACCCGTCCTCACAAGTCCTTGCCCGTGTCCACCTGTACGCACCTCGCTGCGAAACGGCAGGTGGCATGCGTGTGTGTTCTACGACACTTCTCCAAACGCAGCTCGGAGCAGACGGGCTGGAGCCAATGCCGACTTGGCCAGGTATGGGTTGGTTTGTTGTTGCCTCCAGATAAACGTTTCATTGTTCAAATATTAGGATGGGTTTAGGGAAGAAAATGTTATCTCAGATGGCTTCCGAGAATTACAACTGAATGTCACGTTAAACATGGACACGGTTTTCCATCCACCGGTTGGTTTCCTGACTGAATCCCCGGTCAGTGTTTGGCTTCCTTGTCTGTGGCACAGAGGTTTCCTGTTTTGCTGTGACACAGATCGAGGGAGTCGTGATGGGGCGGGCGGCGCTGATGAACGATTTCCTGCTACCGCAAGCAAGGCTCAGAGTGGCAGGTGTCTGTGCGTTGTGCGTTTTCGCAAGAGGAGAGCAGACTCCGCCGGATGGGAACAAGAGTCCGTTACCAGCTGGACGCAACCTCCGTCTTCTGCTCGTGCTCTGTAGATGCCGTGTTAAGAACCGGTCGGATTCGTGAGCGCCTTCTGCGTCACTGGGGAAAAGACTCACGTTCTAGTTATTGTCACAAGTTGTGTGTGACCAGGCTCATCCACGGAGACCGTGTAAGAACGTCCGTGAGAAGACTTGTCCGCAAGTCTAGAGAGGGGGTGCGCGATCCCAGTTCTCTGTTCTTCCCCCACACCCATACATGTTTAACTGATTGTGTACAGTCAAAGTTGTGGTGATTGAGGAATGATAAACAACGAAAGAACAAACAGGGACAAAGCACTTCTTCCTGGAACAGTCGTTCGTGAAGTACACGAGCTCAGAGTCCTTGTTGTATCGGGAGCCTCTCTGTCCAGTGGGGCCTCGGTGCCCTTCACGGTGTCTGATCCCTGCAGAACCGTCCAGTCCTGCGGGACCACCATCACACATGTGCTTCTCGGAACAGGAGCTTCTAGCCTGGTCCACGTCTCAGTATTTACACGGGAGGAGTGAACTTAATGTAAGCAGACCATGCTGGGGAAAACGTCAGTAAAACTCGACTCACAAAGTGTTGGAACCCTTTCTCTCTCTTTTGAACTGATTAGAAGGGTGAGACAAGGCACACATCAAGGATCGTACATAAGGCAATTCAAAAACATTCCTCCAAAGTATCTGGGGGTAACATGACGTGTCTCTCGGCGAAGGAGCAGGCGTGCGAGGCGATGTTTCTGAGAACGTGGCAGGAGCTACAATGCACATTATTATGCCAGAGAAGCTTGGTGCTTTTCCGATCCTAAAGCTGCAATCTTAACTTTCTGCCTCAGCAGAATCCTTGCACGAGGATGGGCGTACATTTGAGAGGTGTAACAAGGCTGTAGTGCAATCTTTACTGATGCAGCTGGGTGGGTCTGGAAGATGGTTTTGGTTCACGTCACAACGGACAGGCGTATTTGTTTATATTCCTTTGGTTCCTTGAGCTCCTTTTCTTTGAAAATTCCAAGGTGCTCTGGAGAGACGCTGCCGGTAATGAGCACGCTGTGTCTCTGCAGGTAGCAGGCAGTCGAGGAGAAAGACAAGGAGATGAGAAAGGAGACAGCTTGAGCATGACGGCGAGTTGGATCAGGTGATGGTGCAGACTTGCCTGGCTGGCACGGTGGTTAGGAAGCGGGACGTTGGAGAGGCGGGCCCTGGCTGTTCAGTGAGCCCCAGAGGTGACGGGTGCAGAACACCCAGCATTTGATTGTCTGGACTCCAGGAAACGCACCGTCTCCAAGGACGGATGATAGCATGCACGATGTAAGTGATTTCCACAAGTGAAACCTGCTCTAGAGGCTCGGGAATGCTAAATGTTCTAGAAATTCCATCCTATATTTTTTCTTTAAGCGAGTTAGGCCTTTGAATCTGCTTTTCCATTCCATCCCCTCCCTCCCCACAAGTCTGGAGCCCAGTGCCTGCCCGCCGGCGCTCTCGCCCGCTTCTTTCCCACGTGTCTCTCGTCCAGCCAAGATGCACGTGCAGGGCTCCGTCCTCCCGCTCGCTGGCCTCTGTGTGCCCCTTGACCGCAGCTGTGTTGGTTCCTACCGTCTCCTGACCTTTCATCGTGCCTGGGCTCCGGAGTTCAGATGGACTTTGCCTTTCCTGAGGCATGCTCTTCCCATCAACCGGGTCCCTCTGTCTTTGTTCTGTCCGTCAAAATGTGCGTTATGGTCCCCGGTGGCTTTCCTTCCTTTATGTGCCCCGTCATCCAAGGCTGCTGCCCTTTCCACACTCTTGATCCCAAGCCTTCTCCGCTCTGGGATCCTCCCCTGCAAGGCAGAGCTTTGTTCCCCACCCCCGTGGCCAGGGGAGCGCTTCTCTTCAAGCCGAGGGACTGAGAATTCTCCGAAGCTGTGAGCAGGCGTTGGCATCCTTCTCTCGTTCTCAAGATCCAGATTTCTTCTGGAAACTGGGGATGCTAACGTGGTGCGTGGATGGAATTTCACCACCACCCCCATTCCTACGGGGGAGCCCTAAGCCCTCCCGTGAGAGCATTTGGACGGGGGCCTGTGGGGAGTAATTAGGTTTGCTGAGATCACAGAGCGGGAGCCTAATGCTGGGGTTAGTGGCTTCATAAACAGAGAAAGACAGAGAGAAGGACGGAGATCACAGAACCTGCCGGCGCTTGACCTTGGGCCGCACACCCTCCAGACCCGTGAGAGGGAGACGTCTGTTGTTTAAGCCACTCAGTGGAGGATATTTTGTCCTAGCAGCCTGATCGCCCTAATACAGGCACCCAGAGCCTCCGACCCCCATCTCTTCCCTGGTAGGTCACAATCACATACCGCAGTGCCCAGAAAAGTGCTTAATGTTTCCAGTCCCTTACTTGAGTCCAGAACCTCAAAATGTTCTCGGTCTTTCCTTCTTTTTAGAAAACTGCAAAGACCAAGTAGGTATGTTCTCAAATTGTTTATGGCCCAAGGAGGGGAATGGGAGGTGGTTTATATTGTAGGGGTCCAGAATCCCACACTGGAGGTTGACCAAGTGATGTTTAGTATGGGAAAGTTGTTTTTTTATTTTTGGCTTTGTTTGTAGTACACAGATTTTTTTTCCAAAGTTGTGAGTACAGTAAACACAAGAAGAGCAGGGTCCCTGGTAGGGACTACTGGTGTAGGCTAAAGCAGAACAATTTATGCCAGAATATTGTCCACATTTTCCAGTTCTGATTTGAAGATGGTATAAACATGCAGGATTCTGTAATTAGCTCTTTAGTTCTGTGATTAATGAAGAATGCTTACAGCCTGGTGCTGTGGGGAGATGGAGGCATTCCGTGGAAATAACTCGTTTGGAAAAATGAAATTGGCTTTGCATTTTAAAAGCATAAATACCTTAATTATTTGGCTCTCTGGCTGATTGCAAGTTGCAAGCAGGGGATTTTAGCGTCTTTGCCTAGTGTATTTTAAAGTTCATTTTAATACTCAGTGTGATCAGAGGAGATCTGGCTTTCTCCAAGCAGAACGGTGCTTTATTTCTAATTCATTTCAGTCCACTCCTGCCAATTAAGCCTGGCAGAGAGGTGGGGCCGGGCCTCCCGTGACTGCAAGAACAGGAGGGCCCCCGGGATGTAAACTGCAACGAATCTGGCCTGTGTTTCAGGCTCCCACACTACAGTCTCATTCTTCCTCATAAACACTCACGATCTCATAGAAACTCATCTTTCTCCTTGTAAGTGAAGGACAGAATGATAAACCTGTCAAAACAAAAATCCGTACGTCTCCCTATTGCTTTTAGAACAGGAACGCTGACTCCTAACGTCTGTTAGATTTCATGAATTGGAATTGTTTCTAAAAAACCAAAACAATCTCTTTGACTTTTCTTTCAGTTAAATGTAGTTTTTGAAAGCTTGTCTCGACCATGGATAGGTTAAGAAAAAGTATTTCTTAAAATGAAGGAGGGGATTCTTAACAGTCAACCGAACGACAGAGATTCAAAAGCGTTTTTGAGAGCTCGAGGGTCACCACTGAAGGGCTTCGTAAGCCGCGTCTGTATGAACTTTTCTTGAGTGAAAGGGACTGAGAGACACGCCGGCAAAGTGTTCTGGGTGCCGTGACTCATGCCGGGGGAACGCAGGAGATTCCTGACTCAAGTCAGCCAAGCTGCAAGTGCGTTTGGAGTCCAACGGAATTCACCGATGAGTACAAAACATCAAACAGAGCCTACTTTAATGATGGTAGATTAGAAGTAAAGTTCCGTTCTGCTTGGAGAGAGCTAGATCTTCTTTGATCCCACTTTCAACGAGTATTAAAATTAATCTTAAAAAACACTACGCAAAGACACCACAATCCCCTTCTTGCGTAATGTACTATGAATCTACTGTAATCCGGCAACCGTCGTAATTTGCTTCACTTCGCATGATGGCGTTGTCTATGGCAGCGCAGTCTCCCCAGAGAAACAGGGGTGGGGTTCCCCGGCCTTTGAGCCCCTGTCGTTTGTGGCTGCGCCTGCTGCTGATGGATGCACGTGGGGAGAAGAGCCAGGTGCGGGCCCCTGTCTCCCTTCTCTGCACCCTTTCACCCTCCAGACCAGCCTTTAGGTGGAGGGTCCGGCCCCGGGGCAGCGAAGCAGTAGAGTCAGGACGCTGGACGCCGAAGGAGAGGGGCAGACGGGGCTGGGGGCACCAAGCTTCCCGGCGGACGGAAAGCCCACGATGCAGGGAGGGCCTGGAAACACGATGCGTCGGCGAACACAACCCAGAGCGGAAGGACGGAAGGACGCTGTGGGAGAGGCAGTGGGCGGAGGGCGCTGGGGAGCAGGAGTTTCCTGCTCTGCCTCCAGAGGAGGAGAGAGGCCTGTGTGGTCGCACAGGAGACAGAAAGGGCACGAGATGGGAGACGTGAGTTCGGGCTTTGTTCTCTGTACTTGCACAGACTCGGAGTCCCCGTTCTGCCATTCCCTGCATGGGGCTGTGGGCCGACTTGCTGCCCACACGGGATTCCCCTGTCCTCACTGTGGAACGGGAGTCACACGAATGACCTCATTAAAAACAACTCCGTTTATCCCTGCGCGAGGCCAGAGGCCTTTTGTGGAGCGAGGGCTCCGGTTTGGAGGGCAGAGGCCGCTGTCTGGGTGGGAATTCTCCACCCGCACCCAGGACGCCGCATCTTCATTTCTCTGCGCTGGAGGACACCTGTCAAGCCGGGCTAATGACCGTCATTACCCCGTGGCACCTTCATGAATCACGCATGTAAAATAGTCAGCATGATGACTCGCTTTCTAAATCTGTAATGTGTGGTTGGTTATTCAAATAAAGACGATTCTGCATGGCCATACGGAGATGACCAGGACAGGCTGTGGGGTTCTGAGGGTCCTCGTTTGACTCACCTGTCGATATCCCTAAGGACTTTATGAAGAAGACTCGGGCGGTGAGGAGGGGCCGCGAGTTTCAACCAGCAGAAAATGGGCAGTGGGTGTCCCAAAAAACGGCCGTAGACACTGTGTTTCACTGTAGACAGCGCCGCTGGTGTGTATTTCGGGAACGGATGTGGGGTCTGGGAACACGATCCGTTCATCTGGAAGTGTGACGTGTGTGCCCTGTGCCGGGACCCGAGCTAGGAACGCGGGGAGCAGCAGGAACGCGCGCTACCTGCGGCGGGCTCTGAACTGTCAGGAGTGACGGAGCATCGGGCGTGGGACGGCGACACGCAACGCAGAGCCCCGCACTGGGGCCCCCAGGGGCACCGGGTGCAGATCCGCGCCTCCTGCTTGTGCTCAGCCCCTCACTCCTGCCATGAAGTGGAGCCGCTGGGAAGGAGGGTTGCGGGGAGGCTCCGGCAGCCTCTCGCGGTTCGTCTCCGGTCAGAGCGCACCCCCTCCTCTCACCAAATTTCTAACCTTGGCAGTGGGACTTCGGGAGCCCCGCGGTTCTCTCCTGCAGAGCCCGCACGGTTGCTGCAGGGCTGCAGCCCTGTTCTGGGGGCGGCTAGCAGCATCCCGCTCTCCGCCCCGGGAGCCAGGAGCGCTCTTCCAGCCGGGACGACCACAGGTGTCCTTGGGTGTTGCCCTGTGGCTTCTGGGGGACAGAATCACCCGCGGGTGAGAAGCCCGGGTCTAATGACATGGTCGGGGTCCAGGGAACTGGGCATGTCCTCGCCTGTGACTTACTCCTGTCCTCGGAACTGTGGGGCAGGGACGGGAGCTGTGCTGATGGGGCGTAGGTATGAAGGGTGGGGAGCAGGCAAGTGTCCTCCCACGCTTTCCCCTCTCTCCTGCTCTCGTCTTGGCTTTTTGTCTCTCTTCCCGCATGAGGGGCGTGCATGAGGCCTGGGACAGGTCTCCATGGTTTCACTCGTAGCCACATGGCACCCCTCCATGTTCCAGCCTCGTGGAGAAGACAGGAAGTGCGAGGTCCGCATCTGTCCCCGGACAGCTGTGAGCTGGTCTTCTCTGGTGCAGCCCAGCAGAACCGCTGGATTTGCTGTACACGTTACCGCAGGTGCGACAGGTAAACGTGTTATTTTACTGCAGGTGCTTTGAAGTCCCACCAGCGGGGGTGGCTTAAAGAAAAGAGCTTCACTCTCTCGTAGTTCTTGAGGCTGGAAGTCCACGATCAAGGTGTGGGCAGGGTTGGTTGCTTCCTTGCGAGGGCAGGGAGAAGGATCTGCTCCCTGAGCCTCACCTAGCTCCTGCTTTTCTGGCCGTCTTTGGCCTGGCTTGGCCTCGAGAAACATCCGTCCGTTCCCGGCTTCCATCTGCGTCGGGCACTGATCCTGTGCACCTTCCCGTCATCTTCCCGCTTGCACATCCGTGTCCTGCCCCGTGTCCCCTCCCTGGAAGGACACCAGTTGATGGGACGAAGGCCCACCCTAATGACTGCATTCAGCTCGATGACTTCCGTAATGACCCGGTCTCACAGAAGGTTACGTTCTCAGGGGATGGGGGCTATGACCCAGCTATGAACGTTGGGGGTACACCGCTCCGCCCAGAGCAGTAACTAATACAGAAAGCCAGTTCACTGACATAATGAGAAAAAGGAACGGGATAGGCCAAAAGAAAAATGATGATGTCAATCTCATGTATCATAATGGAATGTCCTTATGTAGACGTGATGAATCAGAAACTGGCAGCAGAAATGCCTTCTTGGGTGACAGAGAGGTAATTACTCAAAGAAGTAAAAACAGGTAGTTCTCGGTTCTCACACGCGAGGGCTGGACGTGCGTTCCACACTTCCGGATCCGACCGTAGAAGCTGTGGGAAGGTGTTTGCACGAATGGAACCCCTGTCTCTTCTTAAATCCCGCCTACCATCTCACTGAGTGACACTGAATGTCCGGCGAAAACCTGAGGCGTCGTTCATTCATTCATTAAAACCGCAGAGGCCTTTCTGGCACGTGCCCCGTCCTGTCACTGTGCAATACAGGGGCCCGGCGTATGAGGTTCTGTTGGTGGTGTAGACAGTTACTACCGACTTAGTGGCTCAAGCCCATTCCGATGCATTATCTTACCGTTCTGGGCGTCCCAGTTCCTGAAAGGTGATACGTGGCTCAGAGTCACAGGGTCAGCAGAACTGTGTTCCTTCTGGATGCTCCAGGGCGGGATCTGTTTCCTTGTCTCCTGCTTCCAGACGCCGCGCTCATTCCTGGTCCTGTGGCCCCTTCCTCCTCCTCCGGAGCTGGCCGCGTTGGCCCTCCAGTCTCTCTCTGACCCCCTCCTCCTCTGGCACTGAGACACTAGAGATGACGTTGGCCCGAAGGGATAGCGCAGGATACTCTCCCTTCTCGAAACCCCTAACCTAATCACGTTAGCAAAGTGCCTTTTGCCCATAACAGGATGGATTCACAGGATCTGGGGATTGGGATGAGGACATCTTGGGGGGCGGGGGCTTATCCTGCCTCCCCAGCTCAGGGCAGGACAAAGAAAGGGAGTTAGAGGGTGGACAAAGGGATGGGCCCTGGACGATGGGAGATTCTGGCCTTGAGAACAGCCCCGGCTGTCGCTCCTATACCTCTTCTAGCAACGCTGGGACCTCTTCTTTCCCCGGAGGCCACTTATCGAGGGTGCTGGTGAAGGCAAGAAGACAGCGGATGCTCTGTGACCCTGACATCCTGGAAAGGATGGTGAGGTCCTTGTGCAGTGGCCTTTTATCGGCATTTTTTCCCTAATATTCAAACAGCAAAATTATGTTGGCTTATTCTGTGTGTTTTTCTATAACCTTAAGCGTTATCATGAAAACCATTATTGAGTTTTATGTCAGCGCGTATCCGTGTTGTTAGTTTCTTGGTCTTCACCGAAGTGGAATTCATGCAAAACATGCCCCTTGTTTCTGTTCTAATTACACCAGTCTAGGAAGGGGAAGATTTCTTAGTTTCTCCCCAAGGTCAGTTTTTATAGATAACGTTTAATCCTAATGGGAAACCGTGCTCTGGAGAAGGGGTTAATTAAACTTGGTACATTGGCTGTATACTGATGAGGGAGTCTCCGGTGAGTAGAACCTAAGTCCAGTTGCTTGAGGAAAGGAGGAGCAGCCTTTAGTTCCCCTAGCTGGGAGAGGCAGAGGGAGCTGCCATATTCCGGGGGGGTCTTGGGCAGAGTATCTGTCTCCATTCTTCTCCTCCGCCCGCCCGCGGACTTACTAGGTCCGTGCATTTGTTTACGTGGTGAGGCGGTTACTGACTCCTGAATGCATCTCCGCGCATTTCTCCCTTAGGAAGTCATCCACAAACCATCCCCAGACCCTAGGTCTCTCCACTCATGGTTTTAGTGCCCCTCAAACCAGAATTACTGAATGTAATCCATCAGCCTTGAGCACGGAAATGGCATTTACTTAGCTAGCTGTTTTTTTTGGAACTTCATTATTGGAAAGAAAAAAAAATCAAAATGTTGTAGATCAATACCGCAATGGAATGCTTAACATTCTGTCAGTGGAAACTCAGCTGGATCTGTCAGAGTAGCAATGATGTAGCGAGAGACAGAGCTCGTGTGTAAATATTTTGCCCATATCCGTAAAGGAAACATGATTCTCGTGTTTGCTTAATAAAAATTGTTTCCAGTTTAACAGAACAAAACCATCTCCATGTCTTTTCACAGAGAAGGAAGTAAATCAAGTTTTTTATTTTTAATTCGGTTAAAAATAAGGTGAAACTTTTTCAAGATTGCCAAAACATTCATTTTAATAAAATCAGCAAATCATCAAGATGCATATTCTTTTAAAAAGATGCATATTTTCATCTCAGACTCCTTTAGAATTTAAGACTTCTAACTAATACGGCAGAATTTTTTGTAGTTATAATTTCAGTTTTGGAATTAGGAAGTGAATTTTGGGCATTCAAATGGTTATCACTAGGGGTGCCTGAGTGGCTCAGTGGGTTAAGCCTCTGCCTTCGGCTCCGGTCGTGATCCCAGGGTTCTGGGATCGAGCCCTGCGTCAGGTTCTCTGCTCAGCAAGAAGCCTGCTTCCGCTTCTCTTTCTGCCTGTCCCCGTGCCTACTTGTGATCTCTGTCTGTCAAATAAATAAATAAATAAAATCTTTAAGAAAAATGGCTATCACTAATTCCATTTTGTCCTTATGTTAGAAAATTATAATCGGGGGCACCTGGGTGGCTCAGTGGGTTAAAGCCTCTGCCTTCGGCTCAGGTCATGATCCCAGGGTCCTGGGATTGAGCCCCACATCGGGCTCTCTGCCCAGCAGAGAGCCTGCTTCCTTTCCTCTCTCTCTGTCTGCCTCTCTGCCTACTTGTGATCTCTCTGTCAAATAAATAAAATCTTAAAAAAAAAAAAAAGAAAATTATAATCGTGTTTGCCTATATGTTTTCCCCTGTTATTTAAGCAGGTAAATGATAAAACGCATTGGTTGGATGTATGTGTTTTAGCTGTAATCCTGATAACAAAGCATTCCGGAATGCTCAGGGAATGCAGAATTATTGGTAATGCATATTTGTGTTCATGGAGAGAGGATTACATATACTCATAGTTAATGCAGCAGACTCAACTTATCTGCATCTTGTCAGTGGAACATGTCATAAGGCAGCTCTCAGTAGTACGTTCTTGAATTCCGTCCCGTCCCCGTGATATCAGAGGGGTCTTTTTGCTCAGTACCTTATAGGTAAAAATGGTACGCCTGAGAGCCTGGTGTAAGGACGAGATCTGTTCGTCGTCTGTGTTTCCAGCTGGCGTCAGGCGCCTGGTGACTCATTGTCCATCCCAGTCTCTTTACATTTTCTCTGCGTTGGGGAGTTCAGAAGCTTACTAGGGTCCCATTTGATCCTCTCTATCTGTGCACATGAAGCAAATCAGGTTTGGCAAACAGAAGCCAGGTCAGCACAAATGCGGTGTCATTCGGTCAGTCCCAAGGCTTCAGCACGAAGGCGAGGTCATTCAGACCAGGTATCTGGGATGATGCTACTTGTGTGAATTTTAGATCCTCCTTGGCCCTTCCCCCCAAGGAGCTGCTGGCCTTTTACCTGTGTGTGAACACTGCGAAAGGAGAACATACCACACCTTAGCTTTTGTAGACACGACCTCTGAGCTGATTCTAAGCTCTGGGTTTGAAATTGCTGATAATTCCATCTCAGAATGGAGGATTCTGGCAGTTGGGTAAACATAGAATTTGGGGGCAGCAAGCCCATGTGTCTGCAAACCCATCCTGGCGCCATTCTCCCGAGACCCGAGTGCACAGTTGCAACAGAAATAGCGAGTGGGAGAGCCCCCACGCAGGGCTTCGTGACGCCTGGAGTGCAGATTGTCATGATAGGAAGACTTCGAGTGGAAGCCTATCCAGCTGGCTTCCCTATGAAAATACTGAAAATTAAGGTCGCATTCTTGGGGAGAAAGGCAGAGATTAGTGCCTCCCCCAAAACTCAGAAATTTTAGGTGCTTTGTTTTCTGTCACAGCCCCATTGGACTTCTTGTTTGAGCTCTTCCTGTGTGGTGGATGCCTGGGACTTGAAGAATGATAGAGAGTCACAATCACAGAGAGACGCCGGTTCCGTTTGCAGCTTTGGTCGGGATAGCATTTGTCCTATTTGAACACAGAACAAACAGCCTGGCCCAGACCGTCAGTGAGTGAGTCAGTTAATGCCCATTTTTAAGCTCTCTTTATTCTCCCAGATGCCTTTTCCACATCAGCCTAACCAAGTCTGAGCAGACCTGTGGGTCTCGAGTCAGACCCTGCATGGTTCCCACTTTGTATGTGGTCTTGTTAACTACGTTCTGGCCGATGGAACATGGACGATGGTGCCGTGAACAATTTCTGCCTTCCCTCCTTGCTGAAGGAAGACGGGTGCCTTGCGTTCGTGTCTTCTTCCTGTGGGCTTAACAGTGTTGGCAAGTGGAGCGGCTGACCTTAACCTAGGGATGTCAAGTCACATGCTGGGATGGCAAAGCTGTCCTTGCGGCCCTCGGCCACGCATCCGTCTCGGGCTGCTGCACATGAGAGAAGCAAACATCCATCCTGTGTGAACGATTGCATTTACAGGCTCTGCGCGACCGCAGTTCAGTGCGATGCCCACGTAACAGAGAGTACAGCTCTCTCTCCACTTCAGTTCACTACCCCACAGTCGGCCTGGGATGCGTCTTCAATCCCAGAAGCCTAGGTCTGCTTGGCTACTTTGACACCCTGTTCTTCAGAGTGCTTGGGTGTGTCTCACTGTGCCACACCGTCGCAGTGCAGACTCAAGGCACACTGCTTCACCTCCACAATGGACAGCTCAGACTCACACACACACACGTAGGTGTCACAAAATCCACTGACTATGTACGTACTCTAAGATCAAAGTGTTCTTCAGAAGTAAAGACGGGTCAAGTTCCAGCAGAGAAGCTTGACAAACCCAGTGGGAAAGGGTTAACATCGACCGCATTAAGTCACGCGGATAGCGCGTAGCCTTGATGTGATGTGATGAGAAACGTATTTGACTTCTTGTCCTCTTCCTCTCAAGTACTCATAACCCCAGCTGAAGCATGAGAAAAAACATGAGAAAAAAACGGAATTGAGAGACGTTCTACAAATTACCTGACTAGCATTCCTCAAAGCTGCCAAGGTCATCCAAAACAAGGAAAGTCTGGGAAACCGGCACGGTCTAATACACGAGACCAAGAAGACATGACCGTAAACATGTCCCTGCTGGGATCCTGGAGCAATAAACCAACATTGGGGAAAAAACTAAGGAAAATCAAAGTGTGGGCTTTCATCACTTGTAACATATCAGGATCGGTTTATTGGTTGTTACAAATGTAGTAGACGGCCGGAGAACTGCGTGCGGGTATATAAGAACACTGGTATTCCTGCAACCTCTCTGCAAATCTACAGCTAGCTGAGGTTTACTAAGTGTTGCGAATGCCCTTCCACATTTTCCCTCCTGCTCTGAAGTGATCTCTTTCAGTTGAAAGGGGACGTTCATTTGGTGAGAGGTGAGAAAGTGAGGATCACTATGCCGAGATCCCTGCCTATAGCACAGAGCAGTATGGAAAGTAACCGGAAAGTGAAGGAGAGGTTTTGTGTATTTGTAGAATGTGTGTGTTTAAAGGTGGGTAGAAAGGAAGCACGGCAAGGAGAGGACAAAACTCGGGGAGGAGAGTAGACGAGAGCTAGAATGCCTGTCCCGGGAAGTCAGGAGTCAGTGGGACCTGGAATTCAGGGAGACAATAGGAAGAACATCTTTGCAATTGCAGTAGGACGTAAGGAAGAAAAGACTGTCCTTTCCCCAGGCAAAAAAATGTCTAAAAAGAAACACTAAGAAGTTCCAATCCAAGGACTTCTGTTTTCACCCTTTACAGAAAATGCAGGAAAGAGTCGTGGAGTCAAAGGTTTGGGGGTGGGGAAAGCGTTGTCCAAAGATTCAGGAAAATGGAAGAAATGTAAGAAGTCTCCAAGACCCCAGAACCAAAGAATAAATACCACAAGGCTTTTGAGTCTCTGTCTGTTGTATCTTTCTCTCTGGTTGTTGGTTTAATTTGCTTTGTTGGTCACTTGCACTGTTAGGAGAGATGGGGAGCAGGGCTTCTGCGCCCCCGTTCCTGGATTCACCGGAGAGGTGGGAGTGCTGTTCCCTGAGGCAGACAACTGGCCCCCTAGGCGGGACGAAGGGCCCTGGGGCCAGGCTGCCCGATTCCAGTCTTTGATGTAATTGAAAGCATGTCTTCTTGCTCACCTGTAAAACAAAGACAGTACACATCCCCAAGAATTGTGGTAACTAAACAAATGACAAACAGGACACATAAGCAAGCCAGCATTTGACATGTGATCAGTTCAGAGTTGGAATTTTGATGGGAGGATATGTGCAAAACGGGACCGGCGCTGTTAGACGCGCTGGCGTAGATACCCGAAGAAGAAATAGGAGCCGCCTGGTGGGGTGAGGAAGAGCGGTAAAGGGGTTATGGCAGCGACGCACGAGGGGGAGGGGCGGAGCGTCAGCACCCAGAGAGAGAGGACTGTTCAAGGTGAAGGCGTTGGAGACAGCCATCCCAGAGGATGACCAGGACTGAAGGAAAGATAGGGCATGTTCGGAGAAGTCAGTATTTGGGGACATCCCGGGATGGCTCGTCAAAGCAACAGGCCATCATGGCGTACTGCTTCTGCAAAGACAAAGTGAAACATGAAGGGAAGATACAAAAGGAAGAACGGTGCGGACGTGATGACAAGGGCCACGGACGGATGAGCACAGGGAAGTTAGGCAAAGGTGAGGGGTCAGCAGCTGCTATGCAGAGAGGGGAAATCACCCCACTGAGGTGTTGGAGCTATACTCAATGCAGCATTCCCAGAATTGAGCCGTGTTAAAAAGGAATGAAATTGACCTACTGCAGCACCATAGCACAGTAAATTACTTTTTTTTGAACTGGTTTGGTTCCAGACTGCCATCGAAGTGAAAAGCAAATAAATCTGCATATTCCTCTTAGGTATAATGGATGACACGGCGTTAGATTCACTTTGGCTGACGAGTAAAGTGAACAGTAACTGGGGGTTTTTGGAAATCGGTGTATTGCAGTTGAAGGTCCGTGTCCTCATTATACGTTGGATGCTTGAGGATGCCTTCGAGGAGCATCGTAATTCCAAGGGTCTTCACGTTCATGTGCGCTGCGTTTCCCCTTGTGGGAGGCGCCAGTCGTCAGGAAAAGGGCACGTTTTATGGGGACACGGTAGAGTTGGTAAAGCTAAATGATTGTAACTGAATTGGGGTTCTTTCTCTTGTAATTTTTCTGACACCATTTTGCATGGAGAATGTGATAAGGTCCGAATCCTTCATTAACGGATGGGTTCAGCGTTCCCATGGGATACGCCGCGTTGAATCTTTCATTGTGTCCTCACTTCTTTCTTTTGGCTGTGAACTTGACCTCAGAAGTACTATTTTTTGTTCCTTTTCTTCTTTTTAAAGATAATCACCAAATGTGATTTTCTCTGAAGGGACATTTCTGTCAAGAGTTTGGAAGGGTCCTAATGCAGCTACTCTGGGTGGCTCAGGAATTCAAAGGATTTTGACTAGATGTGACGTTCAAGAAAGACCTGTGATATTGTCACAGTTTGCAAAGCTGTTCCCTAATGGAATCGATTCAGGATCATGTCTTTAAAAACGTAACTCCTCACTGGTAATGTAACAGGTAATGTCCATAAGACTGACATTGAAAATCCTTTTCCAAATGATGGAATCTAATCACAGAAAATAGAATCACCACTTAACTTTATTGCTAGACTTAGTTTATTTTTCAAGGTCACTTTGCCTTTACTGAATTATTGTAAAATTGGAAGCAAATGGCACCTGTAATTTGTGGAAAGCCTCCGTTTTAAAAGTGTATGGGAAGTTGCTTTCTTCCATTTTGGTGTTGCTGGCGAACAGAAAGGGGACCCTGAGTCGTTGGGAAGTTCCAGTCTACCAGGGTCACAGAAGCAAGACAACTGACAAGTTGACCTGTGGGGTTTTTTTGCACCATGCGATTCTAGAATGTCCGTAAAAACACCCCAGGACCGGAGACTGTGGTCATTGCTGGGGATCTGGGCTGGCCGTCATCCGCCCCTGTTGACTTTGGGTCTATTTCAGGACAAGACATTCAGCCTCTGGGATGGTGTAGGTTCCCCGTCAGTGTAGTGAGGAACGTGGCTGATGGTTATCTACAGTGCAGAGCAGCTGAGGAGAACCATTTGTGACGGATCATGCTAATTTAGCAACATGTTTTCAAGCACACGATGGCGTCAGCATTCAGGCAGCAGGAATGGATGTGGCTGTGTTTGTCTTCACGTAGGGGTTCTCAGAGTGTGGTCTTCGGACCCACAACGTCAGCGTTACTTGGGAACTGGTTAGAAATGCAAATTGTTAGGGCCCCCTGGGTGGCTCAGATCGTTAAGCGTCTGTCTTCGTCTCAGGTCATGATCTCCACGTCCTGGGATCGAGCGCCATGTCGGGCTCCCAGCTTAATGGGCAGTCTGCTTCTCCCTCTGCCTCTTCCTCTCCCCCTGCTTGTGCTCTCTCTGTCTCTCTTTCTTTCAAATGAATAAATAAAATCTTTTTTAAAAAATGCAAATTGTTAGGCCCCCATCCCAGACCTACTGACTCAGAGCCTCTGCTGATGGGTCTTGGCACGCTGTGCACTAACAGACCTCCAGGGATTCTGAGTCCAGTTCAGGAGTGAGAGCCACAGCTCTAAACCAGAGGTGGGAGGTTTGCTGTCCAGGGCCGCATAATACAGAGGATTGGCTTTGTGGGCGTCGGGTTTCCGTCTCAGCCACACGGCTCTGCTGCTCTGGCCTGGAAGTGCCCACAGACAGTGCAGGAGGGAATGGATGGGGCTGTGTTGCAATAAAACTTTATTAAAAGATGTGGGCGGGTCATCGCACACCCTTATTGAAAACTTCTGTTACTGGGGCACCCGGTTGGCTCAGCCAGTTGAGCGTTTGACTCTTGATACGGTGTCAGGACATGGTCCTCAGGGTTGTGGGATCCCGCCCTGCTCTGGGCTCTGGGCTCAGCGGGGAGTCGGTCTCCTGTCCCTCTGCCCTGCTCCCGGCTCATTCTCTCTTTCTTAAAAATAAATGTAAAAATTAAATCTTGAAAACTGCTCATTCATTGTACATCATTTGGGCTTGTTTTCTCTGAGTTGAAGACATTTATCCACATGTTTTTTAAAAGGTTGGTTTTTATGCAGAATGTGTTTATTCCTGAGTCCAAAGGGAAAACATGATTTTGCATGATTTAAATTCGTAAGGCTTTTATGTGTCCACAGATAAAGAGATACTTAGGATAAGATTAATTTAGGGAAGGTAAGTATTCCCTTTAAAGTATTAATCGTACCTTTGGATTTGTAACAAAATCTTGCCTTAGATCTTATTACTTACTTTGGACCATTTGTCATATGTCATAATCCTTGCGAGAGTTTTAACGTCTCCTCTCAGCATGGGAGGACTCGTACACATCACGGCCTTTGCCCCCCAGCTAATGAGTGAACGCCATTGGCCATCTGAGGAATCAGACGTTGGAAGCTACGTCAGCAAACATAGCTCTTGTCACCAGTGTTCCTGACCACATAGAGGCCTGGAAGCCAGCAATGTGGACTTAGAGACTGTATCGGTCGAAGATTAATTCATGATACCATGTCACGAGATTCATTTTCTAATAGTTTCATGTCGCAGCCCTAGGTTTCAATACTTGCCATTTCTGATTTGCGGCGAAGGGCATCCCGGTAGATCACTTCTTTCGGCTGCGTGTTTAGCACAAGGCTTTGACGTGCTGCTGGAGCAGATGTCACATTCAGTCGAGGGAAGTGTGCTTATTCCCAGGCCCCGTCAGCTGCCACAGAGTTCCAGGAAGCAGAATCCGAGTGACCGGCGGTGGTTTCACCTTGTGCTTTGAGAGGTTTCTGTGACAGCGCTCGCGTTTGCAGGCATGGCAGGCTGGCCCAGGCCTCTGCCTCACTCGCTCCCCTGTGGGCCGTGATGCGTGTGGCCGATGAGAGGAATACAGACGTACATAGCTCACACTCGTGGTTTCCAGAAGTTGTTTAATACCAGGAAGTGTTCTCAATATGTATAATTTCCTTTGTCCTAAATCCATAAACATGATTTGATAGTATGTACCGTGATTAAATTATAATAATGAAAGTATTTGTGTGTATACATATGCAGGACATGGTAAATATAAGCTGTTTCCCCTTATATTTCTTAAAATCAAAGATGATGGGAGATATTTCTTTTAATTTTCATTTTTATTCTGCTATAGTTAGCATAGACTATCAGCTTTAGGTCTACAATGTGGTGATTCAGCAGTTCTGTGTCGTACCGAGTGCTCATCAAGAGGACTGTCCTCGTCATCTCCTTCCTCCCTCCGTTTCACTCCTCCCCGCCGTGCCCCCTTTCCGGTAACCATCAGTTTGTTCTCTAGAGTTAAGGGTCTGCTTTTTGGTTGGTCTTTTTCCGCCCTTCATTCCTATCTTTGTTTCTTAACTTCCGCGTATGAGTGAAATCAGGATATCTGTCTCTGACTTGGCTCAGCATCCTATCCTCCAGACCCACCCATGTTGTTGGAAGTGGCAAGACTTCATTCTTTTTCTATGACTGAGCAATATTCCGTCCTACGTATCAATACACCTTTATTCATCGACGGATGGACACTTGGGCGGCCTCCATAGTTTGGCTGTTGTAAATAATGCTGCTGTAAACATAGGGGGTGCATGTAAGTTTTGAATTAGGGTTTTCATATTCTTTGGATAAATATCCAGTAGGGTGATTGCTGGGTCGTAGGGTGGCTCTACTCATAACTTTTTGAGGACCCTCCATACTGTTCTCCAGAGTGGCCGCACCAGCTTACGTCCCCACCAACAGTGCCAGAGGGTTCCTTTTTCTCCACATCCTCACCAACACTCCTTGTTTCTTCTGTTCTGGATTTTAGCCCTTTTTTAAAATTATTTGTTTATTTTCAGCGTAACAGTGTCATTGTTTTTGCACCACACCCAGTGCTCCATGCAGTACGTGCCCTCCCTATTACCCACTACCTGGTTCCTCAACCTCCACCCCCCCTCCCCGCCCCTTCATAACCCTCTGGTTGTTTCTCAGAGTCCACAGTCTCTCATGGTTCATCTCCCCTTCCAGTTTCCCTCAACTCCCTTCTCCTCTCCATCTCCCCATGTCCTCCATGTTATTTGTTATGCTCCACAAATAAGTGAGACCATATGATACTTGACTCGCTCTGCTTGACTTATTTCACTCAGCATAATCTCTTCCAGTCCAAATGGCTATCAGACACATGAAAAAATGTTCATCATCACTAGCCATCAGGGAGATTCAAATTAAAACCACATAGACATACCACCTGACACCAGTTAGAATGGCCAAAATTAGCAAGACAGGAAACAATGTGTGTTGGAGAGGATGTGGAGAAAGGGGAACCCTCTTCCACTGTTGGTGGGAATGCAAGTTGGTGCAGCCCCTTTGGAGAACAGTGTGGAGATTTCTCAAGAAATTAAAAATAGAGCTTCCCTATGACCCTGCAATTGCACTGCTGGGTATTTACCCCAAAGATACAGATGTAGTGAAAAGAAGAGCCATCTGTACCCCAATGTTTATTGCAGCAATGGCCACGGTCACCAAACTGTGGAAAGAACCAAGATGCCCTTCAACGGATGAATGGATAAGGAAGATGTGGTCCATATACACAATGGAGTATTATGTCTCTATCAGAAAGGACGAATACCCAACTTTTGTAGCAACATGGATTGTAGCTCTTTGACACGTGTGAGGCAATGTGTCTTATTTCCCTGTGCATGAGTGATGGTGAACATCTTTTCATGTCTCTGTTGGCCATCTGTCTATAGGTCTTCTTTGGAGAAATGTCTGCTCACGTCTTCTGTGCACTGTGAATGGGTTATTTGATTTTTGGATGTTGAGCTGTATACATTTTGTGTGTGTTTTGGATACTCCCTCTTTATCAGATATGTCGTCTGCAAATACCTTTTCCGTTCAGTCGATTCACTTTTAGTTTTCTTCGTTACTAATGTTGCTGGGCAGAAGCTTTTTGTTTTCATGTAGTTGCAGTGGTTTATTTTTGCTGTTGATTCCCTCGTCTCAGGAGACGTATCGAGACGTATCTAGAAAAATGTCGCCATGGCTGATGTTGGAGAAGGTACTGCCTGTGCTCTCCTCCAGGATTTTTATGCTGACAGGTTTCACATTTACGTCTTTCCTCCGTTCTGAGTCCATTTTTGTGTGTGGGATAAAACGGTCCACTTTCGTTCTCTGGCACGTATCCGTGCAGTTTTTCCAACACCACTTGTTCAAGAGACTCTTTCTTGTTTTCCCAGTGGATAGTCTTTCCTGCTTTGTCCAAGATTACTTGTCCGTAGAGCCGTGGGACTGTTTCGGGGCTCTCTGTTCCTCTCTGTTCGTCTGCGTGTCTGTTTTTCTGCCAGTACCGTACTGTGTTGATCACTATGGCTTTGTACTATATCTCAAAATCTGGGATATTGTGATACCATCTTCCCTTTTGTTCTTCAAGATTGCTTTCACTATTCGAGGTCTCTTGTGGAACTATACAGGTTTTACAATTGTCTGTTTTAGTTCTGCGAAAAATGCTGTTGCAGTCAATGTGTAGATTGCTTTGGGTAGTCTGGATATTTTAACAGTATTTGTTCTTCCAGTCCGTGAGCATGGAATCTTTTTCCATTTGTTTCTGTCAGAGTCAATTTCGTTCATCAGTTTTTTTATGGTTTTCAGAGTACAGGTCTTTCATTCCTCAGTTAAGTTTATTCCTAAGTATTTTATTACTTTTGGTGTAGTTGTAAATGGGATTGTTTTTAAGTGCAATTACATGATTTATTGATAATAGAAAATTGTTTCCTATTCTCCTCTGCATTTACAGAACCCAGGATTATTATGCAATGTATTTTGGATAGCTTCTGGCACTAACATAGTCTTTTGCTAAGACGAGAACCACTATAAATATTTGCTGAGATACTGAGTGAATGCATGAATCAGTCAATCAGTGAAGCAGGGACTGAATACAGGAGAGATTCTTTTTTTGAGGAACATTAATTGAAATACGCTTTAACAAAACAGCTCCATGTAACTACTCCAAAATCATGAGAGATGGTTGCCCTATGTCCGTATGTGACTACGTGTATATATTTATTTATGCTGGGTATGCATATTTTTTCTCTTGCTTAGTGTATGTATCCATTTTATGTTGTATCCTTTTGTTTTTAAGCAAAATTACTATAAAACTATGGTTGATTCTAATGAAGTTTCCACAGGCACTAAAAACAAACAAAAATAGATATTAGTTCCATTCCCATTGCATCCAGAATTTGAAAACTATGACTTTTGGATCATTTAACCATGTTTTTATATTTTTTCTGAATTGGATTATGTTATACATGTTTTTAATATGCACTTTTTACTTCTTGCCAGTTTCTTTTATGATTTTAAAATTGATTCAGAGATTACATAACCCATAACGAGTTAATTATTTTTCCAGTGTTCCTGTAACAAACACGGTGAGAGCCTCGTCGGGGGGAGGCGGAGTATGATACCCCGAGAAGAGAAAGCGTGTAAGACGGAACTGGACAGGGAGAAAGTCAGGAGCCCTTGCAGGGCGAGGCAGTGGGAGAAGTGGCACGAGGAACCCATGCCCGGCAGTCTCTGGGGCACATGCGTGACGTCCTACCCCCCCAGCAGACCCTGTCGGGGAAGGAGTTCCTTTGGCGGCTAACATCCCAGGCGATGACGTGTGCTCAGACTCAGACACCCTGGGGCTTCCAGGCACAGGAAGCGTAGCGGGAGCCTCAAGCAATTCACATATTGCAAAAAACTTCTTTTTAAAAATTTCAAGTCTTGTATATTGAACATACAGTATTACATTCGTTTCAGTTATTGCCAGTAACTGTTGGGCATTTCTGTGTCAGTTCAAACTCCCGCAAGCCCTGAGGAGCATTTGGGATCTGTCTCCGCTGAACGCATGTTGATTGGGCAGTGACCGTTGACCCCGCTGGTTCGTTTGTGGGAATTTCTGCCGGTGCGTCGTCTTCCATACACATGCAGCTGGTTGCTGTCTGCACCCTGCAAAACTAGGTTCAGCTTTCAAATCCCCGAGCCTACCACAGACTGGTGTCCCCCGACTTTTCACCTTAGAAATGCGAATTAAACAGGCACGTGCTGAGCACCGAAGGAGGCTCAAGACCACTTTAAATAGCAGAATCGGTCTATTTGTGTAAAAGATTGTGAAACACCTAAAGCCAGTGGTTAAGGGAAATGCCCCACAGGGAGACAGCGAGGAGTCTGTGCAGTTATTGTAACAGCCTCACGTTACGGATAGAGTCCGCGTGACAGAGACGTGTGTAGAACACGGACACGACTCTGCCGAGTGCCCAGACCATCACGCACCTGCTGGCTGACCTTGTCCTCAGAAAACCAGCGACAGTATGAGCTGGAAAGGCTCCGAGTCACCGAGGGGGAGGGAAGCCGTGGTTGAAACATAACCAAACTTCATTCTAACCAATGCAAGGAAAGACCATCTCTCTCACATTCAAAAATAACAAGTCATTTTATAAATTTAAACAAACGTCATTCTCACAAACTTATTTTTTAATTTACTACAAAGGATCTGATGCACTTGATTAGGTAAAATCTAAATATTTATTGTGCTGGAAATAAAAATACCAGAAAAGTGAATTATGGATATAAATAACATATTTAATATTATATAAATTATGAAATAAGCATCATAAAAATGATTTTTTTTCAGTGTAAAGGAAAAGTGCCCTTCTTTTTTTTTGTATGTTTATTACTTAC
The DNA here is from genome assembly GCF_922984935.1 of Meles meles. Classification (NCBI taxonomy): domain Eukaryota; kingdom Metazoa; phylum Chordata; class Mammalia; order Carnivora; family Mustelidae; genus Meles; species Meles meles. The sequence continues at coordinate 5,144,651 of NC_060087.1, forward strand.
AGGATATGTTGTGCTCCAAATGCGTGTTTCCCCCCCACACCGAGCACTTCTGTGACAGCCCCTGGGGGTCCCACACTCTCTCTCCGTGACACCCAGTCCATCTGGAGATAGAGTCACATCGCACAGGGTCAGGGTGCAGTCCCACAAGACTGCACCCTCCCACGCTTCCCAGGCCGATCTGACGGCCACACTGTCCCCGTGTCCGACCACCTCACGCCCACACTGTCCCCGTGTCCGACCACCTGACGCCCACACTGTCCCCGTGTCCAACCACCTGACGCCCACACTGTCGCCCGTGTCTGACCACCTGACGCCCACACTGTCCCCGTGTCCGACCACCTGACGCCCACACTGTCCCCGTGTCCAACCACCTGACGCCCACACTGTCCCCGTGTCCGACCACCTGACGCCCACACTGTCCCCGTGTCCGACCACCTGACGCCCACACTGTCCCCGTGTCTGACCACCGGATGTCCACACTGTCCCCGTGTCTGACCACCGGACGTCCACACTGTCGCCCGTGTCCGACCACCGGTCTGTAAATCGGAGATTCCTTCTCTTCAGCTGTGATTAATTTGCTGGAGCCGCTCACAGAACTCAGGAAAACATTTCACGTACCGAACGCTGGTTTATGGTAACGGGATGCGACCCAGGAACACTGTGGTGCGAGGGCCAAGTGGAGGGAGGGATGTGGGAAGGGGGTGGGCGCCTCCCGGCCATGCTGGCACCAGCGGTGATCGCCAGCCCGGAGATCCTCGCACCGTCCTCTCGGATGCTTGCGGAGGCCTGAGCACGTGGGCAAGATTCACCGACTCCTCCGCCCGCAGAGTCCGTCCGGCCGCAGACCCTCTCCCTTCCCCAGAGCCGGACCTGCGGCTAACACTTCCCACGGCTCCGCAGCAGGTCTGGCAACCAGCCCCCGCCGCAGGGGCTTTCCTGGATCGCACCTGCACTTGGCCTGGGGTGTGGTTGAAGGGGGCGTGTGAGGAAGGACAGAAGCTCCCACTGCACCTTTGTGGCTCTGGAGCTGTTTCAGGAACTGGAAATACAATCAAGTTCCATAACAGAAGCTGCCTGTTTGCTGTTCCAGAGGCAAGGACCAGAGTTTCGGGCATCGTGTGCAGGAGCCAGGATGGAGATCAGATGCGTGTCTCCGCGGTAAATCCCAGTGTCCCAGCCGTGGAGCAGCTGAGTTTCTCACGTTCCTTAGGAAGATGGGATGGGATGCGGTCCGCTCATGACTGATCGGTCTCTGGCCCTTTAATCCCCCCTCCTACTTCCCCTCTCTCCCAGTAGCTGATACTTGGTTTCTCCGAGTGTGTACTGGGGGTGCGTGGCCTGTGGTAAGGCAGCGGACGGCTCAGAAGGCTCCCTCCCGACCTGGTTGTACGAGAACGTTCCCTCCCGACCTGGTTGTACGAGAACGTTCCCTCCCGACCTGGTTGTACGAGAACGTTCCCTCCCGACCTGGTTGTACGAGAACGTTCCCTCCCGACCTGGTTGTACGAGAACGTTCCCTCCCGACCTGGTTGTACGAGAACGTGGCAGTACGCAATAAACAAAATTGGGAAGTGGAAGCTCTTTTCACTTCTTAGCAAATGCTTCACATTCCTGAACTCCAGGTGCGGCTCAGAACCCCCGAAACAGCTCGGGGTGGAGAAGGAGCGGTCAGCGTGGTGAAAGTACAACCTCTCAGGAGTTGATCCGTGTAGACCAGCCCTTCTGCACGGAACACAGCTGTGTAGCCACGGCACAGGACTGCCCGAGCCCTGGCTCCAGGGATCCCAGACCGACCAGGCCCAGCCACTCGCTGCTCGACACAGTCCAAAGGCAGCAAGACAGTGGGGTTCAAACAGGAAATGCCTGTTGGTGAGGCCAACCCCGGGAAGACAGAGCACTAACATCTAAGACCTCGTCCAGGGTGCGGAAAATACCTCCGGGCTTGTAGAAGGAGTGCGGGACAGAGGTCAGTGGGTGCAAGCAGGTGCGCAGGAAAGGTCGGGTCGAGCGTTGTCTTGGGGTCAGTCCTGGGGTCTGGCTAGCTCAGACCAGTCCTTACAGCTCAAGGGAGTAGTTCGTTGGCATCAGGAATGCTTTGCTCTCGGGTCTTTAACGTCATTTAACAGATCAGCTAGAAAGAACCTCATTAATGACGTTTGAGGTCAGCGTGGAGGTCACCGGAGGCGTCTTTCAGAGAGGCCGCCGGCCGCCGCTGTTGCTCACATCCGTGCGGGCTGATGTCTTGGAGCACCGTGGAGGGGTCGTTCGCGCTTGTGTTTTCTGTGGCCCCTGTCTGCACTGCATGTCGTCCACGGGGACACAGCTTGGACGGTTGGAAAACCCGGAGCATCTCTGTCTTTTGTACCGTGAGCACCCTGTGCTGTAGGGCAGCGACAAAACAGGACCCGGAGACAGCACGGGGAAGTATGGTGGGGGCCGGGCGGCCTCCTTGGTTTTCCGAGCAGAAACCGAAGAAGGAAATATGTGGACCTCAAATCCACAAAACTGTTCTAGAAGAAAATGATTGTTACTGTGAATGTGTTTGTTGATTGGCCTCTTGAGCCATCAAAAATCCCCGAGGACAGTTCTGAAACCAAAGCTCACAAGGTCGTCAAAGGCCATTTTTTCAGACCCCGAAGACCACTCGACCTCTTTCTGGGAACTCTGGTTCGCTTTGAGTATTAACATGCCCGGATAAGGTCAAGAATGAAGGCGGTGGACATGTTTGAGTGTCCTTTGTGCAGGCACCCAGAGAGCCCCCATTTCAGCTACGTCTCCTGGAGAATAAGACTGAAATGGAAAGACAAGAAATTCATGAAGTGATTAACTCCAGAGAATTAGGGGAACCAGGGAATTGATTCTTCCAGAGTCCCCCTAATTTTACCCAGCTGCTGGAGAGTCCGTCTCCTGGGTACAGGCTAGCCTGCGTGCTCATGGTCACCATCCGTACTGGGTAAAACCAGACCTCAGACCCCGAGCTAACGGGGCATGTAGATACGTATCCCTGTGTGAGGTAATCCTTGTGACACACGGGGACGCAGGAATTATTTATAGTGTGTTTTTAAAGTTTTTTTTTTTAAGACCCTATTTACGTTTTAGGAGAGAAGGTGAACAAGGACAAGACAGAGAGAGAGCACGAGCCAGGGGAGGAGCAGAGGGAGAGGAAGGAACAGCCTCCCCATTGAGCAGGGAGCCTGACTTGCGGCTCGATCCAAGGACCCCAAGATCATGACCTGAGCTGAAGGCACGTGCTTAACCAACGGAGCCATATTTTTTTAAAGTTTTTAATTTAAATTTGAGTATAGTTAACCTACAGTGTTCCATTAGTTTCGGGAGTAACTTTCAGCAAGTCTGCGTGTTACCCACGGCTCATCCTAAGTCTATGATTTTTACTATATTTTACATGAAAAAATTAATCCCCCATTTCAAAGAAAGACAATAGAATTTCAGGGGCTTAGGGAACTTCTCAATTGTAAGGAAAGATTGTAATCGGATTCGAACTTTTTCTGAACCACCACAATCTACCTTCCTAAGTTTACGAAAGTCATGAGATCGATCAAGGAAAATGGCAAGAAGTGTACTGGCCAGGGATGGAGAAGCAATTAACATATGAATAAAATCACTCACCATAACGTTTCTCTACTTACCGTGCAGCATGCTGCTTATTATATGAATTAGGTCTACCTTCATTATTGGTTCACACAGTGAAGAATTCATTGGCAGAAAAAAAAGTGGGCCAGGACAGAGTGAGTGAGATTGGGAGGATCTTTGTCAAGGGCTGGTTAAGAACTCTGTTCGGAGTTCTGTGGACGCGGGTACCACACATCGACCCACACACCATACCCCGTTAGCGTCCTCAGTTTTTTAGCATCCTCAGTTTTTCAGTTTAAGAAGATAGTTTCCATGCACGTATGTGAAAATACAAAGTCATTCATGAACACATCACCTATTTCAACTTTATGGATTTTATCCAGTAAATACATAGATGTATTGACAGGTAGGTAAATTTATGACTTTGGTACAAAGAACAGAGGACACCCAGAAATTTATGCAGCATTGAAAGTCTTTGGCCACTGGGTGTCATGGTTTTCCCCTGTAATGGTTAACCCTTCCCTAATACTTGACGAGTTCCTGTGTTTCTGGAGCAGAAATAGTCAGTGTTCACGTAAGTCGCACCCTAAATGGAAAGTTTTGTCAAACCGCGCACAGTTCTTCTAACTGATGACTGTGCTGTGTGTCAAACGTTACCGGTAGCATCGCCCACCTGAAAGTTGCGGGTGAGGGTTGAACCTGCAGGGATCGACCTGGTGAGGAATGGTGTGATGGTGTCGGCCGTCCTTCAGCGTTACTGTCCGCGGCCTGGATCTGAGGAGTGTGTGCGTGTCTCGGGTCCGGTTGTTGGAAAGCTCCTGGCTGCCCAGAATTGCCACACTACCGTGATGGCCTGAATGCTAGGTGGAATTCTCGCGTTTTAGCGCCTGATGGCTCTTGCCCTCCGCCTCCTGTGTGTCTGCGATGGCAGGTGTGTTGCAAACCCTAGAACCGACCAGCAGCAGGCAGCCTCGTGGATATGGTCCACTCTGCCCAGGAGGAGGGGGCAGTGCATTCCGTGGCTGCCCCAGGTGTTGGCTGCATAACAGAAGTGCTGCCCAGCGTGTGGGAAAGCCCGTTGAAGACAGAACAGCCGGAAGACTGACCAGGCCGTGTGTAAGCCCCGTAATGGGCTGTGTGCCCGCAAAGTGTTGGGAAAGAGGAAAGGGTGCGTGACCTGTCTTATCTCATTATCTTGTTTTTGTCGCTGCTGTCCAAAACAAAACGTCGGAAAATCTCCAAGTTACACTTCCGTGCTTAACACCGAGTCCTTGACCGAATCGTTCGTATTTTATTTTTCAGTGATCTCTGCACCCAGTGAGGGGCTCGAACTCACACGCCCGAGACCAAGCGTCGTGCGCTCTACGAGCGGAGCCAGCCAGGATCCCCCTGCTTGCCTGAATCTTTAAATGGTAATTTCCCCGTATTCTGATGCTTACTCACACGTCCCCTGGTGTTGAACAAGTGGCTTGTTGCTAGTCACGCCGATCTCTGTGTCGGGAAGGGGGGTTGACGACAGTGTCCTGATTCGCTCTCGAGAATGACAGAAAGGTACAGCACTACCTTAGCACAATGCCTGTGGTCCTGGAAGGCCAGCGTTCATTCGAATGAGAGGACTTTTTTTTCTGTCCGTGTTGTGAAAACACAGCAAACGTCCACCTCTCTCAGGTCCACGCTCGGTTTTGGGTGCGGGGACGGTGACGCAGGAGGAATCAGACAGCACCGACGGATGGGAAGGTGGTGGCGTTCCTGCTTACAACGCCGCACAGGGAAAAATTGTAAACGAGATAGAAACCGAGAAAAATGAAACACCACGCATTAAGCAGACATTTGTGGTGTGCTTACCGCGCGGATGAAAGCAAACGTTCCCCACAACAGAACGGCTCTCCTTCAGGAACCTGCAGGCTTGTGGAGAGTCAGATAACGAACCAATCGTCCCGGAAGAGAAGTCTTTCAGAATGCGACACATTCTCTGGGAAGGCCCGTCGCGTTCGGGGGTACAGAACCGTGTCCCTGGCGCAGAGATGTGTGCTTGTCAAGCCTGGGGGAGCAGGGCTGGGGACAAGGTGATGTGAGTTGTTCAGGGGACACTCGTGACAGGCGAGGTGCTGGGATGGGTGGGGAACTGACCGACTGTTTCCGCACGTGGAGTTGGTACATGGGAGAGGTATTGGGTGTTCCAAGGGGAGACACGGCCCCAGACGAATGAGCAGAGATGGGAAGGAGGAAGGACCCCAAAGGGCTTTATAGGAAGTCCTGCACGTCGTAGCCATCCTGAAGAGTAAGGGGACAGAGTGACAGCGGTTAGACATCAGGCCCTGGAACTAGCCAGCAGGGGATGGTTAGACATTAGACGTCAGGGGACGGCGGCGTCTGGCAGGCGGTTCCCTGTTAAAACTGACCGGGTTAATAGGTGGTGATTTGCTGGAGAGAAGCGGTTGGCGAGGGGAGCCCAAGGCCTACCTCAGGCGTCTGGTGCGCATTGCTGGCGAGCACGGATCGGCTGGCTAGAGCAGTGCGGTCTACAGAGAAAGGCTTTGCGTTCCCTCCGGAAATGGTGGACGAGACTGATCTTTAAAACCTGGCGGAGAGAAACACGGAGCGGACGTCGTGTGACTGGTCTGAATCTCGAAAGGGAATACCAGCGAGGGACGGCGTCATAGTTAATTTTCCATGTCAGCTCGGCCGGGCTGCGGTGCGCGGGTACAAAGTCCATCGGTCCGGTCCGCTTCGGCCGAGCTCACCAGCATGGCAGGCGGGCGTGCGGCCCGGTCCAGACCCATTGATAGCGCAGTCCTTATCCTTACCTGTCCCGACTTTTGGCTGCGTCTCCTCTTGTCCCCTCTCCAAATAGCACTACTACGCGATCTGTCACCTACAATTGGTCTTCAGCCGGTGTTCCTGTCGGACGCAGCTTGTGCGTAGGCCACGAGCCGTCGGCCCCTGCAGCCTGGAAGGCAGCTGTGCCCGTTCGTGTCCTCCGTAGGAATCCCCGCCCCGCAAGCACAATGGGGATATCCACTGGGGACGGACAGTGTGTCGTTGCACCCGGTCATTATAAATGAGTGTGGGGGCTCCCTGCTGAGCAGTAACCGGACCATTTCTATGGATGTGTCCCACGTTTCTTTACTACGCAGTGAACCAGGCGTAAAGGCCCGCAGAGCGGTCCCTTCTCCCAGGTTGTGTGGCTGCGCGGGTGATGGTGACAGAGCTAACGCAGACCGGGCTCGTGTCTGTTCCACGGTCTGTGAGTGCCCACAGATAAGTCTCGGCATAAACGCATCCCTGCGTTCCTTTGCAAGAGTGTCTCAGGTCAAAGGGCAAGAAATCTCACCGGCCCAGCAGGAAGGACACTTATCCGCGGGCATCACAGTTGTGAGTCACGGTGACTTCTCTCGCACTGCCATGAGAATCAGAAGTGCGGGGCTCTTTGGATCACAGGCAGATCAACCCCGTCATCGCCATCCAGTACAGCTTATTTAAGCACGTGTCCCGATCCACCAGCAGGCACCGCGGGCGAGTCTGAACAAGTGCGCTAACCCTGAGGTTTTCAGGTGCCGAGTGGGAGCTCCTGTGCCTGCGCTCCCCCGTCCCACGGGTCAGTCTCATGCCTGTCTCGGGCTCCCCAGAGTTGTGTCCTGCGGCGCTGTGCCTGCTCCGGATTCCTGCCTGGGTGGCCTTCGCTCTGCCCCCTCGCCAGCTGAAACCCAGCATCTCCAACAGCTGAGAGGGGCCGGGTCTTCCCGGCAGAGCGACAGCCTAGGTGCATGTGTCAGGAAGGACGACACCCCTGCCCCCCCTCCCTCGGCCCCCAGCAGGAGCTCTGCCTGGGCCATGCGATGGGGCTCCGCTACCCTCCCAGAATACAGAGCGCAGCGGGCATTCGGCGCGGTGGGAGAATCAGAGCAGAAAACCGGGGGAGAGGATCCAAGACAGCGGGCGGCGGGAGCAGACTAGGGCGATGACAGCCAGAGGCTGGCGGAGGGGACTCAGAACAGGAGAAAACAAGGACTGCCGAGTCAGCGGGAGAGAGTGAGGGTCATGGGCTCCACTGAGCAGGCACATGGACAACAGACTGAGAAAGCAGAAGACGTGTGTCATGCGTGCCTGTTGCGTGTACATGCGTGTGCGGAGAGAGAGAGAGAGAGCGGGAGAGGAGCAGACACGGAGGGGAGGGCGTTGTCAGCCATACACCACAGCCGTCTGCATTCCGACAAGCAGGGCTTTGCTGCGAGACGCTAAAAAGAAGACAGTCGTCCATAACATACTGTCCATTGCATCAGGATAGAATGTCGTCCAGTTATAAAGTCATAACACCGCGGTTAGTGTAATGGTACCTTTTGTGTCCTTCTTCTGGAGTGTTGAGCTGTGGAAATTGTCAGAGAACGGGAGGTTAACATTTCTGGGGAGTGCAATGCAGCATCTGTGTTTTAATTCTTGTGCTTAACTCTGTGCAGACCAAAGTAAGGTTCCAAGAACTTACCGTGGTGGTTAAACTCAATTTAACTGCAAATGTATGGCTTGGATGCCTCACACGGGTCAGGCACAGAAAGATGCTGAAGGAAATGGGCCCCGGAAGGCATGTCTGTTCATCGTTGAGATGCACGGGGAATAGGATGCATGTTCTAACGTGAACGGATTTAGTGATTCAGGGGTTTCCATATGGGGGAGACTCCGCCTGACTCCCAGGAAACAGCTAAACACCCGTGAGGAGTGAAAAGCTGAGAGGGATCGTGTAGGGAGCAACGTTTCCGTTGCTCGACCAGGACAAGGATTCAGGGATTCAAAAGGGGGAAAAATAGGGAAAAGGTCTCATTTATCTTACGACCCTCGGGCCAGTGCAGCGGAGGACAGCAGACTCAGGATGGAGGCAGGCAGCTTGGAAGCACCTGCAAGGGCTCGTGTGCCAGTCGGAGGGCGGGGTGGGCTTTGAGGGCTCAGGGGAAGAGCAGGATGGTTTGCAGCTGAAGAAGGACGTTGCGTGGCTCTGGTGGAGAAGTGGGATTCGCACACTGAGGGCAGAGACTGTTGCTAATCTTCCCGACGATCAAACAAGGCCCACCACATGGAGCAGAAACACACACACGGAGAATGAGCCTCGGATACGCTGACCTCCTATGTAGCCGTGTGTTCGCTGGCGCTTTCCGTGGTGACTGAGACCTTCCTGGCTGCGCCATCCAGTGTGATAACCGCTAGCCACATGCGACTTCCGACCACAGACTGTGGCTCAAATGGTTGAGAAACTTAATTCTTTAACCTATTTTTTTTTTATCGATCACACGGTTTTTATTTCTAATTTTTTCTTTATTTTTTATTGAAGTGTCGTTGGCATATAGGGTCATATGACTTTCAGGTGTACAGTGTGGGGATTCAAGAACCACATCCTTTTCTTCATGCTCACCAAGATAAGCATACTCGGCCCCCTGGGTGTCTTAGTTGGTTAAGCGTCGTCGGGTCACAAGCTTAGGGTCATGAGATCAAGTACCACGTAGGGCTCCGACCTCAGCAAGGAATGTGCTAGAGTTTCTCCCTCTGCTCCTCCCTGCACTTTTTCTCTCTCTCAGATAAGTAAGTAAATCGTTAAAAGGAAAAAAAAATAAGCATACACATTTAATTTTATTGCATTTAAATATGAATGTAATCACCCTATGTAGCTACCGTCTCCCATATCAGACAGCCTAACTGTATAAGAATATGGAGTGGAAACAAAAAAACTTGTAAAACATGGTAAATAATATAAGATTCTGTCTCGTTGAGGTCAGGAAGTTTCTCCTGTTCCTGCTTCTGATACACTCAAGTCCATTTTCAGGAAATGCCTGTCTTCCTGTGGAACTCGGAGTTTGCCACAATGTGAAGGTCACCCTGCGGGTGCGATGGACCAGCGGTCTGTGGCATACTCTAATTTAGCAATCCACGGTTTCTGCTTTTCTACCTGTTCCAGGCACTTGACCAGTTTTAATTGAACGTTCTCGTGTAGTGTTTATCCCATGCCCTCAGCCTTTTAACATGCTTTCCTTGGTGGCAGCTCGTTTTTGAGGGTGGATTTCTTCCGCTGACTGGGAGAAACGTAGCTCTCCAGAAAGTCATTTCATGCTCTGAGATTCACGCTGCTGTAATTGATTTAGGTGTTGGGCGGAACAGTCCAGGTAGGTAATGTGTGCACACAGGAAGGTCATCACTCTGAGAGGAAAAACGTGCGTTGGAAGACCATAGGTGAGAACAAAATAACAGGGAGGGGCTCTTAGAATTAGGGAAATCCAGTCAACCAAGGGATTCCGACCCGCCACATGAAGACTTACTTTCATGATTGTGCCCATGGAAATGGACTGACCTGTTACTGATGATCTTTGAGGTTGGGTCCCACTTCTTTCAAGTTAACGTGGTCACTCGTAGATCGGAAGACACACTTTGGACCCCAGTCCTCTTCTGTGTGGACCTTCAGGCATCTTCGTCTTGCCCAGCGTCTAGAGAGAACAGAGTTGAACAAAATAACTGTGTTAATCAGAAGAAATTGCTTCAGTGCTATTCTAGAAGAAAGCAATAATTCCTGTTCTCTGCACGGTCACCCAAGAAGGACAAAGGGGCAGACGGATGGAAGGAAGGAAGGAAAAAAGGAAAGAAGGAGAAAAGGAAAGAAGAAAAGAAGGAAAATGCAAGGAGGGAGGGAGGAACTCTCAGTTTGTGGATGAAAATCCAAAGGTGTGTAATGACAGTATGAGATACTTGGGAATTGGGTTAGCACACAATGGGAAAACTAGCTATTAATTTACATCCTCAACATTTCCAAGGGAAAATAAAAAATTAAGATGCTGTAGATGACCTAACAATGAGAATGTTTATCAAAATTTCTTGATCTAGGGGCACCTGGGTGGCTCAGTGGGTTAAGCCGCTGCCTTCGGCTCAGGTCATGATCTCAGGGTCCTGGGATCAAGTCCCGCATCGGGCTCTCTGCTCAGCAGGGAGCCTGCTTCCCTCTCTTTCTCTCTCTCTCTGCCTGCCTCTCTGCCTACTTCTGATCTCTCCCTGTCAGATAAATAAATGAAATCTTTAAAAAAAAAATTTCTTGATCTATCAGTACAAATGATGAGGTCTCCATGCAGAGAACACCACAAGCAAAGAGGGCAAAGAATACCCCATCCCATGGCCAAGTCAGTTCAGCCCTCGGGTCTGAAATCTGGTCTGCAGGGTTCACACGTGGGGGGTATTTGAGCCATTAAAAGCAGATGGGGGCACAAGTTGGGAATTCGATTCCGGGTTCACCCCTGGGTTTCCGTTGCTTATGTGACAGCTCCTTCTCAGGCAGCTTAGTAAGAGTGAAGAGGGACACTCGTTAGAGTATTATTTTCAAATTCCCACTCCTTCGGTCTTGGTGTTTTGTAGTTCTCAGAAGAAGATACTTTTTCTTGGGAAAATGTCTTAACGCATTGACGTTTGTAGATGAAACTCTGAGAGCAAGTCATTCCTTGCCTGTGTGCTGGAGCCAGAGTGGGCAGAACATTTCAGGACGTGCGCTCTCACAGCCTGAAAGGAGGAAGGCCGTCTGGTCCTTCACTGGTGCGGAAAGAGCTCAGCCACGTTTCTCAGAACACCTCAGGAAGCCCCTTACCCTCATTAGCCTCAATGGTGGCACACTATTCCTGAGTCCATCGATTTCCAGGGCAGGAGAGCCAACTTCCTTGCTTGTCATAGACCGTTGTGCCAGTCGGGTTTACTCTGGAATATCCCGCCACTGTCACCCTTCCAAGAGATGAACACCTTTGGCCCACACAGGTCCTTATTCAACTGTGACTCATGCCTGAGGCCGGACGTGTGTTCACGTCCCCTGAAGTCCCAGACTGGGCACGGCGCGGGGAGATAGATTAGAACACAGAGAAGGAATGGGGGAGGATGAGGACAGCAGAGAAGGCAGGGATGAGCGGACATAGATCCTCGTGGAATGACTTTCCTGAGTGACACATCTACCTGACTCCTTATTTTTCTTCCGTAGTCAAAATACCATTTTCCACATAAAATGTAATTACGGTAATAGAGTTACTTTTGTGATATAAATCTCTTGTAAGAATGCATACATCTAAAAGCAGTGTTGGTTGGTATGGGTCATATGTGGGCAGTCTGCATAAAAAGTAAGAGTGGACAGGAGGTGCGGTCAGACATGGAGTGAGCATGCTGCCGTCTCTGGGGATCCAGTGTTGAAACACTCGCTAACATGATGCTTAGAACGTGGTGTTTCCTTAAGGACATTTTGGAAAGAATACTTTTTAATACATACGCATTGCCTTCAGGTAGGATATTTTCACTGATTTTTGAATCACTTATTACTATAAAACCTTTAGTATTTCTGTTTTATGAAAAATATTGTGATTCTACTAAAGTGCCTGGTGACCACAATAACTGGGAATTGAGAACTTTTGCTTCTTTAAGGGGCCTGCTACCCATCTTCCCCTGAAATCTTAGAGAACTGTCACTAATTCCTAAGGAAATGCAACACCTCCTCTGCTGGTAACTCATATGGTTATTAACATGTGTACCAAAACAACCTAAATGTTTTCTTAAGCAACCCTGGATAATAACACAATTGTTCTATCTGGATATAGGATTATATCAGCACATTGTTATAAATGGATCATTTTCTAGAAAGAAAAAGAACAGGGATGGATTTCACTGCCCTTATTCTCTAATCCCTGAAGACCAAAATTGGTTTACTCCAGACCCTTGAAATCAAGTGAAAAGCTCTACTCATATGCTTACAGAGTGATTTGTTCTAGATTTAGTCTTAGAGCTACTTAGGGAGAAAATTGAACTTAAAGGTAAAATGTTTCTAGATGTATTTTTATATCTTGCTCAAAGCATGATTATTATGTTCATGTTTAGTTATCTTGAGAAAAACATTGAAATGCTTACTTCACGTTCCCTGAAAATTCCTCGTGTATCTTTCTGAGACTTATATCCAGGGAGGGGAGGAACATCTCTGTCCCGCAGTGAGAAATTTAGGAACAGACAGTGGGATGGCTGAAGTTGCTTCTTCAGACATCAGCGTATGATTTGTAAGTCCTGAAATATTAGTTAACCTGTCGGCTGTCTGCGTTACAATGTGTGTTATAGGTGTGACTTCGTAGAGCCACAGGTGTGTCATAAGTAGGGACACGTGATAAATGACTGAGAAACATAACCAGTCTCATGAAAAGCGAGGAATGTGGAGCTACGGGAGAAGGGCATACAAATTCCTGTGAGGTTCTAGGAGACAGAGTTCAGGTGGTCATCCACGAGTGTTTCAAAGGAGTTGGAAGGCACAGTCCTGTCACCAACCTATAACAATCCATTTGTAATACGCAGTCCATATTATTTTCCTGTTGAGCTCATCATCAGGCATCTTCCTTTGCATATTCCTGGGCAGAGTCGATAAAGTACCGATAAAACACATTTCATGGTCTTAAGGACAATGCACGTGGGAACAGAGAGGCAATGTGCACATTAGAAAAGAAATGTGGGGGGGGGGCTGGGTGGCTCAGTGGGTTAAAGCCTCTGTCTTCGGCTCAGGTCATGATCCCAGGGTCCTGAGATCGAGTCCCACATCAGGCTCTCTGCTCCGCAGGGAGCCCGCTTCCTCCTCTCTGCCTGCCTCTCTGCCTACTTGTGATCTCTCTCTCTGTCAAATAAATAAATAAAATATTTTAAAAAAAGAAAAGCAATGGGTGCATGAGTTGCCTGCCCTGCTTGCCAAATCAGGGGTGTCCTGAGGATCATGCAATTCAGAGCACCGAGGCACTGCTTGGAGACAGATAACTGAGTCTTCCCAGGAGCTGTAGGGGAGAGGCGATCTGAAAGAGCCAGGGCAGGCAGAGGGGTAAGGAAATCAAGGTCTGGGGGTGGGGAGAATTTATTAACACACGTCCCCAGCTTTGTTGAGATGCAGTTGACATAGAGCGTTGTGTAAGTTCAAGGTGTATGACGCCCTTGATCATGTGCACTGACATGTTGCTTTAGGATAACCACTTAGCATCAGCGAACAGCACCCTGTCCCATAATTCCATTTCTGTGTTGTGCTAAAAGTATTAGACATAACTCTCTTAGCAACTTTCAAGTATAATGAAGAACTATTAGCTGTCTTCACAAGGCCACGTGTTGCAGGGGATGGGAGAGAAGAGACCGAAGCCAGCTCTTCCTGTGAGTGGTCCCCATGCTAAGTCAACTAGGATTGTACCAAAGGAGGCTTTCTACCCTGCCTCTCCTCTGAAAAAGGACTTCTAAATAAATCGAGGTGGAAAGTGAGGATGGGAATGGCCTTTTGAGTGGCATTCTGTATGCTCTTGGAATAATGGTCTTTTGCGTATTAATTCGCTTTGGCGCCCTGTAAAAAGGGCCCTACACTCTTCCCCTTGCAAGAATCATTGTTCCTTAAATGGGTGATTTCTCCAGAGTCTACAGACAGTGCAGAGCTCAATTAAGAAACACCACTTAATTTTTTAAAAACACATTTGAAATAGATGTTCAGATGAAGATGCTGCTTACTCACACTACGAATAAAAAAAGAGCATTGGAACTTGAGAGATGTTGGAACCGGGTGGTTGATCATTGGGCCCACTGAGTACCCGTGGAACTCTGGTGTCTGGAGCCGCTTTCTGCGACAGGAGTGCCTTTGTGCCGCACGTTAGAAGGGCAAGAATGGGGAACCTGTGGGGCTCGGTCATTAAGCGTCTGCCTCCGGCCTAGGTCGTGATCCCGGGGTCCTGGGATCGAGCCCCGCCTCGGGCTCCCAGTTCGACGGGAGGCCTCCTGCTTTCTCCCTCTCCCACTCCCCCTGCTCGTGTTCCCTCTCTCGCTGTCTCTTTCTCTGTCAAGTGAATAAATAAAATCTTAAAAATGATAATCAATAGAGTCAAGGAAACCGGCGAGAACGGGACATGTGGCTGCTTGCTGGCACACGTGATACCCGTGACGAAACGTGGCCCTTGTGTACAGTGTGGTAAAGTGGTTCGGTGCCGTCCTCGGGAGTGCGTCTGCTGTGCCCCCAGTTCTCTGCGGTGTTTAGGGTTCATGTTCCAGCCATCTTTTCTCAGGTCTCATCTCTCCTGGCCGTTCAGATGCTGGGACGCAGCTCAAGGTCCGTGAGGGGAGGCTGCGGCGCTGGTTCGCTGGGTAGAGCCATGTGGTAGGAGCGTGAATCAACCCCTGCCCTGCCCACAGTTCCCCATCCCCCCGGGGAAAGAGTCATCTCACCCCGCTCCTTCTGCAGGTGTTTCCAAAATAGGAACTTTGTGTGACCTTGGCACTGAGATAATGGGAACCATTATGTAAGTGAAACCATATTGTGAAAACATGCAGAAGACAGACCCGTCATAACTTCTGCGAGGGCCAGCTGTTTCGTCAGACCGGCGTTTTCTCGTTATTTGCTGCGGTGGATCAGTATCGAAGCCGAGACTTAGCACCTGCTTTACAATTCGGAGGACGGCCCCCTCCGCCAACTCCTAAGTCTACAGTGAGGAGTCAAGTTGAAAACTCAACATCATGAGTTTCACTGAAAAGGCAGAAAGGTAGAGTGTGCCTTTAAGTAAAAAAAACAAGAATAATATGATTATGAAGTGTCTGGCATTGATCATGGCTCTGCTAGGCTTCACGTGGAGACCACGTATCTGTGACCACATCCTGCTCGGTCTGTGTCTGTCCCAGACGTGGGAGCGGTGCCGCTCAGCGCCGGCGCTGGAGCACAGGAAGGCTGTGGGTCTCCCAGGGATGTTGGAGGGGCCTGAGTCCCAGCATAGACATGCCATGGGAGCCGTGGCGAAGGTACAGTCAAGCTGCCCAGCACTTGCGTGTGGGGTCACGGGCTGTTTGAGCGGCCACCCTGAAGCTCACTGTTTCTACCCGCAGAAACACTAGCATGTTCCTGTCGGGGTCCGACCTCCAATCCATTGCCAGCTCTTAGCTGCAGGGACTCGTGCCCAGCTTTGGGGGAAGCCTGAGGATGTAGCCTGGGTTTGTGGTCGGTGGTCAGGAGAGCCCAGTCGCCTGCGGTGCAAGGTCGGTGTTCATTTCGGGGGGAGCAGCGGCGCTGCCTCGGAGAGGGAGCACAGGACACAGGTGTTCTGTCCAGCGAGCTGTAAAGATGGGCATGCCTAGAGAAAAGGAATTTTAGACAGTGCTGTCTTCCTTTTCAGTGAACCCCGGTTTTGCTGCTTGTGGTTTTTCCACATTATTGGCCTGTCCTGCAAACATGATCTGTGTCACCCTGACATTGATACAGGAATGCTTCGTTTCCTGGTGGATCTCCCCCATTACACTGGGAAGCTTTCTTTGAAAACATGAAAGCATGCTGGAAACGGTACGTGGAAATTTTCTCTTGTTCCTCTAAATCATCCTTGACGGATAGAATCTGAGCAGAAGCCAAAGTCTGAGGCAGCTCTGAAACTAAAATTTCCGGTAGCCACACCAAGACGGTAAAAGGACGGCAGAGAAATGGACTTCACATTATCGTGCACGTGGCACAGCGCGTCCACGCTGTTGGGAGTGCTGCGTGCGGTCATTACCTAAAACCGAGGACACACTTTACTCCTTGCTGCATCTGTGCTCTTCGAGGTCACAGCGTATTTTCTGTGGGCAGAACAGTCCGCAGGTGCCACCCTTCCCCGTGCCTGGGGTGAGTGGCGACCGTGTTGGGCGGGTGGCTCTAGTGACCGTTGGCGTGGGGAGGCAGCGTGGACCCTGGCCTTCTCCTGGCTTCCGCATTACCCCACCCCGCGGCTAGTAGAACTGATGTCTGTGAAACGCCCTCCTGGGATGTTGTGCCATTGACTTCACGCTCTTACAGAAGAGCAAAGCCCCCGCGGCTTCCCCGCACAAGACCTCCACCCTGAATTCCTTCACCGGCATCAGGCATTTCTCGGAGCCCTGCGGGGATTGCCAGACCGCAGGGTGTCCACGGAGCGTGTCCGCGGGCACGGTGACGTCCGCCTCCAGGACGCGCGCTGTGGGTGGAGATGAGCTGACTTTCAGGAAGCTGATCCAGCATGCACTCTGCTAGACTTGTAAGGACAAACCAAGCTGAAACTTTTTTAAAAAGATGTATATATTTATTTTGTAGCCAGCATAGCAGGGGGAGGGAGGTAGATGGAGAAGGAAAGAAGATCTCAAGCGGACTCCACACTGAGCACTAAGACCAACACACAGCTCGATCACGACCTTGAGGTCATGACCTGAACTGCAGCCAAGAGTCAGACACTTAACTGACTGCGCCACCCAGGGGCCCCAAGATGAATCTTTCGATGCGGGCGTCTGCTCAGCTCCCCTGGACACAGTTGGCAGGGACCTGATAATATTATTTAACCCATTCTCCTCTTCTTACAGTGGAAGAAACTGAGCCTTACGCAATGTACCCAAGTCACCTAGGACTTTGAAAAATACTTTTAAGTAAAACACGATCTTCCTATCCATAGAGATACTGTTAAAAGATGGATGTTTAGGGGCACCTGGATGGCTCCATCGGTTAAGCATCTGCCTTCCGCTCAGGTCATGATCCCAGGATCCTGGGATCGAGTCCCGCATTGGGCTCTCTGCTCCGCGGGGAGCCTGCTTCTCTCTCTGCCTTTGCCTCTCTGTCTCTCATGAATAAATAAATGAAATCTTTAAAAAATATATATTGATATATTATTACCTGAAGTTCAAACTTTTTCCAGATTTCTTTACTTTTTCCCAAATGTCTTTTTCTGTTCCAGGATAACTCATTACATTTAGGCGCCGTGACTCTTTACAGTCCTCTAGACTAGGGCAGTTTTTCAGACGTCCCTTATTTTGGATGTCCTTGTCCGTTTCGAGGGGGTACGGCTCAGGTGTGTCGTAGAATGTCACTCCGTACTGCCCTGTAGAGCAGAGGTTGGCAGACTTTTTCTGTAAAAGGCCACAGAGTAAGTATTCCCAGCTTTGCGAACATTTCACGGTTTCTGGTGCAGTCCGTGAGCTCTGCTGTTGTGTGAAAGCCAGCGGCCTAGACAGTGCGCAAATAACAGGCAAGGCTGTGTTCTCATAAAACTGTATTGACGAAAATAAGCAGGCGGCTGAATAGGTCCGTGAGCCGTTTGCCAAGCCCTGATACAGAGGCAAGAATGCTACCCTAGACCAAGTCTTTCTGGTTCTGTATAGGGAAAGAAGGAAGAAAAAACAAAAACAGATTGAAAAAGAAATGGAAAGAGACAAGACTCAACTCCAGGCAAAGAAAGCCTTGAACCTTGCGGTTAAAGAACAAGTATGAGAGAGGAGGAGGAGAACCTTTCTGAGGGTTGTGTTACGGGAACCCCCTCTAGTCTGTCCGCTGTTCCTCCAAGGCAGCTTTCCCGGGAGACAGAGCTCTAAGCAGCCCACAGTGATACCAGGTGAAGTCACCCTGAGGGCAAGGGCGCTTAGCTCCTCACAGATGACTCTCCCTTCCCGGAAGCCCTGTTCCGCAATTTGTAAATGCTTTGGCAAATTAAGTAAATGCCTTGCCTGCTCAGTGCATGCCTAGTTTTTTTTTTTTTTTCTTTTTTAATCAAAAACAGGACTTAAATATTTATCTAGGTTTTCCAGGCTTCCTAACGTTGGTGATACTATTATTACCACTGTTCACAGTGATGCCCACCAAGTCCTTTAAAGACCGAGTCAATCAGATAGGTACTTTAGATCAAATACACATAAAAAGCATAAAAATGCTTTTCTATTTTTTTTTTTGTAAAAATAAAGCTGTAAGCTAAATTTGAGTTCTCATTTTGCCAGGTGGCAGACAATTCGGCTGTAGGAAAATTCTAGGTAAGCTCATTCACTTAGAGTCGTCAAATCATTTCCTGCTTTCTTTCTCCTCCTCACGAAGTGACATCTGAAATCCAAGGCTGTTTCCAGTCATTGCACTGGAGGGGGGGCGGCCCTGCCGGCCACTGGCTTGTCCCTTTGTTGTCCTCGATTCCCAGCCCTTGCTTGGCCCCACGCTGAAATGCAGTAGGACGCTCTGTTCCTCTGACGCAGGCGATATCTGAGTGCGCGTCCCAGCTCTGTCTGGTCTTCAGTGACAGCCACATCATTCTGGGGAAGGGACATCTTGGCCATGGTTACCTTGTCTCTCAGAGGCTGTGGGAGACATGGTGAACCGTCTGACCTTGTCTTTGCCTGAATCTGCCATTTCTTCTCCAGTGCTCCTAGAGGTCTGGGTGACCTACAGATCCTTGCTCCTGGCCCTCAGGGTGTGAACATGTGTTCCGTATGCCCTACGATTCCTGAGTTCATTTGGGGATTCTGTCGTCTGCCCCCCCTTTGCCTTGGTGTGAGGGAACTAGGAGGCAACAGGTTCTCTTGTGACCCGAGTAGGCATCTCCTGTTCTCTCTCCCGGCGGCTCCATTGCTAATCTGGCACGGAGTCTGTGTCTCCTCTTTTATGGTGAGAGAAAAGAAAAAGGATCAAAGAGGAAGAGGAGGATGAGAAGAATTGACCCTAATTTGGGGCTATTGACCTAATTTTTTCTTAAATATGTTTATTTAGGAATGCAAATGTAAGTATGCATGTTCCTGTATAAATGGGTATCGGCCTGATTTTTCCTAAATATTTTTCTCATACATCTGCGTCAGTGCCGAAGCAAGGCTGAGTCTGGTTTGGACTCTGGTTACAAAGCTACCATCTCTCATTTGGGCAACAGCAGCCTCCTACCAACCGGCCCCAAACTGAGCAGGAGTGGGCGGTTCCGTGTTGTGGGCAGAGGGCATCTTGGGCTCCAGGAGAAGAAGACAGACCTGTGGTTTTCGCATTATTCACTTTTCGCCATATCCACTGCAGGACGAGACCTCAGGGACAGAAAACCAGAAGCGTCAGGGACATGCTCCTTTCTCCATGGAGCCGAGGAGAGTTCACAGTACGTGCCCTCTGGAGCAGACTCATACACGGGCCGTCCTTGCAGCCAGTATTATTTAAATCCATTTCATAACGTATTTCGTGACAGTGCAAAAATCTGATTTCCTTTTTCCCGGTATTAGTTTTTGAGGAGAGCGCACTGCCGTGTGCGTCAGGTCCGTGTTATGAAATAGAGACAAGGGGGTGCTCTGTGAGGCCTGACCACACCCCGCTCCTCCCCACGCCTCTTCTCCGTGACCACACACGGTCATTCCACTCCCCACAGCCTCTAGCTCCTCCTCTGATCTGTTCTTCGTAGCATTATCCCCCCTCGACATACTGACATACCGTAGACATTTTTCGTCTCTTCACGCTGAAACCGGTTCTTAGTAAGAACAAGCTGATTGGTTTTGGTCGTTGGCAGGTCACCAGGGTAATGTGGAGGGCTCGGTAAATATTTGCTGGGTGAATGAGTTGAACTGCACTTACACATTCATTTTTCTGGAATGATTTTTTTAAAATGTAGAACCCACGATCCACAGCAGACATCCAGTAAGTAGCTCCCGAGCTATGTGTGGTATGTCGTTATCATAACTTGATGAGCGAGCTGTGCCAGGTGGAGAAAATGGGAGGCTATCTCTGGGGATAGCCTTGATTTTTCATGTGTGTGGGTATGGGCCGTTCATGGGTGCGAGCAGGAAATGAGGCAATGATTACGATACCCCTCTGCCTTTTTCTAGGACAGTGTTAGTGTGCATGGTGCTCGTTAGCGTTGACCTTCACCCAGAGGTGAAGGTGGAGGAGGGCTCTGTGTCACAAACCTCGCTGCCGAGCAGCTCACACGTGGTTGAGGGTTCAGTTATCAGAACAAGCCCATGAGGCAGGACCTGCTGTTGACTCCTGGGGCTTGGGAAGGCTAAGGAACTGCGTCAGAGACCCACGGAGGATACATGATGGGTAGAAGTTCTGAGAACCATCTTGTCCTGGTACCTGTTTTCTAGAATCAAGAGCTATTTCTTGGATCCGGCATGGAGTCTGGATACAGAGAATGTCCTTTGGAGTCTTAGAGTGGGCATGTGAGCCCTAGGCTGGTGGCTTCATGTTTTCTAGTGATGTCAGAGGGAGGGTGGTCAGGTGACAATAGGTTTCGGAGAGCTTTGAAAATAAACAAATGGAAAAGATTCGGAAAGTCTCAGAGATAGAACGCAAAGGACAGAACAGATTGGGGCCAGTCCGAAAAGGCCAAGGCAAATCCCCTAAATCCCTTTAGGAAATATGCCAGTCCGAGGAGCTGTGCACGCATACGCTGCCGGCTTCCCTCGGATAGAACAGGAATCCTGCTTCTAATTGTGGGGGAAAAAAAAAAATCACAATCTCAGAATGATGACTCTATTTGGGGGCTTGTTTTGTTCTGTTTTTGTTTTTTGTGTTTTTTTGTTTGTTTGTTTGTTTGCTTTTTGCTTCTTACGTGAGGGCATGGCTAAGTGTTTCATCTTTAAATCACCCAGAGCATGTTGCAGCCGATCCGTGTACTGCTTTCCCCCGAGGACGCCCGTTACCGGGTTGGGTTCGGTGGGCGGCATTTGCCTTGGCCGGCGTCTGGTGTTTCAAGCTCTTCTTCCTTTTCCAAGCGTCCCCGATTACTTAGCCACACGGTGCATGGTTTCAGCTCCAGTCCCATTAATCAGGCTCTTGCCAACTTTTCACAGCTTGGGAAGAATTTTTACTCAAAACATTCAAAACCAGCATTTCACGGAATTCAGCTGCGGTTAACAATGGGCAGCCTTGTTGGTGGGGACCACATTCAAAGTTAATGGGCTTGAAGGAGCATTTCGGTGCCTGTTGGAAGGCCTGGGAGCTGGAGCTCGGGCTGCTCAGTTATCAGCAGCTGAGGGTGGAATTAGGAAGCTCTGGGCTGGCACGCCCGCCTTAGAGACCAGTCCGCTGGCTCCGAAATGTTCTCAGGCCCTGGGATGGGGGAGAAGTCAGTGCCTCTCCAGACGCACTATTGTGAGCGCTCCCATCCGAGGCAGGGACCGGCCACCAGAGCAGCGCTGGGGACTCTGTCGCCCGTGCTTTGTGCTGCCCTCGAATCGAGGTCACAGTGGCCTGATTTCTCCCCTGCCATAGAACAAAGCCCTCTAATAAATTTATTAAGTCTCCGCTATTTGCAATTCATGTGCTCTTTGCAAGTCCAGAGTGGGTTTCGGGAGGATGTCTTCTTTGCACGGAAGAACGGAGGCGGGAGGGGGGATGTAGACAGCAAGGGAGGCGGGGAAGCCCTGCAAAACCGTCTTAGACGCGCGTCAGGTAGGTTTCTCTGCACACCGCAGAGGACACCCTCTGTGTGTCCATGCTTCGCAAAACTGCTTTTTGGACGTTTCTGATCGTTCGCCGCAGAACCGTAGTTGACACCCTGCGCCACGCCGTGCCCGTGACGTTTTCCCAGCAACCTACTGGTTAAGGCATCACTTACCTTTTCTACCATACAAACGTACCATTTCCTGCATTCTGTGGATGGAATTTTTTTAAATATCAGTAAACTATTTCTCAGCAGTTTTAGGTTTCCTGAAAACTGCAGCAGAAAGTACAGAGATCCCCTATCGTCTGCTTTCCTCCTCCGGCCGGCGTCATCTCTGGCCAACATCTTACATTACAGTGCGGTCCGTTCGTTAAAATTGATGAACCAGCATTAATTTCTCTTTGTTAACTAAAGTTCCCAGCTTATATAAGGGCTCACTTTTCGAGTTGTTCGGTTTTATGGATTTTACCAAACACATAATGTCATGTACCTACCATCACAGTAACATACAAAAAAGTTTCAGTGCCCCAGGTCCCCTGTAACCCACCCAACTGTCCCTTCCGACCCTCCCCCGCCTCCCAGCTGTCCCTTGCGACCTTCCCCCGCCACCTAGTTGTCCCTTGCGACCTTCCCCTGCCATCTAGCCTTCCCTTCTGACCTTGCCCTGATCCCGGGCAACCACTGCTCTCTTTCCCGTCTGTCTAGTTTTTTTTTAGTTTTTAAATCTTGCACATTTTACCATCTGAGTATCTTCCTTTCTCAAAACTGAATTTATTTTCCTGAAAGTGACCAGCTCCAAGAGATTGCAAGTACGTACGGTGTAAGTTCCAGTTGTATATTTGGTTGTCATATGTAAGGTGTTTTAAAAAACCCATTGAGGGTTAATGGATTCATTTGTTTGTGGTGCGGTTTCAGAGACAGGGAAGGAGTGTGCATGAGCACAGGGGGAGAAGGGGAGAGAAAGAGTCAGAGCAGGATCCACATCCGGAGCAGAGCCTGACGTGGGGCTCGGTCTCAGTGCCCCCAGGGGACTGTGACCCGAGCCGAGCTCACACGTCGGACGCGCACTGCCTGAGCCAGCCCGGCACACGTGCAGTCGTTAGTTTATTGAGTAATAATAATGCAATCATTAAACAGCCCTAGACCGTCATGGGAAAAAATCACCCGAGTTTATCAGAAAGAAGATCTAAGCTCTGGGTTGTGATTCCATGTAAAGAAAGATACCGGAAGGACTTGGGTGACACACAGTACGTTGGGAATAAGGTCAGCCCTGTTCGTGCCTGTGCCCTGGGCCCGGTCCAGCTGTGGTGTTCGGGGCAAGGGCAGGGAAGGAAGCTTCCATTCGCTTCTCCAGATCCACTGTCCACGCTTCCCTGTGCCCTGAGGAGGGGCATGTGCCCTTGGCAGACTGGGGCAGTGCTGGAGGGCAGAGCAGCCCTCCTGAGGACGCGTCGTTCCTGCTCCATGAGGAGTGGCCATGGCCGTGGTCCCCCACGGCGTCCTGGGCCTGAGCGCCATGCGGGTGGGCCGAGGCCAGCTGGCATCCACCTGTCTCCCGAGCAGCCAAGTGCTCCGTAGTCTCTTCCCCGCATGGGTGCCGTCGGGCAGGGACCGAGCCCCACTCTGCGCCCGTTCTCATGCCTCTGCTCGCATCTCTGCCCCACACGCTGTCCTCGTCTCCTGGTCCTGTTCTTCCAGACCCTGAGCGGCCACCAGACCCGCCGACTCTGCTCCCTGTGTGCCTGGAAGTCCCACCCCAGGCCACGGTCCCTTCCAAACACTGGCAACAGCTGGCTGTCTTGCTTTTGCCCTGCTCCCCTCCACCATCCCTCCTGCTTTGTCCTTCAGCATTCGCACTTCACAGGGAGCCCTGCTGTGCTGGTCTCGGGTCAGTACGTGGTGGGGGGGGGACCTTAAAACACAGGTTTGTTTTTTTTTTTAAAGTAATATTTCTTAAGAATTTGGGTTTTTTTTTAAAGATTTTATTTATTTATTTGACAGATAGAGATCAGAAGTAGGCAGAGAGGCGGAGAGAGAGAGAGGAGGAAGCAGGCTCCCTGCTGAGCGGAGAGCCTGATGCGGGGCTCCATCCCAGGACCCTGGGATCATGACCTGAGCCGAAGGCAGCAGCTTTAACCCCCTGAGCCACCCAGGCACCCCAGAATTTGTTTTCTAAACACTCGACATCACTCATTATTTATCATCCATACGCCATGCATTACCAAGCGTGACAGATTTTCAAGAAAATATCTTAAATAGATCAGTGTAATGCCTTCACATATTTGCAACGAAACACAATGTAGCAACGTTCTGAAATAGTACCCCAACAATAGAGCTGTGTATCAATCAAGAAACTGACTTACTATTTTTAAATATTTTAAAAATTATTTATGAGTATGAATAATGTCATAATCCGAATGGAAATTTGTTGTTGAGCATCAAAGAATTCATACCAAGGTGGTACTTCACCATGAAGCTACTAAGCTTCTGCCATAAAACACAGATTTTATGACTGTTCAGGTAGGGCCAGGCCGCTGGGTCTGGAATAAGGTCTGGAATAAGGAATGAGCCTAAAGAAGAGACAGTGACGACCAAAGATGTGTAAATCCAGACACGTAAGCATACTTTCATGGGATCCCGTGCGCACACACGTGTACGATCTCTGTCTGAGAAAGGAGGACATCTGTATGGAATAAAACACATACATAGACGATACGGGTACGTGAAATGAAAACGGGAAAAGAAGGTGGTGGATATTTGCTTGTTCGTGTATTAGCGTTTCCTTGTGAGTTTTTCAGCGATTCATTTCCAGCGTTTGAAGCTTGGACTGACTTTAACTTACGTTTTAGGTCCCGTTCCTTCGCTTGCACGGAAGCGGTGTGAGCTGTAACAGGTGTTTACGAGGGTAGCGAGCAGCAGACCGCAAGTGTATGCCACGGTCCTTGACACTCCATGTGTACCCTGGACGCGGCCCCGGGGTCAGTGCGGCCCGAGTGGGGTACTGCTGTGAGGCCCCAGGCGAGGCAGGGCATCTGGGCGTGGAGACGTGGAAATGCAGCAGACGTCATGTCATCGTTGTAAGACATTTGACTTGCATGACGTCTGAGATGAGATCCTTTTCAGCAGCCGTAAACTTGTCCACCGTTGTCTTTTCTGGGGAGGGTCGCAGAAGAGGAGGCTGGTCCGAGAAAGCTCAGCTCTACTGGACAGAAAGACTGACGTGGCCGGCGCCCCCTTGTCCTTCGTTCTGTTACCGTGGCAGGGCTCATGATACGCGGGGCTGGCATGCCGTCACGGGGGTAGGAAGCGTCACTCATTCCACAGGGAGAAGAATGGGGTAATGACATCAGTGAGGCCCGGCCTGTCCACGCTGCTGATCTGCTGGAGAGGCCGGAGAAGGTCAGATGCAGGGAGAGACACACGACACAGCCTCCCGGCAGCTCCGCAGGGTCCGCGGGATCAGACCGTCTCTCGTCTGAGCAAACGCAGAGCCACGAGTCCCTGAGAGCGACCGGGGCCTGCCGTACGTGTCCGCGGCTCCCTGTGCGCTTCCACAGTGGTGCGCGTACAGGTCAGGAAGGAAGGCACAGAGATGCACCACACTTCCCTTAACACGACCGGTCAACGACCGTCGTGACCGTAAATGTCAGTAAGATCGCTGTGGACCTAGACACGGACTTGTGTCAGAGTGATGTCAGACGATGAATTGTCTGCCAGAGACGCACTGGAAACAATTCAGTCCAAGCTTTTTTACTGAAAACCGATGCGGAGTGTGTATTCGGGGGGAAAGGGGTAAAGAGAAGTGTAGATAGAAGCCAAAGCAGTGCATGCTAGGAAAAGTGTCAACGAGTGTAAATAAGGTCGGAATGGGCTCTTTATTTATTTACGTAAGTAGGTTCCGAGCCGAGCGCGGAGCCCAGTGTGCGGCGGGGGGACTCACAACCAGGGATCAGGACCTGCTCGCAGACAGAACTTCGGACACCTGAGTGACGGGGCCGCCCAGGCGCCCCGAGCTGTGAATGTGCTCAGCCGTCTCGAGTAAAACCCATTAGAGATGAGGACAAGGAGAAAGGGAGGCCCCTGCGCACACTGCTCAGACCTCGGAGATCGCGTAAACAGAATTTGCAGAGTTTGTGGAAGAACCAAGGGAAACAGTTACCAGGATGTAATGTCGATGTCTGTGTAACTAATAAGTACGTGTCCGCAGCCACAGTTAGGCGGACCGGCCTTCCGTTTCAGCTCCCACGGGACATTGGCAAAATCTGGCTCTATGTTTGACCACAAAGAAAACCCTCCCAGAATCAAAGGGGACAATAAAAGACACCACATTTTATGACTTAGGGAACCAAAAATTAGAACCTAATAAAAAACTGAATAAAATCTGAACTGGCTGTTCTTTGAACAACAGCGCGATTTGAAGAGCGAGCGTGGAAGAGGACATGTGCAGTGTAATGACAGGTCCCTTACAAAACGCTGCTGCCAGGCAGGCCAGAATCGAAACACGTCAGACATGGCCGTGTTCGCAGACAAACCCTGAGCAGCGGGTCCCCACGTGTGTATCTGGCCTGAGTATTGTTTGCGTATCTGCTTATAGGAGCAAGGAAGACAGAAATAACACGGTGAGCGTGTACGTCACAACCTGCGCATCCGTAGTGGAGAAACGTCTTTGCTGAATCGGGTAGCTCCTAGTCGTTGGGTCCTGGAAGAGATTTCCTGTGTGTGCGTGTATGTGTGTACGTGTGTGTGTCTGTATTCCATTCACAATATAAATCCTTTGGATATGACGCTCTTTCAAAATTAATCTGCACTATTACCGTTTTCTGTACCATTTTCTTACGACCAAAGAAAATACCCCAAGCAGTCGGTTTCAGTCCTGGTTTGTAGCTCTGGCTGCCTTCTGTGGTGCAAATCCTCCCACCGTGGCCAGTTCCCAGCTGCCAACGTGGTCACTGCGCACGGAAACGGGGAGAGATCTGCGGGAGCCAGCATTGTTTACCGTTGCTGCCGCAGACGTACATGACCTCAAGCAGACATGCTACGTCATGAAAAGATAAGACAATGAGACAGTCGTAGGTTTGGATAGGTATTACTATGGTTTTAATACAATTTTGTTTTATAGAATGTGATTTTTTTTTTTTTGCTTTTGTATCATGTAATGTAAGTATGTTTCCATGACGTATGTGAGTGTTGAGCAGCAGGTTCCGGATTCCTGAAAAGGAGCGAGTCCCTGTGAGCCTCCTCCAGCCCATGACAGGCAGGCAGCCCAGTTCAAGATGTTCTTAGAAGAGACTTCACGGTATCTGATGTTTTCATTTCAAACCCAATAAAATAAAGTGTGCACCTTACGATGATTGAACTGGACAACCCTAAAAGTAGGGGAAAGGACACATTAATATGGCTGACAACGAAAGAGTGGTTGGAAGGTGGGGAAATGGGAGAGATTGATCAAGAAGCTCCACTGGGTCCTCGGAGCACACCGGCAGTGTGTACACTTCAACCTGTGAGGACCGTCGTGGTTCCCGACCCCGACGCTCTTGAGAGAGAACGTCCCGGACGTGCGGAACAGGACATGTGCCGCCAGAACAGGATGCCAGGGAGTGCAGGTGGGAGACGATGGGGACGGGTTCAGACGACTCTGAAGGCTTATCTGCATTCCCCTGTTCTAGAACTCAGGTCCCTTTAAGTGACAAGTACTTAGGCCTACGTTTAAAAGCGTGGAGGTTATGAAGTTTCCCTGTGATCCCGGTATTTAATTTGGCTCCGTGTGGCTTCATCTGGCCCAGGCTGGGAGCGTGTCACCAGAGAACAGGTCCTGCATCTAGTTCCAGAGACGTGGGAAGGACGGTCTCACCAGCTGTAGGACTGCTTTAGACCAGTCCGGCTTGCCCAGCACCTACACATGAGCGGAACAGAGTATTCTAAGGGATCCCGTCTTTGCTGACACTTACTTAGCAGCAGAGGAAAGAGAAGGCCAGGTGGACCCGAGGGAGAGTATCACTTTCCGTCCCCGTGCCGGGCACTCCCCGATCCGGGGCTGAATGTGGGGTGCACGTGGCTAGCAGAGGACACGGGTGTGACGCCAGCTTGCTGGCAGCTGGGCACCCGCTCCAGACCCGTGTGCATAGGGACTCAGAGCAGCGTCAGGTCAGACGACAAAGCAGACATGTCCCCTGCAGCAGCTTTTGTCCTGAAGAGGGCTCTGGGTTTGTTTTCCTTGGTTCTCATTGTTAGGTTTGGGAGCTTGCTTCTCCCGGTCTCATTCCATGATGAGGTGACCATGTTAGCTTTAGGGACCGTCTCACGTCGGTTCCTGTGAGGCTCTCGGTGCAACAACGGATAAGCCTAGGATCAGGAGAAGGTTGCAGACAGAGCCAAGGTTTACATTTGCTGTCTCAGAACTGGCCGTGTGGTCTAGAAACACCCTTGACAGTTGCTCGTAGGGTTTCATTTCTTAAGGCATGACGCACACTGCAGACCTACAGAGAAAACACTGTGTCTACTGGTCTCAGCGAAGAAAGGAGAGAGGAAAGAAAGAGAGAGTGTGGGGCAGAAAGAATAAAGTGTAGGGGAAAATTAAGAACGGAAAATGGGCATGTATAGGGAAAACGGTAGAATCCTTGTGAGGATGACCTTTTTCTTGGTGGGATTTTAGGAAACACTCTGATAGTCATGGTTTCCATTGAGGAAAGATATCAAAGCGGCCCCAACTCTCTCTACCTATGAAGTCACAGATGAAGGTTATTACATAGGTAATCTTAGCCCAGGATATACAGACAGCGAAATTTCTGTGCTATTAAACTTTAAAGTAACAATTCATCCCCAGGGTACTAAAACTGACAAAGACCATAAAAAGGAAGGCACACATGTATTAGATATTATAAAGGTAGATTAACAGTGATATTAAAATCTGAGCGAGATCAGAAAATAAGACAGTTATATGCATATATATCTGTCATCTCAATTAAAGTAAATATTAATGCAAACTCTTTAAGTGGGCATTTAAACTAGCCATATATTAAGAAGTAATACCCCACCATGAAGTAATATCTATTTTAGGAATTCTGGAGTGATTCAATATGAGGAAATCTATTAATGTAATTCATGACATTATTAAGTTAAATGAAAGAAATAACTTTCCTGTTTCAGTAAATCACAAGTAATTTCATACAACCCAGTAGTTATTTCAGATTAAAGGTCTAAGTAGAATAGAAATGAGAGTAATAAAAGTAAATTCGGTCAAATATGCTTTGATGCTGAGATATCCCATTGGAGTCAATAAGAAAGAAAGAAAGAAGAAAGAAAGAAGAAAAAAGAAAGAAGAAAACAAAAACAAACTAAAAATGGATTGAATACCTAAATCTGATACCTGAAGCCATATAGATCCTGGAGGAGAGCACAGGCAGTAATTCTTCTGACATTAGCTGTAGCGATGTTTTTCTAGATATGTCTCCTGAGGTGAGGCAAACAAAAGCAAAAATAAATTCCTGGGACTTCATCAAAATAAAAAGCCTCTGCCCCGTGAAGAAAGCCATCAACAAAACTGAAAGGCATCCTACGGAATGGGAGAAGATCTTTACAAATGACATATCCAAAAAAGGGTTAGTGTCCAGAATATACGGAGAACTTACAAAACCCAACGCCCAAACACAAGTATCCAGTATAAAAAACACACAGAAGACAGGAACGAACAGTTCTGCAAAGAAGACCTACAGATGGCCATCAGACACCCGAAAAGATGCTTAACGGCACTGGTCACCAGGGAAACACATCAAAACCACGATGATCATTACCTCACACCTGTTAGGATGGCTGAAGTCAGCGACACCTGAGACGACGGGTTGGCGAGGATGCAGAGAACGGGGAGCCCTCTCGCACTGTTGATGGGAAGGCAAGCTGCTGCAGCCACTCTGGAAAACAGCATGGAGGTTCCTCAAAAAGTTAAAATTAGGGTGCTTGGGTGGCTTAGTCAGTAGAGTGTCTGACTCTTGGTTTTGGCTTAGATAGTAATCTCATGGGTTGTGAGATTGAGCCCTGTGCCAAACTCGGTACTCGGGGGGAGTCTGCTTAGAGGTTCTCTCCCTCTGCCCCTCCCCCCACTCATGCTTATGTGTGCTCTCTCTCTCTCAAATAAATAAATCCTTTAAAAAAAAAGTTAAAAATAGAACTATCAGGTGCCCGGGTGTCTGAGTCCATTAAGCGTCTGCCTTCGGCTCAGGTCATGATCCCAGGGTCCTAGGATCGAGTCCCTCATCGGGCTCCCTGCTCAGTGGGGAGTCTGCTTCCTCCATCTACCTCTACCCTTTCCCCTGCTTGTGCGCTCGCTCGCTCTCTCTCTCTCAAAAATAAATAAAATCTTTAAAAAATAGGACTACCAAATAACCCAGCAATCGTGCTACTCGGTATCTAGTCAAAGAACAGAAAAATACTTAAATCAGAGGGATGCATGCATCCCGATGTTTATAGCGGCATTTGTTACAGTAACAAGATACGGAAGCAGACCAAGTGTCCATCGATCGAGGGATGGGTAAAGGTGGTGTGGTATGGGGTGCCTGGTGGGCTCGTTTGGAAGGGCTTGTGACTCTTAATCTTGGGATCTTCCGTTTGAGCCCCATTTTGAGTGTAGAGATTACTTAAGTAAACGACAAAAAAATGAATAAAAGATGGGGTTTATAGACACAATGGCATATTAGTTTCAAAAAAGAATGAAATCTTGCCATTTGCAATGATGCGGATGGAGCAAGAGAGTGTTATGCTAAGTGAATCAAGTCAGAGAAAGATAAAAACCATATGATTTCACTCGTATTTGAAATTAAAGAAACAAAACAAATGAGGGTCACTGGACGGGAGGTCGGTGTGGGGATGGGTTACGTAGGTGATGGGGATTCAGGGGGACCCTTGTTGTGATGAGCATTGAGTGTTGTATGGAGCTGTTCAATCGCTATGTTGTATATATGAAACGTACGCTATACTTTATGGTAACTAACAGGAATTTAAATAGAAACAGAACAATAAAGAAGGGTGCCTGTCATTTTTCTTATTTACATCAGTGTGGAAGAACTAGCCAACACAATTAGTTAAAATTTTGGAAATCAAAATAAACACCGAAGATGGGAAAGTCGAAAGAATTATTAATAATAATATAATAATATATAATACTATAATTATTATATAATTATAATATAATATAATAATTCTTTCGACTTTATTATATTATTATTAATTCTTTCGACTTTCGAATTCTTTCGAATTATTAATAATAATAAACAGAAAATGTGAGGATGTTAAATATAGTAGCCTTTTAGAAAATAAGCATATACATGTAGTTTCCTGTAGTTAAATCGCATTGAATTTATAACAGAGTTTAATATGTCATATGTAATAGCACAGATTCTTATAAATACTCAAGAACTCAAGGAACATTGTTCCCACACCTTTTTCCTTAGGAAACAGTCTTTAGTCTTAGGAAACAGCAGAAGTTACTAGAGACATCACCTTAAGAATACTGTTGACCACTAATTATAGGTACCTTATAAGATGAAGACAAAATGTAGGTTAAAGTGGAGAGAATTAGTACAGTTGCCTGCACTCTGACACTGTGGGTGTAGTATCACAATTGAAAATGAGAGATAATGGTAATCGCCTGTGTAAAACATTGAAGTGTTTTTAGCGATGATAACTGGTCTTAGTACCGTTGCGTTGGTACTGCTGTGCTTGCACAACGTGGGGTAGGGTGCGTGAATAATGATGAGATGTTTTAATTTGGGCCTCCCGTGTTCGTGAGCATGAAGATTTTCCGTGTGGAACAGAGAGGTGATAGGCAGGAGGTTTATAAACGTCGCACTCCTGAATGTGCATTGGAAATACTGAGTTTCGTATATGTGTTTCCCAACGATGTTGAAGATTCTTGGGAACAAGGACCGAGTCAGTGGCGGTGGTATTCCTAGGAGCCAGATTTTGATTTTGGTATTGCATTTCCTATTTTCAGAAGCTTGAGTTCCTTGGAGAAATGACTGCTTCTTTCCCTGGGGCAGGGGACAGGGAAGATGAGACCAGAACATGAGGACAGATCTGAGCCACGACATCGTCAGAGCCCAGTAGGGTTATGTCAGAAGGCCTCCGCGGCCAACCTGACAGAACTCGACACCGGCCAAAGCGGAAACAGTGCTTCACTGAGCATGAGGTTGGTAACGGATTGGAACCTGTCAAATACACTGAAATCCATGAATTCATGAAGACATTTAAAAATAAAACCGGTTGGTCACACCGTGAAGACGAGAGGTAGTCACTTTATTACATGAAAATCTAACACACAACTCGTGTTTTCAGTGTCAGCAACGGAATGTTCGCCGAGAATTGCAGTTACTACAGTTAAAGAAATGAATAAATGACCCAATGAGAATGTCACCATTTTTTTGCCCTCAGTGAATTAATGGTATAGGCACTGAACACTCTGTGCTGATAGCATTTAAAAAAAAAAAAGAGCAAAAACCAGAAAATAGTTACGTCCTGTTGAAAAATTTAGTGCCACAAGGGTCTCGCCAAACGGATCCAGTCTGATTTTGAT
Organism: Meles meles; assembly: GCF_922984935.1. NCBI lineage: Eukaryota > Metazoa > Chordata > Mammalia > Carnivora > Mustelidae > Meles > Meles meles. The sequence continues at coordinate 5,176,952 of NC_060087.1, forward strand.
CGAGCCCCTGAACTGAGCTGATGACGATCCAGGAATGCAGAGAACACAACAACCTGTTTAACGACAACATCCGTGGGCAGTGAGTCATACTCAGACGGTGGGAAACACTGTGATCCAAACAGCCCCAGTTGGCAACGGATAAATGGTTATGGAAAAGAGGGATAGACTTAGCAAGACCAAAATCTGGAAACACACAAACCAAACACTAGCCAGCGGACTCCCCAACACCAGCAGTGTTCAGACAAAGGAGAGGATTTATGACCAGCTTGCTGCCAAGCCTGACATTTCCAGGTGTCTGCAAACCTTCACTTGGCACCTTTCCATGCACGTGGCTTCTCTTTCCTCTCTCCTTTGAATCTCTATAAGGAGAGAGGTTGGTGAATCTGATCCTGTTAAATGACCCACAGTTACCCTCAGCTGGGAAGAGTGGCATCAGGATAGATGAAGAATGGCGCCCAAGATGGAGTGGAGGAAATCTTCCATGGAAAGGAACGGCTTTGTGAAGATCCCCACGCCATTGGAGACGTGAGAAGACCAGTAGAGTACCGGGTATGATGAGAAAGTGGAATAGGAACAAACTGTCTTCCTTTTCTTTCCCAGGCTTTTCTAAATATCAGGAACATAGAGAAGAAGAAGGGTAAAGAGAAATCAAATACTTCAAAATCTGCTATGTGAGTCGGGCCACTGGAGAGCCCACAGGGCGTGTCCTTCTCCATCGTCAAAGACGGAAAGCTGGGGCCAGCTTCCAGCTCTGGCTCATCCCTTCCGTTTCCACACGGTGCGTGGAAATGGTTTCAGTGGTGCCATTGAGCTTGGTCAGCAGGAGATCCAAGCAGACTCTGTGATGGAAGAACAAGCCTTCAGGGTTTGAAGCTGAATTCAGAGGAGAACCACATGCCTGAGAGAAGCATCTTCCGGGAGTAAATCCATCCCCTGCAGAAAAGTCCAAAGAGCCAAGGTCTGTCACCCAAAGAATGGCATGTCCCGTGTCCCCAGAAGAGTACAGATGAACCCTTCTCCAATCCAGGGCCTCCAGACAACTTGGCATTCAAATCACGCTCCTTAGCAGAAACAAGGGAAATGGTGTGGAGAGGTCTGGGTTTTTGTGCTGTATCAGTAAAAGTAACGTCTCCGCAGAGGGCCACACCTTGTAGGTGTGGTCAAGAGGGAACCTGAAATGAAGGATCTGTGAAAACGCAGGAGGCTATAAACAAGTCAGGGAAATCACTCTCTCTGGGTTACTGGAAAAGGTTGTGAGTGTGCAGGCCTTTCACAGGTATCGGGAACGTTGCTGTTTCTGGCAATTTTGGAAGATAGACAATGTCCCTAATGGGTCGTTGCACTGAAACAGAGACAGCTTCATGGACATGGTTGCCCGTGTCCTTGGGTCCCTCCTGGCGGCACATTTAAGGAAGGCCCTAGAGTGAGACGAACGGATGCAGAGAAGTTACAATTCTGGGGGCGAGGTCAAATCCAGCACTCTGGAAAAAAAAACCTACTGGTTGAGCCCGGCTGCCTCACACAATCATGACAGAGAATACAATCATTGTTCTAGTAAAATACCAAGTGTTAGGATCGATTGTAACACGGCAGGGACAGGGCACTACTTTCGGGGACAGTGGTCACAGCCAGATCACATAACACGGACGGCAGACCTCAGGGCATCTGTTCCTGAGTAGGTTTGCAGATGCTGTTCCCTCTGCGAACTGCTCCCTTCTTCGGGCAGGGCAAGCCTGCTTCTCCGTGCTGTGCTGAAGCCCACCCTGGCTTCCCCAGAGACCAGTGACTTCCCTCTGTGCCTTTGCCACCCTCCTGTCATCCGTGTAACCAGGCAGGCAGGTAGGGAGGCGGACAGACAGACAGATGGCAGAGGTGCATGGACCGGAGATCCAACGAGACGCAGTGATCTGCAGGTAGGTCTGGCACGCTCGCTCTGTATAAAGCCTTGGTGTCCCCACCGCATAGGTACTCGGAACAGCTTTTGTTGATGGAATGGATAAACTTTGTTTCCAGACTGGTTTAGAACCTTTATGGCGGTTCGTGCAGGAGAAACACAAAACCCACATGGTGGAAATCACTCCGTATCACATGCATGTTGTAAGTGTCCTAAATATCCCATCTGTCCAACTTTTATATTTGATTATTGAAACCAGTTCGTTTTGAACATCCCTCTTAGTTGTTTCTGGAAGAAAATGCTGGAATGTGGGAACCATAAATTTTCTTAACGTCTTCTGAAGCCAGCGTGCTGACTGCTGGTCTGTTCTCCTCTCCCTGTGTCCTGGCCAGCTACAACTGACTGCTTAAGAAATAACAAAGGTAAGCCTTATAACATGGAGATATGTCAGTAACAAGTTGCAAGACGTAACAGAACGGACACACAAACATCACCTGCTTGCCTCTGGCTCCTTTGCATTTGCAAAAGTAAAAGTCAGGGATGGGGGGCACCTGGCTGCCTCAGTCAGTAGAGCATGTGACTCCTGACCTTGGGGTTAGGAGTTTGAGCCCCACGTTGGGTGTGGGCATTACTTAATTTTTTAAAAATCCAACATTTTCCATCATTTAAAAACAAACAGAAATAGGGGTGCGTGGCCGGCTCAGCTGTTGGAGCATGCAATTCTTGATCTAGGATCATGAGTTCAAGCCTCATATTGGGCAGGAAGCCTACGAAAAACAATCAATGCGGTGGAAAACCATCAGCCCCTTAAGTAACGATGCTTGAGTAAGTGTATATTAATTATGCAGCTCGTAGTTCTGCCTCAGTAAAATTTCATCAGCACGTTGGGTCCTTCTGTATTTAGTGGATCCCCAGAAGAGAAGACTTTTATTCCCCAAGGAGGATTCAGAATATAAATCAGCAAAAACACTGATCCGTGGCCTCCCAGGACCTCGGGATGTATGAGCATTGGAAGGGAAGCTGGACGTTTTCTAGATTAAATTCACAGCACTGTTTGGTGCTTCCTATGAAATCCCTGTTACACAGGCCCCCAGCTGTGTTTGAACACTTTCAGGAATGGGGATGTTCCAAGTCCTAGAAAACTGTCATTCTGAGTGGTAAAAAAAAAAAATAGAGCTGTCTACAAAGATATGGATGATGGTCATTTGAAAAAGACTATCTTGCCGTACGGTTTTCAGGCACAAATACATCAGGAAATAAATTATGTGAACTTCGTGTAAATTCATGTAATTTTTTTTTTTCAAATTAAATGATTTGAAGTTCATAATGGCCACAACAACAGGGTCAGTATTAACCCAATACCAGTAATGGAATTTTCCTGATATTTGGAAAAGTTCAAGAGACCATTCAAGCAGTGAAATGATTGATGACTTAGAGAGTGAATTCTTTGTGGATAAGTCAACTGAAAACCACACCAAGAAAGCAGAGATGGAAAATAAGAGAAGTGAATGTTAGAGCAACGATCAAAAGTCACCGTGCCCTTCAGTTACAAAGACAATGGCTGTGGGCTGCAAACTGTTGTATAAAGATACTCATTTAGAGGCTTTTAGGGATACAGGAAGGATTTCAAAGTCTTAAAACAGAAATACCTTAAGCATGTTCTCGTCTGAAAACCTGAAAAGAGGTGAAATCTTTACATGTGCTTTTTCACTTAAAAAAATGCTAAAACTTTATACGTCTCTGTCCCCTCTGTGATACACACTTTTCCCAGCTCACAGGTAGGGATATACCATGTACTCAGGGAATATTTGCTTAAAGAAAGAGTAAAAATGGGAATTTTCCTGATGGCACCCTGAATATGGGTAAAGGGAAGACAGTATAATAAATAGTTAAACAGAATTAAAGAGGTTGACCGTGGTGATCATTTGACATTTCTGGAGGTGCTGGTCTCTGCGGGGATATTCTATATACAGCAGATCAGAGTTCCTAAAAAGGCCGATCGCGGGACGCAGTTAGAATGAAGGCCGCCTGCTGACACAGCCTTCCTTGCCGCAGTTTGCTGCTGCAAAACCGTAATATCTGTTTGGTGTCCAAGTATTATTGGAGACGCGTAGAAATCATACTACGTTCTTCAAAGCGTTTGTGTAAAACTTACATAAGCTGTCGTGTTATAAGTTCATTTCTTGGCCTCTGAGTTATTTCCTGTTATTTTAGTTTTCAGACAAGATGAAATTCGATCACTTAGAAATTTACAGCTAGGCCACGGCACCAACCCCAGATTCCGGAATTACTCTTCTTCTTGGCTTCTGTGGAAAAATACGTGACGTTCCGTCTTTCACGTGTGTCCAGAAGTGGGATCGGGATATTAGGGTTGCTTTGACCCGTCTGTAGAAGCTGCTGGTGTTAGCTGGGAGACGTGGGTGCTGTGGAGACCGCACCGTTTGCACCACAATGAGCCAGGTTGGAAGAGAGCGCTTAACACTCGCGTGAGACAGAAGGGAGCGGAGCTCGTCCAGTGGGAGATACTCGTAGAAGCTGTGATTTTGGCATCACGCAACTGCAACACAGCCTGTGGACTGTGCCCCGCTTTCAGAGCGTTTGAATATGTAAGTTCGGGCAAAAATAGAGGGTTCAAGATGGCCGAGAAGTTTGAAAAAATTCATCCTGGATGACCGCACCGCATCCTGCATCACTTTGGGGGGCGTCATTTGCTTGTGTTGTTAAATCCGGCAAGACGTACACACACGAGGTTGAGGTTTCTGTCCGAATTTTTGGGTTCCAGCCCCCAAACGAGAATCTGCCCCAATACCCATGAACAGAAAAATACCCTGTGTTATGTTGGTGGACCTGGGCCATGGATAATTACAGCAACCCCTTACGGCATGCATCGCACACGTGAATCTCGTCGGCGTGACAAGAAGCCCGTGAGAACGCGAAGTCCTGCTTTCATGCGTCAGTGGGACAGCAGGACTCTTCGGAGCCAGTAAACCCCGAGGATGGGCTTGTGTGGGTAAACCGAGAGCCGTGTCCTTGAATTGCCGGTGAGCTATTGGACATGCAGTGTTAGGGGGCGGGGGAGACAGGCAGCAAGGTGCAGGGGTCTCTCCGGCTCTGTGATCGTTCTGGCCTTTCGGCCAGCGGCACCTGTGCGTTGCTCTCTGCGTGCCCTGCCCCCCACATAGACCAGTCCCAGCATGAAGCACAGGGAGCCCCGACTCTTGTGTGTGTTCCTGGGAGCTCAGGAGTGTCATAGGCAGTCCTGTCCGAGGGAACCTATGACAGCAAGACACCAGTATTTGATGCAAATGTAGCCCTCACGGTCACCTGTTTAACCTGCTGTGTCTATCACAGCCCCGCCAACCTGGCTAGGACCTCCTAGCAATCTGCCCAGGGACATGTAACGGATCCGTAGCTGTTTGCAACGTCAGTGTATCAGGTTGTCCCAACTCCCCGTTGCAGAACCCTGACGTGCACTGCCAAGCCAATGACTGCTTCTTGTTTTGCTTTTTCTTCCTAGGCTGTCTGCATGTGTGGACGATGCCCACCGAAGGCGAGTGAAGAGACGATCTCCAAAACCATCTTTCTTCAGGTAAGGAAACTTACATACGGAGAGCTGGCGGCAACCATCCCATGACACAGGGCTCTTTCTGGAGGAAGGCGGCTCAGGCGGTCTGCAGCTCGGCCACTGCAAAGGGCCACAGCTGTATCAATGTCCTCACGTTTTCCTTCCCTTCCACTCTAAAGCTGCAGGCTTAATGGGTCTGCTTTGTGATACAGTTTACACTCTTGAAAGATTTTCATTAAGTTCAGGTCACACCCAAATTGCACTAATACTTTATCAGTGTCTAGAGCTATAGACTATTTAAATTTAAAAGCGTCAGAATTCTAACCTGCTTAAAACACAGGAATTTTTAAATGGTTTTGAAGTGTTGTCTTTAAGTTAGGTTTTCTCTGTGAGAAGTTAAGTTCTTCCTGAGGAGTTTTAGTGTGCTTTCTGCTTTAACGCTTTATCAGCGTCGTTGTCCACAGTCCCAAATGTGTTTCAGGATTATAATGGGTGTCTTTTCATCAAGATACCAAACCTTGGGGCACCTGGGTGGCTCAGTGGGTTGAGCCTCTGCCTTCGGCTCAGGTCATGGTCTCAGGGTCCTGGGACCGAGCCCTGCATCAGGCTCTCTGCTCAGCGGAGAGCCTGCTTTCTCCTCTCTCTCTGCCTGCTTGTGATCTCTGTCTGTCAAATAAATGAATAAAATCTTTAAAAAAAAAAAAAAAGATACCAAACCTTGTCTATTAATCTCTGTTGTGGCCATCTCACAATTTTTACTGCCCTGCGTATTTCAGCGCATAACCTTGGATTCATTAAAACAGTTTCCTTTGGTAAAGATTTGGGAAGGAGGTTATTGGGATGAATATTTCGAGAATGAATGAAAGCACGGCGATACAGACACAAGAGCCGAGAGGTCAGCAGAGGCCGTTGGGCGAGTTCTGTCCTGTCCTTGTACAGTTGTGGGACCTCAGCAAGTACCAAGACTTTGGAACCACGGTTTTCTTGTTAGGAGATGAGCGTAGACACACATTTCCGACAGGAATCTGGTTGGGGTGGTTAACATAAGACATGTTCCATCCAGTGGTCAAATACGCTAAGTGCACAATTAATGATATTTAATATTTTCTTCATGGGCCTTGAAATATCCTTTTTCAGAGTATTATGATACTTCCTTTCCCACCATCTGCCTGGGGTCCCTCTCTTTTTAACATCTGGGGTTTACGTATTAGGCCTACGTTTATACCTTAACTTTGCTCGGATTTTGGTTTCTCTAATTTTCTTTGGTTTTGTCCTTCTTAAATGAATCAAATAGTTAATGTGTTACAGGAAGAAAGTAACGGGTCAAGAGACTGTCCATCGCATGAATCGACTAAAGCACCCGATGATATTGTAATGCGTGTTTATCAGACTTCAGTGGCCAGGAGCATCCCGAGCTGACATACAGTTTCTGTAAACGTATGAACATAGAATACTGGATCCTAGACACTGAGAGCCCAGAAAAACAAAGGCAAGTCCGGGACATCTGAGGACAGATTTGGGATTCTCCCCGGCATGTGAAGAGAGCTGGAGACCCCGTAATGCTGGGGGGCAGGGGGCGCACCGTGCTGCCTGCATTCTGAGGTTTTGAGAGGGAACACGGCTGTGTGCAGAGCCATGGCTCCGTGTAGCGCCCCACTCTCGCGAGTCACAGACCGGTAGACGATGCTGCTGTCCCGCGTGGGACTGGACTGTCTTTGCACTCAGAGCCACCGTTCCTTGTGATTCTCTGATGTTTTATTGTGTTTAGGGCAGCGTTAGGTTTATAACAGCATTGGGAGGGAGGTGCGGAGGTTTCTCCTGGAGCTCCTGCTCCCTCACATGGGGACGGCCTTCCCCAGGATCGGCGTCCTTTCCCAGAACGGCACACTTTTGACTGAAGCTGTGCCGATGTCGACCCATCGCGGTCACCCAGCACCTGCCGCTTCCGAGACAGCCCGCCGTGGGGGTGGAACGTTCGTGCAGCAGTTTGGGACCAATGTACAATGACGTGAGCACCATAATCGTGTCTCACACACTAGCTTCACTGCCCTCCGTGAAATCCTCTGTGTGCTGGCCATCTCCTGCACTCCCTAACCTAATGCCTTCGAAAAAACACCTTTTTCATTAAAAGTCACACATGACGATGAAAAACAGAAAAAGAGTAGAATCGAAAATCGAAAAAGAGTAAAATCGAAAATGTCAAGGGCATGAAATTCCATGCCCTTGACATTTTTAGAGTCTGTTAACACTTTCTCCTCTCTTCTATACACACACCGGCTTTGGAAACACGGGCTCCCGTTTTTACACGGTGTGGTCACAGCCATGCCTGCGGCTCAGAGCGGCGTGAGGATGGCTTTCACATTAACCGCTAGTGTGCTCGCTTCGGCAGCACATACACATTAACCGCTAGCGAGTCCAATACTGCCTTATGCGCACAAAATGAAATGGTAGGCATTGTAATTGGTTTTCTTTGTGGCTGTTACTCTTGATTTATTTTCCCATGAGAATGTGAGGAAAATATGTTTATGTGTTTAGAGATGCATACAGAGGGCAAGGTCACACGTAACTACGCACTGATTTCACTTTTAAAAGTGTAATTTGTAATCCTTTCCATGGTCCACTGAGACTGTTTTAATGTATTTTAATGTATCTAATGCAATGTGCCCTTTTCATAGTCATTTTGTTTTGAAAAGATACAGACTTTAGTACTTTGTAGAAATGTGAAGCAGAAAACTCAAGTCAGCCATCGAATGAATAATTACATATCCTCCCTTCTCCGTAAATGTGTAAAAATACACAAATGTTCATGGTGTTAACTTGCAACCAGGAAAAAAAATACATTCTCCCCAAGATGCTTGTGAACACAGTCATTCTTCTTCCCCAGCACTGCCTTTTGGGTGGACACACGTTACTGTCGTCCTTTAACGGAATTAAGGACAAATTGGAAACTAAGTGACGAGAAATAGAATGCCACAGAAATTGCAAAGGAAGATTATAACTTGGATATTATGAACAGTGTTGCTAAACCTTGGGATCTCTGTATCCGTCAGTCTTCTTTGCACGGTGCATCATGCCGGGTCTCAGACAGCTAAGATTCATAGAATTAAGATTGATAAATTTCAGAGGAACGGACTCTGGGAATCCTCAGATAAGATCATGTGACCACGATGTATTACCATTACATACTTAAAGATGGTTAAGTAAGTTCTACGAAATAATTTTTTACTAATACATCGCAATGTGAAAGAGAGAGAGGAGGAAATGGAAAAATAAGGAAGAAACACTCCCTTGACCTTTTCAGGTAATAGGGAATGCTTGCTTTAATTGTATTATAATGAAGCTAATAAGATTGGGACCCAGAGCTAATCCGGTGTTTGAAAAATCCGCATAATCTGAAACTATGCCAGTGATGAGAGGGAGGGAAAGTTGCCCCGACGGTGTGTAAATCAGCCGCATACGATAGAACGTCTGTAAAATGCAGCAGTGCAAAGGGTGGTTTTACATGGAGAACCGTGTTCTAAAATCCAGAAAATAATTAAGTCTTTGGGGGAAATACAGACTCAAACTGGGAAAAAATGGGATTGAACCGTGTTTTGACAAGGTCTTCTATTTGGAAATCAACTTTCCTGATGTGTGGTGCTTGTTTGACGCTATTGATTAAAGAGAATGGCCCATTGATTTGGAAGATGAGTCCAAAAGGGATACAGTTTCATGCGTTTTTCAGCGAATGAGATATTTTTAAAACCATTATAGTGCCATTCGGCCTTAACCACAGTAATTAGCGTGTCTCGTTTCGGCTTCACGGTGTTCTTAGGGGGACCCAACCTCGCAGTTTGTGAATAGGCCCGACGTGGCTGTTAGGGGATGACGGGTCAGTTGCAAGGACAGGCTTTAGCGCTGGGCTTAGTGACGTCGGTGATACTCATGGAACACGTGGCGCGTTAAAGGCAAAGACGTCGCAGGTGAGGGGCAGTCTTCGTCGGAGGACGGCAGAAGGCGTACGTCATTCCAGGGTTCTAGGGACGATGGCTGACGGCCGGCAAATGTTGACATTCGTTAGACAAGGTATCACGTGGGTGCGGGGTCAGTAACCTTGTTGCTTCGTTTTGGTTTTTTCCCCCCTCTGTCCTGTTGTACAGTAAGGCCCACAAGAGACGTGGTTGTAAAAACGCTGGCCTGGGTTCTAACTCTGCAGCGACAGGGTAGGAAGCTGGTGGGAAATGCCTGTTCTTTTCGAGCTCATTTTGTAAGGTTGGTTTGAATGTGCGTCTGCGGCAGAGAGTAGGGCCTGGATCACAAACGGGCTGAGGCCCGCGGGAGCTTCTGGGGCCGCAGGTAGGAACACACCGTCGCCTCGCAGTACGTTTCAGAGAGAGCTTGGCGTGTGGCAGTGTAACGTCCGAATGCGCTCAGAACGCGTTCTACGTGAGCGTTTTCCCTGAGGAGCCACCCACATGATAGTCCGGAGGAAAATGTCTCAGGCTCCCCGACTTTAAATTAATAAAAGGTGGCCGTGGGATCGCAGAACGCCCCGGACTGGCTAGAACTCAGCACGTCAACTGCTGGATTTTTGTTTCTTGTGAAGTGGCCAGTGTGCGGTTTGGAGCTGCAGCGGTGGGAAATTTCAGTGATATTAAGAAACCATCCTTCTGCTGTGTCACAGTCCAGGAATGTGTAAATACCCAAGAGCCGAAAACAGTTCAGTAATGGGTCTGGAAACAAATACCGAAAGGGGCCTCTTGTCTCTGTCGTCTACAGCTGGTTGTAGTGAGTGTACCCGGTGATGCTGGAGGTCCGGCGGTGGTAACGTGCAGAAACCCACCGGCAGGGCAGCTGTGACTTGACCACGGACAGGCGATCCTGAAGGGACAGATACCCAAAGCCTGCAGCCACAGCAGCCGCGGACCTGGGAGGTCCTGGTCCTCACGTAGGGAGAGACACCCTCCGCAGGCAGCCCGAGAAATGTACGTGAGCAGCCAGTTATTAATTCGTGTGCATATTTGCAGACGTGAGAAAGAAAAAACAAATGAAAATCTTTCACTGGAGCCAACTATGTGGTTTCTTCCTTCTGATATTAAATCGGTGCATTTCTGTGGGTTCCTGAAAATGCAGGCAGCATGCCCGCCCTTGGCCGAGCTCCTCCTCCCGCTGTGGCCGCGTGATCGGAGCGCACATCTCAGAAGACACTGCGCTCTTGGGCTTCTCATGACTGTGCCCAGCGTCCCCCACGACAGGGTGCTGGGACGTAGTGTCCCGCATGGGCACCTCTTTCGTCTTCAGTATGCGCTCGACTCTGGTCCCCCTCCGGTCTGACCCACGATCCTCCTGATGTCCCCCTCCGGTCTGACCCACGATCGTCCTGATGGCCCGTCCCCGGCGGGCGGCAAACCCTCTTCACAGACGTGTCTCGCTGTCCGGGCCTTGTGGGAACAAGCGCGCAGTGCTTTCTGAAGCGTAGACGCGCTGACTTACGTTTCCCGTCCTGTTAGGATATCGGTGGAATCCATCCCATTTTTCTTTCATTTAGTCATTGCTGCTGTTTTTTTCCGAAAGGCCCATGAATTTTCAGTCCTAATTTGGGATATTTGCTTCCAGGATGGCCTCTTGGATGCTGCTTGCTGCCTTATTTGATTGTTTCCTGCCTCCTTCCCTCCCTTCCTCCCTCCCTCCCTCTTTCCTTCCTTCCCTTCCCCCGTCTCTTCCTTCCTCTCTTCCCTCCTTTTATTCTTCCCTCCTCTCCCCCTTCCGTTCCTCCCTCCTGGGTTACTTCAACCATTTCTTAAAACCGAGACATTCTCTTTTTTATACTTTCCTGAATTATGTCTCCCATTTGTGTCATCCAGGAGACCATGCAGGACATAGATTTTAGGAACCTGAATGTGTTTATGCTTTCCTTCTTCAGACTTGATTAATAGTTTGAGTGGGCTCATTCCATTTTTCCTAAGAACTCAGAGGTATTATTCTTGGTTATATAACCACTCATATGTGAGATGTCTAAAGTCAATCTTAATCTCATTCACTTGTAGGTAGTCCGGGCTGTTTAGAAATGTTTAGACGCTCTGCTCCCTCTGAGCTTTATCTCATTCTTGACCTCCTGAACTTTCACAAGGATGTGGGTTCTCATTCATTCACACCACTTTTGACCTAAAACCATGCCTTTCTGACTTTATAGTTTTAAAAATAATTTGTTCCCTTTGTTTGCTTTTTCTGTCAGCTGTGCTGATGTGATCTAAGCTCTTGACGCCACCTAAATCACTTACATCTCAAATTGTACATGTTTATCTTTTAGCTGAGTATCGTAGGAGTTTCCTTAGTTTGTCCTCCAGCCTTCCAATGGATTATTTCCATCCTTATATGTTTAATTTGCAAGTATTCTTTCTGGCTTTCCCATGACTTCATACAAATCTTCTCATATAAATCTAATTTTTGTTAATGGATGCAAAATGATTTGAATGCTATTGAGGGCAAGGTCAGTGTGTGTGTGTGTGTGTGTGTGTGTGAGAGAGAGAGAGAGAGAAAGAGAGAGAGAGAGAGACATTCTCCTCCCTAAAACATCTGTTTTCTTTGTTTTAGAAAACTTATAAAAAAGTTTTATTTTTTTTAAAAGATTTTGTTTATTTATTTGACAGACAGAGATCACAAGCAGGCAGAGAGGCAGGCAGAGAGAGAGGAGGAAGCAGGCTCCCCGCTGAGCAGAGAGCCCAATGCAGGGCTCGATCCCAGGACCCTGGGATCATGACCTGAGCCGAAGGCAGAGGCCTTAACCCACTGAGCCACCCAGGCGCCCCAAAAACTGTTTTATTTTTAATGTACAGGGTTTTTTGCCTTTTGTTCTTTACCTTACGTGCTACCTAACTTCTTTTTTTAAAATTTAGCCTAATTTTATTTTATTTCTTTTCATTGTTCCAAGATTCATTGTCTATGTACCACACCAGTGCTCCATGCAATCCGTGCCTTCCTTTATACTCAGCACCAGGCTCACTCATCCCCCTCTCCCCTCCAAACCCTCAGCTTGTTTCTCAGAGTCCATAGTCTCTCACGGTTTGTCCCCCTCCGATTTCCCCCAGCTCCCTTCTTACTGACTCATGACTTGGGGTTTTCAGGAGATGGGGTTGTATGAAGTGAGTGGTGGGGCTTCCTTCTCCTGTGGTTTTGTAACATTCCATTGTCCCACTGCTGTTCCCCAGTGAACGTGAAAGCCATCCAGTATCCAGTCCACACGAGCATTGTGGACTTGCAAGGTTTTGTTGGGTGGAGGTTTTCAGGGTGGTTTCCTATCACAGAGCTCCTGAATGATGGAATAAGGATACTCTCTACCCAGGAGAGCAGAACTCAGCCTGCTTATTCATGTTCTCCAGGCGCGCCTTCCGCTTTGAAAGACAGGAGCCCTTTGGTGTTTGTTCTGTGCAGGCTTGAGGAAGGCAGCTAGACAGACTGCCTAGGAGATCTCCCTGCTGGACAGCCGTCATCATCCAGCTCCTGCTCCCAGCCTCTGGCCTCTGCTGCTCGTTCTCTGAGTCCAAATGTCCTTACATAATCAAACACGTGTTCTGGAAGCTCAGTCCACAGAGCGTCTTTCTGGAAACCTGTAGGAATCTGTTGTTCAGAGCTGACCTTCTTCTACGTTTCCTGCCGATCATCTGTTCCTTCTTGGTGGCTGCTGTTCTTCCTACACCGGCATCTCAGAGGGAGGGAGGACCTCTCCTTGCCCTCCACCCACCATGTGGAACCAGAAGAGCCCAAGAGTTTCTGTGTACATCACCGAACTTACAGAACCATGAGTCCGTGCCCACACCCCCGTACGTGTGGTGCGGTTTGATGATTCAGACCTGAGACACGCAGAACAGTTTGCACAATACAGCCACATTCTGTGAACATTGTTTTTCTTCTCCCGTGGAGTGAAGGGATTGGACAAATCTTCTGTAACGTTTCTTCCGTAATGTTCCTTGTCCTGCCACCGTAAGATAGTATAAGGAGACATTTAAAACACTGAAATAAAATGTGCCCTTTCTGAAATTTGATTCACAAACAAAAAGACACAGTTACTCATGGTAACCTCTTCCTATGAAATGTTTCCATTTTATATGACATTTACACTAATCATTTATAACTTGACCTTGTTTTATTGGAAATAAGTTTCATAAATAAAAAGAGAACCTTCTGAAAGCACAGAATATAAACACTTTTTGTATGGATTTTAACGAAAATATTTTTATTTTCTAAATATGAATGCGCATCTCAAACGCTTTTCCAGCAGTTTTAAATCTCAGTTGTTTTGTTTTCACTTTTTCCGGGAATGATAGAAATGGAAGTTGGGAGTCTGCCCGATGAACTTAAGGCTACAGAATGAAGCAATCTCTCTCTGCAGATGAAAGCAAAGAAAATGCCTTCCGAGTAAGGCCTCTTAGATTTTGGAGTTTGTATCCATCTTGCACCCGTCAGATTTAGTTTACATCAGAGCTCTACTGTTTGTCGAAATTAGATTGGAAGTTAAGGGGCAGAGGATGCCCAGAGCAAAGGACCGCACATTTTTGAAAGTTTGAGCAAAACAGCAGAGGAGGCATGCGCAGGCGTGGTGACCTGGGACTCACAAGCAGCCTGGAGTCACTCTTCGAAACAGGCCTAATCTGTGAAAGAACAGTGGAGACTTAATTTGGGAGCTCTGTGCCTGGTGGAAGCAAGGTGTTTTATGTTTCCTTTCATCTCACTGCTAGGAAGCAGCCACCCTTAGCGTGTGGTATCTCTGCGCCCCGGGAGTCCATTCTCCCTTCCCTCTTTTCCTTTGATCCTGTCTTTGAAAGTCAACGAACAGAGAACCACCACCACAACAAAAACCTTGATCATTTGGTACGCGATGCCCTGTCACGCGGCGTGTTTTACATTTAGGTGCGTATCGTGGACGTACTTGGAGGAGACCCTGACATCCGTAGGTGCTCCGAGACTCGTCATGTTGGGGCCTCTGCACAACCAAGTGCTCGGAGGGACACAAGGGTAAGTACAATCTAGAGTTTGCCTTTTACAAGCTTAGAAGGGCTACGAGGTAGGCGAGATCGTGAGGCCTAGACTTCCCAGGGCCACGTTCTTGCACCGTGGAAACCGGAAGTGAAGAGACAGTCGTACCGCGTGGAGGTCTGCACGTCCTCGCTCGCATCTGAACACGTGTGAGCAACGATCCTGGCGTGTGTTTCCGCTGCCTCCGTGAGTGCAGCCGCAACTTAGAACGTGCCGGAAGAAGAGAAACGCATCCGTTTGCCTGGGGCAGGCAGCGTGTGATGCGAAGAGAGGGGAAGTAACGCCCGAAGGGTGGACAGCAGCCGGGTCGTGGAGAGTTCGAGTCGCCTCAGGAAGGAGTTACCGTTAATAAAGTGTCTAGTAATGATTCATGAAGCGCGTTCAATGATCAGGGTTGTGTGGTCGCACTTGGGTTTCTGGAAGGCGAGTCCAGTGGTGGAGGACAAGAGGGGGCTCGGAGCAGAGGCTGCAGGTGAGCAGTTGGGGGAGGGGCTTCCGGAGTTCAAGTGGAGACAGGCTGCGGGTCAGAAAGGGAGCGTTTGAGAAATGTGTAGACGAAGAAGGCCGAACGACTTCTGACTATGAGCGAAAGAAAAGCTCGAGAAGTCCTGCTTGGGTCGATGCTTGCTCTGCAAACAGCAGAGCCCTAGTTTCAGGAGAAGATACTGGTATTAGTCTTAATCACGGCGTGTCTCATTACCACAAATCTGGGGGACTTCAAACAACACCTACTCGCAGCTTACAGTGCAGCGGTCAGAAATGCAGCAACATCTGGCTGCGTCTCTCCTGAAGGTCTTAGAACGCTGAAGTCACGGGGCCAGGCAAGGCTAGACCCTGACCTTCAGGCTCTGGAGGACACTGATGTCTCCAAAGTACCGTCCGAGAGCAGGCCTGGAGGTCCCAGCTCCTGGTAGGACATGGGGCCTCGCTTCCTGGCTGGATGTTGGGCAAGGGCCACTCTGAGCTGTCCCCGCGTGTGGCCCGTTCTGTCTTCAGAGCCAGCCGCAATGCACGGATGCCTTCTGCTGGGATGTCGGTGGCTTCCCCTGCCGCTGAGCAAATGCCCTGCTTGGGACGGACTCCTGTGGCAGGACTGGATATCTACTGGGACGTCGTCCCTTTTACTTAACGCAAAACCCCATGGTCAGTCGTCTTACTTCCATCTTTCTGGATGGCTGGTGAACGCGTCCATTTGTGGTTCCGGGCACCCGAGCAGGCACTGTCACGGTCCGGCCGTGTCTCAGCGCCGCCCGCCACAGCCTCTCAAGGAACGACTCTACTGCGGGAGCCGTGTGCACCCGTGCCGCGCTCTCCTTCACGCCAGCTGGGCCGTTTGTCGCCTTTTACATGTTCACTCTGGAAACAAAGGCAAAGGAAATGCACAGGTGAGGAGATAAAGAGCTGTAATCAGGCAAGAGTGGTATCCGAAAATAGTGCTCTCTTGGAAAAGTGGGGGATAAGCACATATGCCATGGGTTGGCAGAGAATCGGGCTTGCCAGGGGCTTGGAGGATGCTCAGAGCTGAAGGCGTCTGTTGCCACTCGGCACCTGCCAGCGGAAACGTCAGGCCACGTCGGCCGCAAGGCTATGAACTGGGTTGCAGGAATGTGATAAAAATAGAGAATTATAAATGTAGAAGATGTCAGAACTGGCCAGATCAACAACCTGAGAATTCCAACCGCTTATTTTATGGCTGCAGTATTGAAAAAAAAAAAAAGGCAGTCATTTGAAATTTATAACACTCGCAAATGTGAGATTCTGACTCTCTGGGTGTATGTGGCAGTTCCAGTCTCCTGTATCCGAGAGATGGACGGAAACGCAGAGCCTTCGCCGCCATCTGTCTCTGTGCAGACTGGGCGACAGTCCGCGTCGTGTCTTTCCATGTCTTGCCGCTCACGTTGAGGAATTACCCAAGTGAATTCCCCGATGGGGAATCAGCCTGGCTCTATATTTAGGAAAGCAAAAGGAGTAGAGTCAGAAACGGGACTCATAGTGAACGGAAATAGAATTTCTAATGGGACTTGTTCTTTCCGTTTTTTTGTTTTGTTTTTTTTTTTTTTTTTTTACTTTAACGCTATAATATCAAATCGTAGTGGTGACTTGTGACGTCGGAGCCAATGCTAGAAAGACCGTTGTCCGACGAGAAAGCCAGTGGGGCTCCCCAGTGACATCAAGACACATCAGAAAGCACACGTTCTTGGTTCATGATTTGCTCTTTTTCTCTTCCCCACCTTTCTCTCCCCATGTTCTGCTGTCTCTTTTTTAAAAAAAACTCTATCATTTAATTGTTTAGATTTTCTAGGAGTTTGAAAACGCTCATAGAGTCTTCAGCCTCGGTCACACGTTTCTGTAAAATCTCTGAGAGGTCTTCTTCGGATCAGCTTGGTTCTGTTTATTTTCAGCGCATTCCTTCTGGGGCTCCGTCGCTCACAGCAGGTCTGGCTTTTGTGAGCACTGGATACCGTAATTGCGCAAGTGCTGTCTCTGTGTGGCTCACGTGTCTCAGATCCGCTCAACGTCTTAAAAAGTCCAGTTATGATATTAATAACAGACCTCTTTGTAACTTCAAGACTTTTGTTTATGTTTTTAAACTTAGCTCACTGAGCTAAAGACTGAGACACTTGGGGTGCCAGGATGGCTCAGTGGGTTAAGCCTCTGCCTTCGGCTCAGGTCATGATCCCAGGGTCCTGAGATCGAGCCCTGCGTCGGGCTGTCTGCTCAGCAGGGAGCCTGCTTCCCCCTCTCTCTCTGCCTGCCTCTCTGCCTGCTTGTGATCTCTGTCTGTCAAATAAATAAATAAATCTTAAAAAAAAAGACTGAGACACTAAAAAAGTCATGTGAACGTGAAAGACACTTTTGAGACGTATGAATTTTCTTACGTGACAGACAAATGTCACAGACGTATACAATGGAGTTAAGTTTTTTTTTAAACTAAGATGTAAGTTCAGAGTCTACTCTCTTTAATATGGGAATGTGGTACAATTAATGGAATTTAAAATCACATTTTAAATTCAAATCACATTGTGCTTGTCTCAAATCTTTTCTTAGGCATTAGGTATGTATTTGAATTTGAAGAGATAAATTATTTAAATATAGATATTTTGTAATGTCTAAGTAATTCAAAGATGATGGCATGAAAGTGGTATTTGGGAGATACTGTAAACATAGTACCACATGACATTTCTTACTTGTTGTGAGTTTGGATTTGGAATAAGATCACAACATTAAGTTGAAGCATTTCCCATTGTGTTTTTCACATTTTGTTCTTGGCCCAAGGGAAAATCACTTTGGAATGTAGTCCCTGTTTTACTTGTGGGAATGGGAAAGATGTATAGGGTTATTTGCCTACATTTTCCCAAAGGAAACTTTAAAACCTTAAATGTAGCCTCCAGCTCGTGGTCGTCTTAGTTTTCTAGAACTAAAACATGGATAAATTGTGGACCCAAGAAGTCTATCTCCATGCCCAGAGAGAAGCTGGCTCAGAGCTTTGGAATGCCCTGGAATCCATGCTTGGATGCCTCTGGTTGGTAGAAAAAAAAAAAAAAAAAAAGGAGTGAGAATGAAGAGGGCAGTGTGGAATGACTAATCAGTGGTCAAATACTGTTTCAGAAATTATTTACCCCAAAGAAAATTAAATCTCTTCTTTCTCCACATGTCTTAGACCTGCAAAGTCCTGTGCACCAGTTCCCAATTCCAGAGACAATTTCCTTTTTCTTAAAGTGAAGTGAAATGTGTCTTGGTAGAGATGAGACTCAATTATGCTTTTCCTGGGTGCGAGTGGCCCATAGTAGGTGAGCTCAGGACACACAGGGCAGGCAGTGTTTGGAAATGGGAGATGTGAGCGGGTGTGGCCATCCTGGTGATGATCAGCACCACAGGACAGTGGACAGAGCCCAGGATTGGTTTCTGTCCTGAAAACATGACCGCAGGTAAGACCTGAACGGGGAGACGGGCGTGTTCACACACTTGCAACCAAACAGCTCTGCCGTGTACGTAGGAAGGCGGGCCTTAGAAATGCTTGGGCACAGTCACACTTTCACACCCACAAGTCAATTATAATGAGTCATAAGGCACCATTTTGGAGGTTTGAAAATCACTTTGACTCTCGGTGATTGTAGATTTACCCACCCGTTTGCGTTTGGTCTCTCAGGTTGGTCTTAATATTTTCCTTGTTTCTTTGTTTGCTCTTAATATCTTCAGAGCGTCACCCTCAGGAGTGAACCATCGGGTAGGATGCGTATCTCAAGAAAGATGTTTCA